>NW_026901571.1:0-457500 GCF_033783945.1 Neopsephotus bourkii
CCCAGCTCCTTGGATTTTATTTGGGTTTAGAGGTAGTGGTCCTTAATTTTTAGTGTGAACCTTTGAGGCTTCACTGCACAGCTTCTGATACAGGATTCAGTACTTATATTTTATTTAAAACACAGGACTTGTTACTACAGTGCTTTTAACATTCTGATATACACATAAAATTTTTATGCTCACTCTCTTCCTGAGAGAAGTCTCAGGTATAAAACAATTTTTCAAAGAAAGGAAGAAAAAAAAACCAAAACATGTAACAGCCTTGCTTTGTTTTAATTTTGGGTCCACAAAAATCTCTTTCTATGCGTGACTGATATCAGTGAAAACAAGAGCACCAGAGAACAAAGCACCAGAGCGTTTTAAAAAGCAGCTTGTGTCTATTCAGGCCTTGGCACACTGCAGGTTTTGTCCCTTGTAGGCAATGTGGGCAAAACTGTGAACGGCTGGAGCTGGAGGCATCCTGGCCACCAGTGTCACCCAGGTATGGTTCCAGAGGAGAGCTGCGGACTCTCTTCAGTTGATTTTAGTGCTCTCCCCACACATCGTTTTTCCCCTATTTCAGTTTCCCACCCTAAATACACACATGTTGCCTGGACATGATGCCAGTGATGGGGTGAGGTACAGCCCAGATGCGATGCAGGCTTTGTCCCCACTAGCAGAAGGCACAGAAACAGTGTGTGGGAGCATGAGGTAATGGAGAGCCCCTTGTCTGGGACCCTGCAAAGGGGTAAGGGAAATACCCAGGTTGTCTTTACAGCACTGCTGGCCTTCCTGCTTATGCAAAGCAAGCAGGAAGCCATCATGTTCATGCCCAGGTAGTTGTAGGCAGCAAGAAGAGTAACAGCTATAAGATGTGTAGGAATAGAACACTTCCCTGCTGCTGTCCCTTCTGGTACAGTGCATCCATTGGTACAAAACCCATTCCCTGAAGCTATTATCAATGTAGTGTGGCTGAAGATACTGCAAATTCTAGCTGGCTGTCACCTTTGGGATCTCTACCTTCTATTTGCATCTGGGACAAACAAAATTCTGCACCCCTTAAAGGGACTTTGTCTTCACTGGTCATTTTTCTTCCATGCAGAAGTTCCTGCTTTACCAGGGAAATGGTGGTGTGTAACATTTGATTGAATACAGAAAGCCTGAACATGTCCACAAGGACTGAAAGCCTGAACTACCTACCAGGTCTTCATCACAGGTTTATCTGTGGTCAGCTACAAGAAGGTGAACCTTTATTGAAAATGAATCAGACAGAACCAGGTCCTCAGTGTTCAAAAGAGTTTGGTTAGCTGTTTGTTGATACACTAAAATGTTTCAGACAGTTTTTCAATGCTTCACCTCTGGCAATGTTTAAGGCCAGGTTGGACAGAGCCTTGGGCAACATGGTCTAGTGTTGAGGAGTCCCTGCCTGTGGCAGGGGGTTTGGAACTAGATGATCTCAATGTCCTTCCCAGTCTAAACCATTCTATGATTCAGTGTTTATTTAACCTTGCTTTTCATCTGCCTTGACAATATACTACAGTAAAAATGTTAATTATTATTCTTACTATTTTCATCCGGAAGAGTAAATAGCACGGTAAAGCTGCTTATGGTGTATTTTCCACATGGCTGAAACGAGGAATTACTGGAAATCTCACGTGAAGTTCTGCTCTTACAAGATTTCCAAGCCAAAGTTATTTAGATACATGAAGTTGCAAATTTTATTAACAAAGCCAGGTCAGCTGCAATTTGAGAGATTTGGTTTTTACTAGAAGAAAAAAAAGTACAGTTCAAAATTAATTATTCATGCTTATAAATATGTGTGAGTGAACACTCTCAAAATCTATATACAGATTAGATTTATAGAGTACAATTCAATACCTTTTTACAAAGTAATAAAAGTATTTGCAGATTCTTATGAAAAACATCAATATATTTTACTTTTAATAATGGAAATGTTTAATAAATAAGATCCAATTATCAGCTTCATGGATAACACAACTCAAAGCCTATTTTTCTATATCTGTGCATTTCATATTTATTTTTTACCAGTCTTCTCAATTTGCTTTTATTATTCCTCCAGTTTATTTCTTTTTTCTTTACAAGAGACCTTAGCTAATTGTTTTACTCCTTTTACTTTGAATTTCAGGGTGAGTAGTTTAATGCAGAAAGGTTGCTTATTCTTGTGGGCAAGTCTGGCAGGAAAATGGGTGTTGTTTGGTTCAGTGTTTTTTTGCATATAGCATGACATAATTATTTTTATATCTCTTGGTTGAAAGAGAATCTTATGATCTGCTGTCCTTGGAAGCTGTTGTCTGAGTATTTTCCTGTATTTGCTCTGGAAATTCAAAACCAAATTTCAGCTCGATGTAAATAGATACAAAACCTGCTTGGATTGCCTTTAGACTGGAATCTGGACTGTAGTCCTGAGGAAAGTGGCATGATAGAAGTTTCTGCATGGGTTTGCGTTTTTTTTCAATTTCCAGTCCTAAGTTTCCTGTACTTCTGCTTTGTTCCTTTTATTGTGTATGTGTATGTATGTTTATTTTCACAACCAAAATTCTACCTGTTCCAGAATGAAGGAGTTCTCTATGAGAACAAAGGAAGGAAGAAAGTATTTCCAGGTAGCACAGTGTTTGAGTGTTTCTAAAATTGCCCCTGTATTAGAGCAGAGCTTAAACATTCTGTCAGAAATGCAGGGTTACTGTGTTGTAACCCTGCTATCCCAGTTTTCTTGTTCTGTCTACCAACAAAAGTCAATCCTAAGTGGTATTTTAACACATTTTCTTTGTCCCAGTTATTCATATTCTGAAGGGTTTGTCTAAAAGGACATGTCCTGTCCCCAAGGACAGCAATATTTTAGGATCAGCTGCTTTTCTTAAAACAATAAAATAAGTTATGCCATATACATGTTAACTAAAAGTTTCTAGATGGGAACTGTAGAAAAATGGAAGTAATTAAAATCAATCCATTCGCTTGGCACGTATATGAAAAATACAGTGCACAGTAATGATGACACTGACCAACATGCAGGCTGTGTGTCTCAATCTAATGAAAGCTTGGAAGGGGAACTTCATAATTCTGCGAACTGAAACCACAGCAAATGAGAGGATGAGCATATATCCTGAACTTCTGTCATTCATTTTCTCTGTTTGTAACTTACAGTAACCAAGAGCATTTGGTTTGTTGAGGAGCTGTGTCTGTTTTATGTTGATTTCCTCATCTATTCCAGCATATCACCACAAGTGATGTGATCATTGTCATGGGTCACAGAATGAAGTCATAAAATTCATAAATTGTTACAGTAAATAACAGCAAGAAAGCCACCAGTTTACAAATCATGGAATCAGAGAATGGCTGAGGTAGGAAGGGACCTCTGAACCCCCTGCTCAGATCAGGATCAGCTACAACAGGTTTTCCAGAACTGTGTTCAGATGGGTTTTGAGTATCTCCAGGGATGGAGACCCCATAAGCTTCCTGGCCAACCTGTGCCGGTGCTCAGTCACCCTCACAGGAAAGTGTTTCCTGATATTCAGAAGGAACCTCCCATGTTTGAGTCTGTGCCCACTGCCTCTTGTCAGTAGGAACCACAGAGAATAGTCTGACTCCCCTTTCCCTCCTGTCAGGTATTTACACACATGGGTAAGATTCCCCTGAGCCTGATTTTCTCCAGACTCAGCAGGCCCACAAAAGGTGCTCCAGTATCTTGATCATCCTTGTTGCCCTGCACAGGAGTTGTTCCAGTATATCCATGTCTCTTTTGTACCACGGAGCCCAGAACTGGACACAGTACTTCGGATGTGGCCTCACCAGTGCTGAGCAGAGCAGACGGATCCCCTTCCTCCACCTGCTAACCACTCTGCCTAACACAGCTCATGACACTGTTGGTGGTTTATTCTGGGAGAATGCGTTGCTCCCTCATGGCCGCTTGTTGTCCATCAGCACCCCCAAATCCTTTTCTGCAAAGCTGCTTTCCAGCTGAGTGGTCAGCATGTTCCGGTGCTTGGGGTTATTCCATTTCTCCTGGTTGAAATTCTGGAGTTTGCTCTTTGTCTAGTTCTCTAGCTTGTTGAAATCCCTCCGAATGGCAGTAAAATGCTGTGGTGCATCAGTCACACTTCACAGTTTTGTATCATAGAATCACAGAACGGATAGGGTTGGAAAGGACCATAAGATCATCAAGTTCCAACCCCCTCCCATGAGCAGGGGCACTGCACACTAGACCATGTCACCCAAGGCTCTGTCCAACCTTGCCTTGAACACAGCCAGGGATGGATTATTTATGACTCCTCTGGGCAACCCATTCCAGTGCCTCACCACCCTCACAGTAAAGAACGTCTTCCTTATATCATCTGTGAACCTGCTGAGGATGCACTTGATCCCATCCTCCATTAAGAAAGATGTTGAACAGCACTGGGCTTGGTTGTTCACTTTTTAATCCACCGTCTTCTTACATAACCTGTACTTTGTCAGCTTGTCTCTGATGATGATGTTAGAGGAGACAGGGTCAAAGACTCTGCTGAAGTCAGGGTAAACACCATACACTGTTCTTCCTTCATCCGCCAAGCTAGTCACCCTGTTGTAGAAGGCAGTAAGGTTAGTCAAGCATGATTTTCCTTTTATAAAACCATGCTGATATTTCCAGTCACCTTCTTGTCACTCATGTGTCTGAAAATAGTTTCCAGGAGCAGGTGTCTGTCACCTTGCTGGAGACTGAGGTGATGGTGAAGTTCTCCAGATCTTCCTTACTGCCATTCTTGAAGGTTGGAGGGATGTTTACTCCGTTCCACTCTTCATGAACCTCTGCTTGTTGCCATGACCATTCAAAAAATATTTGTAAATCACAGTGACATCAGCACCTCCCTTAGCACTTTAGAGATTATGTGCAACCACTCTGTTTGTGTGCTCCCTAATCTGGTCCTTTGTCACTGAGGTTAAAAAAATCTTCCTTGCTCCAGATTTTTGCTCAGGGGCGTGGGATTTTTGAGAGCAGTTTTTACCAGTAAAGACGGAGGCAAAGAAGGCATCATTCCCTATGTCAGCTGTCACCAGCTTTCCAGCTCCAGTCGGCAGGGGGCTTACATTTTTCTTTTTATTGTTCGTATACTTGTAGAATACTTCCCTGTAGTCCTTCACATTCCCTGCCAGATTCAACTCCAGGTGGTCCTTGGCTTTCCTAACCCCATCCCTGCATGACTGGACAGCAACACTACACTCCTCCTGGGTCACTTGACCCTGCTCCCACCTCTAGTCCCCTTCCCTGTTACGCCTGCGTTCAACTGAGTGAATAAAATGGAAATGAGAGGTTAGTGAGAATTGTTCTTCCATGTCTACCTGTAACTGCTGGTTTTGTTGATGGAGGGAGATAAATATAAAGTCATATTAACTGCTACTGTGTCTTACATGTGACCAAAGATCAGAAGAAATAAGGCTGCTTGATGGTAGGCTCTGAACTGCCAGACCTTCAAACACTTTAATTTTGATGGATTTGTCAGCTACAATGCCTTGGGTTTAGAAGTTAGATTATGTCTGAAAATAAATGGCTTAATTGTAGCAGAGAAAATGGCTGTATTTTCCTTATCCGTATTTTAGGTTTTGCAGATAAATATGGAAGTATATCTGCAGCTGAAGTTTATTCTTATCTGATTTTCCATGTCAAATGAGAAATCCTAAGAATAGTAAGGAAATTGTATAAAAATTATTTTGCATTACTGGTTAATAGAACCTCTCTGCAGTTTTAAAAAAGAATACTTCAGAAACAAGCGGTGAATAAGAATGGACAATATAACACACAGATGAAAGTGGAATTTATAGAAACTGCTGATGTTCAGAAAATGAAGGGGCTGGTAATAGCAATTAATGATTGTGAAGTCTGCTACTCTCTTCTGTGAGATGTTAAAACCATGTCTGAAAAGGGGAGAAGATTAAAATACATATTGATTGGCTGATGGGCAAAAGGTAAGGTTTAAAAGCAAAGGACTGACTAATATGCATAGTATTAATTAAACTCTTCTCATCATTGTGAATAAACAAGGTCTGATAACCCATACCTGTAAATTCCTGTATTGATTCCAGATTGAGTGTACTTCAGAGGTCTAAACCATGTAGACCAGAAATCACCTTTAGAAGGGTCTTTCCCTGCAGCTCAGGGGACCTGCAAGACACAATGTTTTCTGCTGCATGATTTTCGTTCTCAGTTTTCCTGCTGATTTAATAGGCAGCACATAGTGGGTGGGTTGATAAGATGATAGGCCCTAAAGTGTAAAGCTTTTCCAGAAATATCCAGTATGTCTTTTGTAAGGAAAGACAACACAGAAAAGGCAAATGTGTCTATTTAATCAGCTGTCGATAACCAGGTGTTATAAAATAAAATATTTGGGTGACACCTGCAAACACGGAGGCATCAGGGTCCTGTTGATAAAGGACAGTAAGGGTGGTGCTTTGGAAGCAGGACTAATAAACCATACAGAGACTATGCTGGGATGCCTCCTCTGTGAAATCCTCACCCTACGGAAGTGAATAGGTATTTTGGTCTTTTATTCGCCAAGACCTGTATTACACCCAAGATGGATTACTAGCCTGCTAGGGTGCCCAGTGCTCCAAGGAATGTTACTCAGGCAGCATATATTTCTCAGTGTTTCTCCTCTTTTTGGTAGGAAGAACAGTAACAATACTCAGCACATCTTTTCTATGAGACTTTGAAAGCCTTTGTAAAGTGCCTTTAGCTCATTTTAAGACTGCTGCAACTGTGGCTCAAAGAAGTTTTAAAGGACTTGTGTAAGCTAAAACACTCCCTACTGTGCAGTAAATACAGTGAAATATTCTGCCTCCTTCCTGTATATGGATCCCATTTTCCTTTTCTATGGTTGTCTCAGATTTTGTTCTCTTATATGAAATTTAAAAATCAGAAGGATGAAACTTGGGCTAGAGGAGCTCAGTGAAGAGTGTCTGCCTTGTGACAGTCCCTACTCGGTATTCTTATCTTGTATGCAGGTTATATATGTGTATATATGTATATATATATATATAAAATCCATCAGCTGAAAGTATAGAAGGATTTATACAGTTTAGCAGATCCCCTAAGTAAAAAGATTTAATTGAAACTCGACCTGTGTAAGGTTGACTCAGCTTTATGTACTAGCTAGTTTGGGTATTTGGTTTTGAACAAAAATTAGGTGTTCCAGAATGTCAGGAACTGAGCTGCAGCCTGGCCATCCCCACAGTACAGGTCCAGAAAGGGCAGAAGAGCTGCAGCCTCCCTCTGTTGCCTTTGTTGGTGCACCAACTCACCTTGCCCAGAGAGCTGCTACCCTGATCATTAAAGGCTTCTGTAGTCGCCACTGCAAGCATTGACTGACATTTGTGACAGGCACGCTTTTCTGACCTTTCTAATTTAGTCATTTTTCCAGTCAAGCCCTGATGCATTTTTGCATTCAGAGATCATTGCATGTAGGAGCCTGTGGGTGTCTTGGCTATCCGATCATCTTCTCTGAAGTGCTGGCTTTCCTGTGCAGGATTGTATTGCTGTAGTATTGGTGAGGCCAAAGTGGATTGACACCACTGTGAACAGCTAGTCATTTCTTGCATTCCTATCACATATTCAGACAGCAGTGCTATGTCATCTACAATCCTTTTCACCTGCTTCCTCTCAGTTGTATCTGATGCCCTTATTAGAATTTTCAATTGATTTCTGCTGCTGCATCACCCGGTCAACACTGCAGAGTGCAAGGTTTAGGCAGGAAAAAAGTGCTGCCCTACTTACTCCCTGGGTTGTCTATAATCCACTCAGGATTCCCTGCTGTTTGTTTTCACATAAGTTTCAGCGCGGTTTCTGGCAAAGCAGGTGCTCTCAATAGCAAAGCTGCAGTGATAGCACTATGGAGATTTCTGTCTGTTTCTCTTGTCAAAGCTCCTTGAAAAAGTGAGGAAGTTGATTATGTTTCAGTACTTGGCACTGGTCTGTATTATGTCAAGGTGTATCAGGCAGAGGAGCTTTGTACTGATGGTCTTCAGGCATGTATTTCCAAAGGCATCAATTAGCAAATTACCAACCCTTCCTCATGAGGCAATTGAACAGATTTACTGGGTATTGCTATCAAAACAATGTGTATTACATGGTGTTTCTTATCTAGAAAGTCTGCTAGTACATTACAGCCAGTGAAATAATAAAACTTGTCATTTACAAAAGTAATCTCAGGAACAGAGTGATTGAGTGGCTGGCCTTAAATACTGGTCAAGAGTAAATTTTAACACAGACTTATGGAATCCAAGTTCTCAAGACACCTTTCAAGACACCAAATTGCACTATGGTTTTTGTGTTGCTATTTCACCTGCTTTCTGCTCATTAAAAAAAATAAAACAAACAAACAACAAGAAATTCAGTAGTAATCTGAGGTCTAAGAAAAGTCAGTATTTTCTTTATTTTCTTCCTAGTTGGTTTCCATCAAAATGTAATGGTAGCTGGCCTTGGAGATGAATATTTCAACCAAGCAGCTAAATGGAAGGCAAAATTAAGCCCTGGCAACCTGTTAATGAAAACAGTCCTTTTTTCTTCAGTGGTTCAGAGAACAAGGTTCTTGGCAAAGCCTTGTTATAATTTGTAAAACATCTTAATTCTCCGTTCTTCTTTTTTAATGTATTTCTATAAAGGAGGGAACCAGGGTCATTCGTACTGTGTCATTCCTAGTGGATCAGTTCAGCTAGTTTCTTGTGAAGAACATCAGGAGGTCTGGGTGGAAAAAAACATGTAATCTGACTTTTATAATAAACTGCCTGAAAATGATGACTGAATAAATATTTTTGGAAGTGAGGAAAGTGAATTTACTTGCCCTTTAAGTCCACTTGCAAAATTGGCACCAGTTCTTTTTGTTTGGTTTCCTTATCCTGTCATGTGAAGAAGTGGCCTGTGCTGCTGGTATCTGTCAAGCTACCCCCTTGTACTGGGAACACATTGCAGCTTGTCCCATTGGAGATGTTCAGGCATATTGTATTAATTTTGCTGAAGATATATGCCTACATTTTATAAAGCTAATGCAAGAAACAATTAGGAGTACTTAGGATGAAATCTTTCAAATCACTAAAACCAGACAGGAATTATTATTTAAAAAATAAAGAAAATCAGTGTTCACAATTGATTTATTTCTTTAGGAGGCATCACACAGCTCAGAGGAAGAGGCATGCAGAACTAAATCATCTTGTCTGGGGGAAGAGTAGGGAAAGAATGAGAACATGTAAGAGTTGCTCATGGGTGCTGAGTTTCCTTGCAAAGATGGTATAGGTCTAGTGACTGTCTGTCTGAAGATGTGACTCGAGAATCCAGGTCTATTTTTGCCTTTCAGTGCCAGACCTTCTGTGATGTCCCCATCTTCTAAGGCTTGGAAGGTGTTTTTTCCTGTCTGTTGTGCTGACAAGGGGCAAGTCACACCAGTGAGCAGACCTGAAGGGCATTCAGAGCGTGTTGGTTTTGCGGAAGGATGACAGGACTTGCCACATGGAGCACAGGCTGAAGAAGACATATGGAAGGAAAACCTGTCACTAATCAGATAAGACTGTTATCATTTAATGCAAAAATGAGGTGGTGTTGTGGCAAACAGTTTTTCACTGCAAGGAAAAAGCAACAGCAGTGACTTTCTAAAATTGTGTTGTGCTAACTCAGCATGTCTGTTTGACTTGTGGCAGTTGGCTTTCTGTGGCACTGAGCACAACCCAACTGTTTGCATACACAAGATGCTGACATCCACAGTGCCTGCCACGATTTTGCCAATAGGGTTTTTACACCTGTTCCTCTTACAACAGAAAATACAGCAGAACCTTTCTTTTGTGCAACTTTCTTTTTCCCCTTCTGGTCATGCACATCTAGGTCTCTGCTGCTGTAAAAGCCTTTTCTGCCTTTCAACTATCATGTGAGTGGTAGCCTGTTTATCTGGGCTATTCATGCTTTCAGCTTTGTAGGGGTTCTTCAGAAATATTCTCATTTAGTATCTGTTCTTATCTGGGAGAGGAAGGAGAGATACAAGTGCTGTAAAAACAGTCGAGGATAATTGTCAGTTGAAAGAGAGGGTGAGAGACTGGAAAGTCACGAACCAGAAAATAAGAAGAAAAAACAATGTTAGTATATGAAACTGGGTTTTCTTTGTCTATGTTACCCCCACAGTGTCTGCTTCTCCCTTAGGGGTATTCTGTCTAGGAGCCTTTTTTTCTAGTAATGTATGGTATTTTCAGACACCAGACTGCATCAGGAAGTGGAAGCCAGAGAATGAACCAAAATATTGAGCTTTCTCCCACAAGTTCCTTTATTTCTCCAGAAATGCTTGAAAATGGCCTTCAGCGATAGTTACCCATTCCCATCCCAGGAGAGGTGGATATAACGTCTCCAAGAAGCAGCGGAGCAGTGCCCAGCCTCCCTAGGAAGAGAGATCATTTTGCCATGACAGGGCCGTTTGGAGCACTGTCAATCCCAGCTGTGTTTGAGAAGCAGATCCCCAAAATGCTGTTGTCACAGTCACAGCTCGAAGTGGAAATGTGGTGTGACTTAGAGTTATCAAGAAGTGTATGTATGTGAGCTATGACAGTTTAATATTTCTACTGTAGTTAATTTTAGGCAGGCTGACTCTGTCTTTCTTAGTAACACCTTAGCACCTAGCTGATAATGCTGGCACCAGGGTTCTTACTACACTTAGGAGCTCAAGGCTTTTTTGTCAAATGTTGCAAAATCTGAGGTAATTAGCAACTAAAAGCTGTAAAAAAGGCTATGCACTGCAAATATAGCATGGTACAGGCCTTTCAAAAAAACCGTTCCAAGTGAAAGGCCCAGCATATCAATTCCTGTGAGATGTGTATGGCTTGAACACAGGTTGAAGTATAAGATAAATGGGAATGCATCCCACACGCTAGGAGGATGCCACAGTGCACTCACATAACCAAATGTAAAAACTTAGAGACGGTCCTGCAAATACGCATACTGATGGGTCTGGGTGGATCAGCTCGGAGCCCTGAGCCAGGCCAGCTTAGACACTTCCTCTGGGAAGAGGCTGCTGTGAGCACGTGGCCAGGCTGGCAGGCTATGATGTGTGGCCTAGGCAGGCAGAAGGGTTGTTTGGTCTGGGGAAGGAGCCGTGGGGCTCTGGCGGCTGGGTGCCTCATGCTGGGCTCTGCCTGAGGTCGTGGGGAAACCCAGCATGGCAGGTCCCGTGGTCCTTCTTAAACAGATGTCCATGGGATGATTCACAAATCTATAATTACACACAGTACTGCAAATGTTTAATTAATCAGGTCTTATGTCCTTATTATCCCCTCACTGGGTTTCACTAATAATGACCCAGAGGAAAATTCTGCTCCTGTCTGTGAATTATATTTTATTTACAAGGGTTTCATTTCGTAGGCAATTTTTTTCTCTCATTCCTGGGTAGTACTATGAACAAGAAAATAAAATTCTGGTGTCCTTTACAAGTGAAACTTGTGACTGGCCTAAAATTCAAAATCAGGGAGGGCTTTGTGCTACCGCACATGCTTCCTTTCGCAGAATAAATTAGAATAATTTAGCACTTAATACGTCTCTAGCCTCACATTCACAGGATGCATAAATATTTGGCTGTAATCCTACCACTAAAGCTGAGAGGAAAAGAGGTCTTGAAGGAAAAGCCGTTCTGGCTGTGGAAAGAAAGCAGCCCCTTCCAAGTTGGTTTGTAACCCTTATGAAGGGTTAAATAGCAGAAGGGAAGCCAAGAATGGACTTCCAGCTCCCTTCACTGACAATGCCTCTGCCACCCCCAAAAGCCAGCCACTGGAAAGAAATTTTTTAAAAGGACATTGTTTGCATTAAGGGCTGAATTTTCCACTGGGTAATCATCAGTGAAACCCAGCAGAGGGCAGATGAGGATGGCAGGCCTGATTAATTAATGTGCTGCGGTGCTGAGAACAAGATTTACGCCATTGGTTTTACAAGTCATTGATGTTAATACTGCGAGTAGAAATTTTGAACTGCTGTTTGCTGTTTCCATTTCTCACAGCAAAACTTCTGTTAAAAGTACAAATAGGAGTTGTGGAGTATTGCTGTAACAGTTTCTCTTTCTAAATGCTCCTGCTCTACAGAAGAGACCTTTCAGCGTGACACCACTATTTCCACTATGATCTCCAGCTCTGGACTTTTAAATCTTATTAGAAAAAATTACTTTGGGGTAAAACCCTCTTTACAAAGATCTCCACTCAAGATGCGTATATTTGCTTATCTATATCTGAGGGGACTCATCTGTATGGAATCTTACATGGAGCTTTCTGAAAAATGGGAAGAAAAGTAACAGTGTATGCATCTGTAAGTTATAGGAATGCAAATAGTTATCTACCAGTGATCTGGGAAGCTGTACACATGGGGATGTGTGGAACTGCATTCTGCTAAGGCCAAATGACACGGTCTGTTCAAGCCTAAAAGTGACAAGTCTCACTAAAAAGCATGGAGTAGAACAAAGTAACATTTTGGTGATAAAAAGGACTATGGTAAATGGGCACTCCTTTAACAAAAAAAAAAAGAGGCTTTTAAAAAGTTGTTAAGTATTTTCATCACTTCCAGGTTGATATGCAGCACATTCAGAAGAATCTATTTCATAATGTATTAGCAGAGTAGAAGCTGAGTGCCCTTGCAATACAAACACTGTTTCAGAAATGTATTTATAGGACATTCTGCTTTTGTTCATTAATATGCCACAGGAAATACAGAGTAAAATCTGAAGTGTGGAGTGTGAATGTGTGTCTTGGGGTGGAAGCAGGGGCTGTCTGTTGCAAATAAGCTTGCTCACATCATGGAGAGTATGAATGGCAACCAACCAGGCCAGTGTCAATTCAGCTTCTATTTTCTTGATAACGAACTCATGTGTTTATATTTCCCATTACTCTAACATGGAACACTTTGTTGGAATGATGCCTCTTCCTCTGGGGTAATTTTTTTCTCCTTTCTTGACAAGAAACTCTCAGTAGTCATGTATAACCCAGTAAAGACTGCAGACTTTGCAGTAACTTTGCAAGGTCTCAGGACTCAGGCAAGATTGCCAGGCTTTGTGTGGGGTCTTCTGGGCCTGTCTGGAACTTTGTTTTAGTTAATTTAGATGTAACAGTTCTTCCAGCAATTGCGTGACTGTTGCCTAATTTGTTTTACTTTTGCTTATCTTCGTGCAATCAAAAAATAGCTGCGTACTTTATAGTGTAAAAGTGTTTTATACATTAGCCATAATTTCATATTTTTTATTAGAGTCACTCTGCACAGAATGCACAGTTTATGACCCTAGTATAATGATGTCATCATTATTATATGCAGGACTGGTATGACAGCAGAGGCCTTGGGAATGGGGGCAGAGCATAGAGGTGTACAGCTGTGGGTGATATGAGGGAGGGAGCAGGCTGGCACTCAGCACTACAGGGGTATAAATGACATACTGCTGTCATAAAGAAACCCAGACATGGGACCTGAGGAGAACTAGAGCAAAAAGAGAGGTAAGCAACAGCTGTCTGTCTACCAAGTGTAGATAAACCATACAGGGTAAATTGGGATGGAACATGAGCACCAGGCCAATAAGGAGAGCACAGTGTGGAAGTGTTTCACACAGGTGCTGCTGCTGACCTGAGGACATGCAGGGGCCATGAGAGAGTCAGTATGAAAGGTCAGTATAATACCAGAGAAAGAGAAAGATAGTGGGAGGTTTTCTATAATGGTTTTTAAACTGTATTGTTAAGGAGTTCTATTCTGTGTTAATCAGATCATCTGGATGATGCGTGTTAGAATTATCTAGATGGGTTACTCGTTAGAACTACTTGCTGCTGAGTTAGTTACAGTTGTAGGATTTTAATCACACTAACAAAAAATTCTATGCTTCCCTTAGAAGGTTAGCTGCCTCTTTTGCCCCATGGCAAGTTTTTGAGTGTAACATCAGAGGGCTTTTGGCAAATGAAGAATTGCTGTTTGCTTGTTTTGTTAAGCATTCCCATCTCATGAGGGATTACGCAGGACGTATTATAGCACAGATAGCACCTACCTCAGAATGGAGAAACAAGTTAGGGTTTTCCTATAGCGATGCTCTATGTCTTCCTAAGACAGATAGCAAGTGACAGCTTTGATGGGAAATTCATTGCAATGCACATTTTAAAATACTGAACAGGTTAAGCCAGTAACGTCAGAGAAGTGTCTCACTTGGTTTAAACCAAGGGAGTTTGTGGAATCCTCAGCAAAGCTGCGATCTTCAAGCAAGTTCAGCAGCTTTAAGCACATGCCTGCTGGTGGGGCATCACATTAACTTTCTGAAGTTATGAGTACCCAACATCTCCATTGGTGAGACAGGAAGTTACTGAGTATTTAAAATTAAATTTACACTTTTCTGATGTGAAAGAGGGGTTTTGGGTGTATATGGCATATAAATGTGAACAATGAAACGTGCAATCTCAACCTGCAGTGTCACTTGCAACCCGGACTTGCTATTCTGCCCTCAAGGAGCCAGTCCTGGCTTACTGTCAGCTTTGTATATGGCACTGTGAGGAAGTAATGTAACCTCTTTGTATCTTGGATTTCCTTATTTGAGTTAAAAAATTTAATACCTTACATACCTTTTATATGATTATACAATACCAACCAAAAAGTAGTATATATATATACACATATATATATATATATGCATTTTAGATCAGATGAACTGGTTTGTTCAGGTGAATAATGCTGATAGTAAAACTTTCCAGAATTTCTGTGTCTATTGTCTTGTTGAAAAACATTCCTTTGTGAAGTTTTTAATAAAATCTCATTCTTTGTCTAATTACATTTTGTTATGACTTATTTTATTATGACTTGAAAACAATTTTAGGTGAAATAATCTAGGAAAGAGAATCTTCTTATTTGTTATGATGTATTTCAGTAGCTGCCCAACAAACTCATAGTCTAAAATGGTGTTATGTTCTAGTTTCTGAAATTATTTTGTTGTTTTTTTCTGAAATGTTAGTCATAGAGTTGAAAATAGACATACATTTTTCCCCCAAAGATATAAAAATCATTATAAAAATGGAAAATAAGATCAGTGAGTATGAGTTAAAAGCAGGAAAAAAAATTGATGAGGGAATCAAAAGTTTACAAAAGGATGTGAATGGAAAAATACACTAAGAAACAAAAGAAGTCTGCAATGACTCACTGCTAGTTGGTACAGCTACTCTATAGTGCAGAAGACATAACAATTCAATAAATATCTTTGTTTAAGATGTGGTAAAAGCCTTTACTTCTGTTGTGTAGTACTGAAGACTTCTTAGTTCCAGTGATAATTAAAGATGACCTTAAAGAGCATCTTTGAAAATCAGATTATTTGGTCACCTGTTGAAAGAACTTATACTAGCAAATTTTAAATACAAATGGCTGAGAACTCCCCTGGGGCACCCACACTGTCTTTTCTTGCTAACATGTCGAAGAGAGTTCCAAGAGAGTAAAGCAAAAGTTGGGCCAGAATACAGGGAGCTCCTCAGCCTGCTGTTTCAGACATTAGTGCCACAAAAAATAGTGGAAAATCAGCATACACCCTGAATAAAAGGATGATATTTTAAGTAACAGCAGTTGCAATGGGTTAAGAGAATAGGTCTGGGGACGTAAATGGTGTATTTGTGACATTTTAAAGTACTGTTTTATAGGAGTAACATGTTGATCCAATAAGCTAAGAAATCATTGGCATGTTTTATTTTGTATTAACATGCCATGTCGTTGAAAGCCTATAATGGTGTCAAGCTAACACTGCACTCAGATAAGGAACAAGGGGCAGGTCTCAAGAAGGTAATTACAAACGCCTCCTTTCCTCAGGCCACAGACGTTTGACCCAGGCTTACCCTGTTTAACATTTCCGTGAGTAATGACTGTAGCTGTTGCTGATAAATAGCCACTTGTTCTGTAAGAATGGGGGGACAGCAAATAACAATATCATTTTTTTTTTATATCGGTGGGATGAAAGGAAACAATATACATTTCTGTGGCTTTTTCATTAAAAGTAGTCTTATAATTGAGGCAGTCCATCATGGAAAAAACCCACACTGGCTTGGGGTGGTCACGAGCAAAGAAAGTTGTGCTGTGTTCAGCACCTGTACACCTGACACTGAACATACTCCCACAGTCCAAGAGCTGAGCCATGGAGAGGGTTCAGGGAGAGGCCACAGGTGATGTCAGGCCTTGAGAGTTAGCTGCAGTTTGGAGTGGCATGCAGATTCCTTGGTAGGGCCATTTTCTCTGTTAGCCAGACTCCTAACAAAATTAAGAGGTGGGAATTCGAAGTCTGACAAATTTTGGCTAAAATGAAGACAGCTCTTCAAAGGGATATTCACTGAAACAGCAGGGGTAATGATGTAATCATTCATAGCTGAACAGAATTATTTTGCTCAAGAGTTCTTTTGTTTTTCCTTAAAAGGTGCATGGTCGTTCAAAACCATACATTGGCAGAAGCAGGCGTTTCTTAGCAGACGTTTGTTGTTTTTTTGTTATGATGAGTCCATTCTGACATTAAACCCTATCGATCTCTTCACAGGGGCTAGAGTCAATATTTAGGCATATCAATAACAGATCTGACTTTATAAAAATTCTTCATTTGATTACATTAACCTTAACTTCTAATTGTTATTCTACTTCTCATTGATTACTTGTAAATGTAAAGGAATGAGGATGCATTAGTGATTTTGACTACCAAAAAAATATTTTCTGCACCATTATCATGAGGAAATAGAATTTCATAAGGTCCTCATGGTTTTTTATATAACAGTATTGTATTTTTTCAATTTTCTAACAGAAGATGATACTGGCAGAGGATCTTTCTTTCCTCTGATGACTTACATCAGTAAATTTAAAACCAGCTGTTTTGATTTACTAAGTATTCTTTATTTTTTCAGTGGAAGTGATGGAATAATATGAATTGCAAAACGTTTCACCTACTGCTATGTTAAATTGATTTATGTTATTGTTTTCATTTTAGTTACAGGTTCTTAAAACCATCAGATCTCTGATGCTAAGACCTGTTTAAATCTTGCTGTGCTTGAAGCTTTCTGTCTGCCGCAGCCAACTTGAAGTTTAAAAGTTGCTCATCTCCTGAAAACAGTGAGATGAACTTCAGCCTCTCTTGCAGGAATGATGCTAAAACACCAATTAAAATTAAGTCTGTAAGTTTTAAAAATGTGTTTTCAGTTAAGGAAGAGAGACTGCTTGTATTTCTATCTCAACTATCACAATGTGATCTGTGGCTGTTGTACCATGCCAGGTATCCTCAGATGTTGCTAAAATTAGTAATCAGCCTACTCCAGGAGCAGATGTATGAATGGTAGTCCTGCAGAAACCTGTGCCTGCAACTCTTCCTACTGAAGTCAATAGGACTATGCAAGTAATTAAGTATGTTCACATGCCTGTCTTGGAGGCATTTCTGTAAAGAGCAGACTTAGTGCTCACAGAGTGGACTTCTGGTTTAATCCCATTATATTTTCTGAATGCTGTCGTTAAATGACCCAGGTACTGCACTAATTTCACTGGAATAGGGAAACTGCTTCAATCTCTAGTTTGATTCCAGCACAGCAGTAATTTTTAATGTAAAATTGCAAAGTATGTCTTATTTAAAATACAATATATATATGAAAGGGAACCTTTATGTCATCTGTTTCAGCAGGGGATCTTTCCAAACAATGTACACTTGGTTGATCTTTCCAAACAATGTACACTTGGTTGTTGTTTTTTAATTTGTTGCTCTGACATTTACAGTTTCTTTCTAATGGCATGACAGAAATGGTGAAAAAAACACAGAAAATTTAAATCCAGAATCATAGAATAGTTTGGGTTGGAAGGGATCTTCAGAGGTCAACTAGTCTAAGTCATCTTTGACATCTTCGACATCTAAGACATCTTTGATTAGATCATGGTGCCCAGAACCACATCCAGCTTGACCTTGAATGGACCACTTCCAGCTTGACCTTGAATGGACCACCTCCAAGGATGACGCATCCACCACCTCTCTAACAACCTGTTCCAGTATTGTACCACCCTCACTGTAAACAATTTCTTCCTCACATCCAGCCTGAATCTCCCATCTTTAAGTTTAAAACCATCACCCCTTGTCCTATTGCAACAGTCGTCTCCAGGTTGAACAGCCCTAACTCTTTCAGCTTTCCTCGTAGGAGAGGTGTTTCATCCTTCTGATCATTTTTGTAAACTTCCTCTGGACCTTTTCCAACAGGTCCATGTCTTTCCTGTACTGAGGACTCCAGAGCTGGACACAGTACTCCAGGGGCAGTCTCACCAGAGCAAAGAAGCAGAATCACCTCCCTTGACCTGCTGGCCACACTTCTTTATGTGCAGCCCAAGGTACAACTGGCCTTCTTGCTGCAAGCGTACACTGCTGGCTTATGTTCAGTCTTTCATCCATCAGTACCCTCAAGTCCTTCTCAGGGAATCCCCCAGGCTGTTTTGATTCTGGGGGTTGTCCTGACCCTGGTGCAGGACTCTGTACTTGGCCTTTTGGAACCTCATGTGGTTCCCATAGGCCCACTTCTTGAGCTTGTCTAGGTTCCTTTGGATGACATCCCTTCCCTCCAGTGTGTCAACAGCACCACTCATCTTCGTGTCATATGGAAACTTACTGATGGCACACTCAATCCCATTCTCTATGTTGTTGATGAAGCTATTAAACAGTACTGATTTAATACCATAATGAAATAGAAAGAATGAATATGTACTGATGTTTAATAGGAATTTTTTTTCTTACACAAGCTACAGGAGAGACTCTGCAAGTGATACGTACTGTGGTGATAGGTACACGTAATCCTCTGAAAATCCAATTTAAGATTTACTGAAAAGCAAGTTCAGAGACATTTAGTGATTTTGTCAACCATATTGTCCATTGTTACATTCTGAAAGTCTCCATGATGAACAGCATTCTTTACATTAGCAGGAAATAAGGCAAAATTTAGCCAGTCTGGCAAATAATTGAAATTTGCACTTTAGGAGCCTATACCAGCTATGTCATATTAGTTTGCATCTTGGATATTAGCTCTGCTTATTAGCCATAAGAGCTTTGTCTTTTAAATTGACTTGGATCAGATGTGGCATTAAGAAATTAGATTCTAGGAAGCACTTCAATTTGGGCACATGCATAAAGTTAGGTACCTAGTAAAGTACTGTATTGCTCAGGGGCAGATGTAATGAGCCTATTGCCAAAAACCTGTGAAAGTCTCCCTTTTAGTCACATAATATTTCCACATGGGTTGGAGATCTGTTTTCACCAATGTTATTGAGTGACCTCTGGTACTGCTGGTGATGCTTCACAGCCAGTGAGCTGGAATATCTGCTACAAAGCAAAACCAGAATTTTCCTTCACAATGTGGATTATTTCTATATTATATAATATAAAGCTTGAAAGATGTTGCGGTCAGTTAAGATCAGACACAAGGAGCCAATGGATGGTATTGTCATCAGTGCAAAGCACTTAGGTTAGGAAGAAACACCACAGGGTTTTCCATTCAGCCGGTCGAGGTGGCCATATTGATCTCAACAAGCTTTTCATTACTGGAAAGAAATCCAGCTAGAAATAAAGATGCAATAAGACAAATGTTACAAGGGTTACAACCAGTTCTGCCATTCAGCATATCAAGGTTTGCCTTAATATTACAACTTGTCTTCGTGCGATTGAGACCTTGGGGTAAATCTGAAACATTTGAAAGCAGCTGTGCTCCATCAAAGTTGGATTCGGGAAAATTTTAGTTTGCATAACTGGAGGAAATTGTCAGCAATGACATAAATTGGTATAAGATGTATATAATATCATACATATATATTTACTTACATAAAGAGTCAAAGTAGCCTATGTGAAACATAATTTCTTGATCTGAATCTTAATGTTGGAACATGACCTAAATGGTGACCAGTAAAAAAAATTTCTTCACATGAAGACTGAGAAGGTACAACAACAATGATCAATGAAACCTCAGAGCCATTTGATGTTTAGAAGTAGGTATGGGGAGAAGATGCTTACAAAACTGAGCATAGTCTGAGTCACCTGGGGAGGAAACAAGGAGCTAAAGCTTTTTCTGAATTGGAGCTTTGCCATAGCCCTGTTGACTCAAAAATGTGTTAAGTGAGGTTTCCCATTTGTTTTCCACAAATACTGCTAGTAGATAAAATGAGAGCAGTTTTGGCACAGTTGTTTGCTAAAGGTGGAATGTTAAAGGCAGTGAATGGGATGTGCAGCCTCTGATGATGCTGTGCTTCATAAGAAAACTCAAGCTGAATCAGATTTTGTCTTTCAGAGAGACTGAAGGGAAGCCTTGTAAACTGAGGAGGAATGGGCACTAGTTCCAAGTGACAAGTCTGTAGACAAGACCACACTCCTTCATTTCAATGAGACTCTCTGAAGCTTTTACAGACAACTCACATGTGGTCAAGCTAAAAAAACCCACCAACTGCAGCAACAACAATAACAACAAAACCCAAGCATACAAAAAACCAACTCCAAGTCCCTAAAAGAAATCAGTATCTATAAAGAAATACAATGACTAGCAGCAGAAACAACGAGGGAAACTCCATTAAAATAAGAGAAATAATGAGCCAATGACCTTTTCTATGAAATCAAGTATTCAGGTTTTCTATAAACACCATCTAACTCATGTACATATGTTGTGCCAAAAGCACTTGAGAAAAAGAATAGGTAAATAAATACTATATGGAGACCCAATTGGTCACGGTGCCAGAACTAACCTTTGACTCATCAAGCTACAGTTCTAAATGTGGGAAGGGTGGGAGGCAGGAAGAATGAAAAAAAGACCTTTTGTTTGCTTTATTGGAGGGAGAAACCTCATTGCTCAAGGCAGTCTTGGGGACAGTTCACTGCTCCAGGCCAGTTTCTCATTGTGGTGGCATTACTTGGTTCCTGCTCTCTGTCATGTTCCATTGCAGACTGGGACTTGACAGCAGCAAAGGTTTCTCTGAAATGGATTCAACTGGTTAGCATTGCATCCACCCACCCACATGCAAAAAACCCCAAAGTGTCATCAGTCACGGATAATTTTATGAAAAACATGAACTCCTTGACTCTCTAAGGAACAATAACATAAAAAAGTGCAACTTTAGCACTGACTTAGTCAATGAAACTCTGCTTTTCCCATGGATATTTTATTCTTTTTATTCCTCCCTATAAAAAGTCTGAAAACACAAAAATATTCAAATGCTTTCTTGTTTGAAATGGAGTGGAAGTTAAATTGTTCCCACAGTTCTGTACAGATGGGCCACATATAGGCATTCCTGTCCTTTTGACAAGAAAACTAGGTAACCAAATTTAAGTCAGCACACCCTATTAGGACATGCTCTCAGAAACTCTGCGTATGACAGAGAGATGGATGTGTCTTTTCTCTTGTCACAATGGGATTTTGACTGATCTGCTTAACACCATGGTTGAACCCTCTCATGCAGACCATTGCAACCACAAGAATTTCCAGTGGCATTAGTATTAGTGGGCTTTATGAGAGTGTGTCAGTCTGTGCAAGTTTACCCAGTTACTGATCACATTATGGGTGTAATGGGAAACATAGGTACACACTTAATGTGATAAATGTAATAGGAAATTCTTGCCCAGCTTTGTGGTCAGGGATGGGGGAGAAGCTGCATTCTCTGCTTCTTGGCCAGAGTGAGCACCTAGAGACAATAAAAAGAAAAGGGTTAAACCTCACCTCATGGTCCAGTGGAAGTCCTAAGTTAGGTATTTACAATCACTGAAGTGTGTCGGTCATATGCATATATATATGTATATGTGTTGGTAGAGGAAATTTATTCTATATACTCCTGCTAAGTATGAATCTGTGAGAGAGAAAACTCTCCTGTTGTGACTGATATGTTTGTGTGGGCTAGAACCAGCTGAGAAAAGTCATAAGAGGTGTGTGGAGAAGAGTGAGCGGGACTGAGA
Source organism: Neopsephotus bourkii (assembly GCF_033783945.1). Lineage (NCBI taxonomy): Eukaryota > Metazoa > Chordata > Aves > Psittaciformes > Psittacidae > Neopsephotus > Neopsephotus bourkii. Next base: position 21,906 of record NW_026901571.1, read on the forward strand.
GAACTGAGGAGGGAGTGTCTGGGGACCTTCAGACAAGGCAATGATTTCAAGGGATATAACTTCACAGCATGTATTAAAATTAAACCAAGAGAATGAGTTGACTGATAGAGGGGGAAGCTTTAATGCTCATAAAATACGATGAACTCATTTAAGTGTCAAGGGATATGTGAGCAGATTGACTCCAAACCAAACAACATTTTGTCTCCTTGTTTGGAAATTATTAACTTTTAGTATTATTAACTTGCTAACTCTTAGGGTGATCAAGACATATATCTTCTTCCTCAGCTATGTTTATTTAAATTGGTTCTGGATGAGAAAGTTGCTGGGATCTATTATCATATTCTAATGGCCAGCTGAATACTTAATAATGAAGATGTGTTTAGACATAAAGTCAAGCCACTCTCTTAAAGGAGAGTTCCAAGGGGGCACGTAGATTCTCAGAGTTCTCATTCCTTTTCTCTTGATCAGATATTGAGCTTTCTGAGTTTAGTGGATGCTTTTCTATTGTTAATTCAAATTAATCTAAAACATACTGAAGACGAGGTTGTATTTCATGGAATTTAGGACATGTGTTTGAAAAAAAAAGTCTGTTGTTCAGCTTTGCAGGAAAGGACCTGGTGATCCTGTGAACAGCAAGCTAAACATAAAAAAACAACATGCCTTTACTGTAAAGGTGAATAATATTATCTTGGGCTGTGTTAGCAGGGAACGATGCCATCAGGTCAAGGGACGTGATACTTTCCCTCTTCTCTGCATTCGTGAAGGCACGCCTGGAGTCCTGTGTAGAGTTCTGGCCTCCCCAGTAAAAATAAGACGTGGACATACTGGAGAGAGTCTGGCAAAGGGCCATATTAGTGATTAAGAGAGGATCTCCCCTACAAAGAAAGGCTGAGAGCTGGGACTAGAAAACAGGCACAGGAGGATCTTATCCCTTTGCATAAATACTTGAAGGAAGGCTGTGAAGAAGATGCAGCCAGGCTGTTTTCAGTGATGCCCAGTGACAGGACCAGAGGAAGTGGACACAAACTGAAACACAGGAGGGTTCCTCTAGGCATCAAGAAACACTTTTTAAATGTAAGGGTTACTGAGCACTGGCACAGGTTTCCCAGAGAGGTTTTGGATTCCCCATCCTCTGAGACATTTAAAAGCTACCTGGACATGGTGCTGGGGTTTAGGTGGCAGGGGGATTGGACCTCCAGAATCTCATTCTGTGATTCTGCCACACATGTGAGATTCCTGGATGGTTGTTTATTTCTTGCACAATAGAAAATCTAGTTCAATTGCCTTCAAATCATTTGCTGTCTTCATAAGAAAGATCAGTTGCTTCGGGACTGATATTCCTTGTTGTGGACTTCTGATGACAAGGTATTCCTTTTGCATTCTACAACATGGTTTCATTCCTAGTTTATAAATGGTTAATAAAATCTTACTAGAGGTGAAAAAGGGGTATAAGCCTTATAGTAACAAGTGATATGGAAAGTTATAAGCATGTCAAAGGGAGTTTTAATGCATGGGTTTTAATAATGGTTAGCAACCTATTGACTGTCTGGATTTTTAAACTATTGATTATTTATTGTAACATCTATTAATCATTTCTTGTTATTAATCATTTAGCATCTTCCTATTCACTGTTTTACAGAGAAACTTGATATAAAGTTGTACCACCAATGAGAATAAAGAAACTAAAATAAACACAGATCATTAGAATCTGACATGTCTGAAAAGGCTGAGTTTCAATTATTGTTTTTTGTGCCTCAATCTTTCTATATGAAGATGTGTAGGCCTGATTAATTTTGACTCATGCAAATATTTGTTATGTGTACAAATATATTTCAGTCCGTTAATTGGCAAAGCAGATTCTCATAGAATCATAGAATGGTTTGGGTTGGAAGGAACCTTAAAGATTGCCTAATTCCAACCACCCTGGAGACCGTTCAAGAAGACAGCTTTTTAAGAGAATTCAGGACTTTTCTCCAGGAACAAAAACTTGAGTAAAAGCCTGGGGTTTGATCCTTTTGCTTTAGATTGCAAAAGGAATATTCCTTGCTTCTGAGCAAAAATGTAGTTATGTTTGATTAGTATTCCAGAAGGATGTGTTGATAAGCATATCATGAGAACCAGCTGAAGCTGGGCCTATGTTAGTGGGAAGCTGCTTCACAGTCCATCTGCTAACTTCATAAAAATATTTGTTAAGAAGGACATCTAGTGGGTCATCTGGTTCAGCAGCCACAGCACAGTTATTTGTATTGACTTCCTACCAGGTTGAGGTGTAGAAAGGTGGAAGGACAAAAGGCATAGCATGGAGGCTGAACTGCTGCCCAGCATACCTCTTTCCTCTACCCCAGCTCTACCATTGTGGGAACAAATTTTGCCTGCAAACATATTTTCTAACATGCAAACTCTTCTCTGTTGACAGTGTTTTGGGTGACATTGTTTCAGTCTCCTCACAAGTTTACTTTACATTGGTGTTCCTTGGGTAGTAACAGTACAAAGAGAAAATCCTTCAACCCACACTCCTCCCACATAAAAATGAGCAGAATCAAAGAAAAATCTTCAGTTGACCAGGCTAAGGCCTGGATGAATATCTGGAGAAAGAGAAAGTTGCTTTCTTGCCATTGTCGAAAGCTGCTCTCCCAAGATAGGAGTTCAGCTTCGGGAGGTTGTCAGCCTGTGTACTGGCTACTCTGCCCTAGTCTGGGATGTGCAAAAGGAGAAAAGGCCTAGTTCTGCCTTAAATGTCTGCAGCTGGCTCCCCACAGGGACTTGGTTTTCAGGGCATATAGAAAGGAGACAAAGAATGGGCTATGCCTGCTCTCTGGCTGACTCCCTGTTGTGCTGGGCTGGCCCTTTCCTGTAGGGATGGAGTGCACTATGGACTGACTGTACTGGTAGCATATGTGAGGAGACTTCTCTCCACCCCTGAGCCACCCCCCAACTTCTACTGCTTGTAGCAGTGGTTTTATGTCTTCTTCTGCCAACAGGCTGCTAGCACCCTCACCAGAACTTGCAGGTATATGGGTTATTTCTTTCCTATGTCTTAGAACTCAGCTGAAAGACAATTGTGCAATCCACAGCCTGTGAACTATTCTGCCACTGTGGGCTCTGACAAATGCCCCTACATTGTCTTTTCTTTGACAGCAAATGCTGCAGTATCTATGCAAGTTGCTCAGCAGTCATGGTGCAGCTCATAGAAATTCCTCAGTGTTTCAGAGCTTCCTGACATGTTCTCCATAAGCATCAAGGCAAACTTCATCCTGTTTTTCCACAACGCTGTCATGACTTTATAATTTTCTTGTTTCGATGGTTGGTATGAGACCTTCTTATAAATCAAGGAAATTCCTGTATATCAAATTGGAAGACCTTGTTGAGTTGGCTGTTGTTTGTAACAGCAGCAAAAGCAGCAACTGTGTCATTGATAGGCAGAAATCCCACCACAACTACTTTGTTATAGTTTAACAAAGAGATCCTGGACTTGGAAACATGTCTGGAGTTTATCACTTTTCTGTCTACTCTAAGTTCCAGTTTCATAAGACCCCAACTCCACCTTTTTGCAGTATCAAAAAAAGAAGGCTAATGTTGCCTGAGGTGCATCCTGAGATGCAGAATGCTCTTACTGCTCTTTCATGATATATGTCTGGTTGTGGTCTAAACTTTGGAGGGTATGTCCTGTAAACCATGTGAAAATACAGCCTGCAGGCTCAGAAACAACTGAGAAACTTGATGAAAAATGTTAACAAACAGAGGTGGCTTGCTGAAAAGGATGAGTCTGACAATTTAACAGAAAAACTAAACCCTATTGCTTCCACCCTTTTGCTAAGTTCAGCTGCTTTGGCCTTAGCAGCAGTCCACATGGAGCTCCCTCTCAGCTGCCACATCACATCTCATTCACTTTTGCATTGTGTCATTGTTCTCACAGAGAGAACAGGCAACTCAGAGAATTTCCTTTGCTGCTACCTGATATGCCATTATTCAACTCTTATCATTTTAGCACAGCAGTTACACTGCTGTCAGAGGTAATGGAGACCATGTCACTAAGAAAATTGGCTGTAATTTATTTATCAATTGTTTCTACATACCACAAAAGAGACCATCTACTTTACGGCTGGGCCTAAGGTATCTGAGAGCCTTGAAGTTCATGGTTTTCCGGTATTCTAAGTTCTGCTTATGGCTTTTCCTGTATATGACACACAACACCACCCCTGTGGTCTTCAAGGCCGATTTCTTCTTTGCTTTCTTTAGTCACAAATCATTCTGAGGCATCCCTTAAGTGCATTTGTATTGTTAAGTGCACCGGCCTGATTTGGTGTTAATTCAGTTTGAGTGCCCTTAATATCTTGCGGGAGTGAGGCAATGCATGCAAGCTGTACCTTGTAAAAACAGGTTCCAGGTCCGCCTGAGAGCAAAGCACCTTTCCCACAGCAATTTACCAAAGTTGCTGATAAAATTTTCATAAGGAAACCTTTTTAGTTTGACCCTATTGTGTTATTCTACCATTAAGAGTGGAGGACCTGAGACTGTATTCTGGTGACAGTTTATCACATTCTCCATTATTTTAGTGTATAGACAGCCTACTGATGGGTCAGAGCCTATATCCCTTCCTCTTGCAATCTGGAAATGGCTTTCAGAGCCAGAGCCTGGAGGCCCAAGAATGCCAGTTGCAGCATGTGTGTGTCAGTATAACAGAAGTGAACTCTAGATAAACCAGTCACCTCTAACCTTCAAATGATGGGAGACGGGATATTTTAGCGTATTTTGGGCCAAGCAAAGAGAGGGAAAAGCAGAAATAAACCATAGAAATAGTTGGCCCTAATGAATACATGGAAGAACCAATATCACATTTTTGCTAAGAAAAGGTATTTGACTAACATTCAAGGACAAAAAGCCAGTTTTATAGTAACTGGGATAAGCGAATGCTATCTTCATATACAAGGGCTAATTTTGCTCAAAAATGAGTGACCGTAAGTCCTGAACACCACCAATGCTAACTGAAAAAGTTTATCTTATAAAGCTGAACCAGTGTATAATACCAAGAAAACTGCCCACGTGCCTGGCAGATTGCCTCTCTCTACGCTACTGTCACCTGCACTCTTTGGAGAGCAGGGAGCTGCAGCAAGGGAGGCGGGAGTGAAAGGCGCAGCTACTGCACATGTGAGGTTCATGATCTGTATGTTCTGTCATGCTATATGAACATGTTTTAGTCAGCTGTTATAGAAAGAGTAACCAAACAAGTCTGGATGCCATCTGAAGATATGGACACATGTCTTTTAAATTGCTATTTTGCATTTTGAAGGAAAACTTAGAAGAACAAGTTGGTGATGAAAGAAATGAAGAAAGAAAGAAAGGAGAAAGGGACAGAGAATGTGGAGTGTGGGGAGAAGAATGGCAGAGGAAGAGAAAAAAAATAAATGAAAAGAGAAGTGAGGAAGAGGAAGGAAGAAAGAGAAACAGAGTTGAAGAATGAAAAAGAAAGAAAGAAAGAAAGAAAGAAAGAAAGAAAGAAAGAAAGAAAGAAAGAAAGAAAGAAAGAAAGAAAGAAAGAAAGAAAGAAAGAAAGAAAGAAAGAAAGAAAGAAAGAAAGAAAGAAAGAAAGAAAGAAAGAAAGAAAGAAAGAAAGAAAGAAAGAAAGAAAGAAAGAAAGAAAGAAAGAAAAAGAAAGAAAGAGAGGGAGAAAGAGAGGGAGAAAGGAAGGAAGGAAAAGAAGAGAAAGGAAAAGAAAGAAAATAAGGGAAAGGAAAAGAAAAGAAGGGAAAGGAAAAGAATAGAAATGAAAAGATGGAAATTTCCTCAGAGTTTTACACTGAATTTAACTCAGCCTGAAACAGAGGTCTGGGAGCTTAGCCAGTGTAGCACAACTGTTCAACACAGGTGCCTAAATACTGAGGCTGGATAGTTTGATTATAAGGAGCATCTCCTGTAGCCTAGCACACAATGGTAGATTTGTTGCACTCTAAATTGCCTTTGGGAGTCTTGCCCTCCCTACCAACATGAATTACTCTCAGTTGCTGGTGGGCAAACGCCTTGATCCTGCATCCCATGGAAGTCAATGGGAGCACTGCCTTTGACATCAATGAGCTCTGGATCACACCCCAGGTGAAAAACAATAGATTTGCTTGTAGTTGGGCCAAATTGATGAATAAATCAGAGCCTTGTGTGTGTGGAGTCAGTTCTAGTTGTGAGTGTCTCTTGCAGAGGCATTTTGCAGTCCAAGTATGTGTGACCAAGGCAATCTGATTAATTATTGGATAAGGCTTGAGGCAAGCACAGAGTTTCAGATACCAGCTAGAGAACTGCATTACAGAGGAATTTATAATACCTTTGACTATCAGCCTCTTGATCTTCAGGGGTATTCGAGGAAGATGGAGATAAGGCAATTCTTTCTGCATGTTTTCAAATAAGGGAGGAAAAAGAGTCAGTAAATACTTATAGCTGTTTCTCTCTCCGGCTCTCAGTATGATGCCCAGGAGTTGTGCTCTACTTCCAATTACTTTTGAAGAAGTATGCAAGTTCTCAGGAAAGAATCATAGCATCACAGAATGATTTGTGTTGGAAAAGACCTTAAGATCATCTAGTTCCAAACCCCCAGCCCTGGGCAGCTTAGCAAAAAAAAGAAATGAAGTGCATTTAGTATTGCGTACATCCCCTCCACCAAATCACAAAGCTTGAACTGCACCACTGTGTTAGGTGTCTGCAAACTTCCCTCTGCATATAAACAAAGCAGAAGTTACGAAGGATCAGGTAAATGTCACCGTGGGCCCTGGGTGTCTGTGGTCAATCCTGCTTCATCTCCATGCACCACTGAGGTCAGTGTCAAGGCTTGTGCTGCAGTGTGCTGTGGGAATGCTGGGCCACCTAAGGATCACTTGCAACCTTGATTCAGCCTCAGCTGTTTTGTTTTACTCTGTGTCTGTGTTGGCCCTTCAAATGACCCAGTCTCTGTGTGAGTTCTTCATAATGCCATGTGACAAATTTTCGAGGGTGAAGGGAATATTGGCTGATGTAGCTTTCCTCTTCAAAACACTGGGAAAATGCTTTTTATTTATGGTTTTGGGTTTTGTTTTTTGGCATTTGTTTTGTTTTGTTTTAACACTCAGCTGGGCACAGTCTTAGTGGTTTCAGAAAGAGGCACACGCCGTGATGTTGTGGATAACCCCTGTCAGTTATGTCTTTTTTGAACTCTAGTGAGCTGAAGCAGCTAAGAAGGGAGGGATCATGAAGGTAAAGGAGCAGGTGATGTGCCAGCGCAGTGGGGGCAAAACCATGTAGACCTTCAAGCTGCATAGATAAATCCCATGACACCATCTGCAGCAGCTTCCCCAGATATTGTAAGTAGGTTAGGAGGTTCTTTCTGATGGATCTTCAGTAGGGCAAAGAAAGGAATGAAGGAAAGGTCTTAGTTTCACTCTCTTGCTCTCATACTATAAGGCAATTTTAGGGACTCAGAAGGTTATAGGGATTGCAATAGGTTCTGGGGGTTTTAAGAATTAATGGGTGAAGGTTATTTGCTGTGAATTTCAGGGAAGGGGAGTGTATATTGACAGGATTTGAGCTACCCTCCGAACAGCAGAGAGGAAAGGCTACGTGAGACATGGGACATGGCACCATGCTCCGTAGTCTTCCAGCATTGCTTTGCTTCCATCTAAGGATAAATAAACGCCTCTGTGTATGGTGCTTTGGGAGAGAAAAATCCGTCTCAATCAGAGAAATAGTCTTTGACTTCCTAATCCAGTGAGAAATGGAAATGATCTCTCTGCCTTCCTCTTCATTAGTTTATGTACATTGTCTCTCATCATGTTTACCGGTGAAGAAGTGTTTTCAGTATGACTGCTGTCTTTTTAGCCTTTTCTATAAACACCTCAAGCCCTGTTGTATAACTTAGAAGGAAGCTAAATAAGCATTTAAATGAAACAAAAACCTCAGGAGATCTTGCTGCCAGGACATAAGCTGTGTAGTCAGGAGAAAAATAGCCAAAGTAAGAAGCTATGGGCCATGCCTCACGCAAACAGAGACACAAGTGTTTCCCTTGACTATTTTGAAATGAGGCCTGAGCCAAGCCCTCTCCACTTTGCTTCAAGTGGGAATGCATCTTATTGTTCAAGATGCTAAAAAATTTGAGTGATTTACACACTTCTAAACCTACTCTGCACTTCCACTGTTAATCATACACAATCCACAAGAATGTGACTCTCTTTGTGCACCATGATGGAAGTATCTGTGTATCATATATTCAAATTACATTGTGTGCTTGAGGGAGCTCATGATCCCCTGAAAATTTCTGTGGCATCACCATTTGCGTGCTCCACACGTTACCTATGAACTATCTATTGTGTATGTGACTGCAAGCTTGAATCCCTGCCTGGGATTATCTGAAAACTCTGGAACTTGCCAGCAGAAAAATTTACAGCTAAACAATTATATTGTTGAAACTCTTACAAATCCACCTCAGTTTATGACTTTGAAAATAGGGCTAGGTGTGAACAACTGAATATATTATACACCCTAGCATGGCCTCCTGGGGGCTGCAATATAGAATCTGTTTACTTTGACTGACACTTTTCATTTTTCTTTTCTTCCAGACATTATTGCTGCAAATGATATCTCTGCTCAGTATGGATTTGATCTTCAAAAAACTGTTTAGATATTTGGACAAACATTTTCTGAACAAGTTCTTTTATGATGATGATGATGATTTTGGAAACAGTCCAGCAATAAGGTAAAAGACCAGCAACACAATGAATAAAAAAAAAAAAAGCAGACCTGCATTATATTGTTATTGTCAGACTGCATGGTGGTAGGCTTTCCAGAACTTTTCTCCAATGCAAAGTAGCTCTAAAAACTCCATCTCTGGACACAAAATAGAGTAGACTTTTTTCTGCAAACAGAAGTTTAAATTCTTCCAAATAGACTGGTGGCTTCTTGCCAAGGATGAAATATATCTCACTCATGCGCAGAATGTCATTCATTCTACTTAGATCCCATAAGCAGAGACATTCTCACAAAGTATAGCTATTCAGAAAAAAGGAAGTTGTTAAAGCCAATGACAGTACTTCCAGATAGCATAAGCAGATGGACATGCAGAGTGGCAGTATTTTTATTCCTTCTATATTGGTACTAGAAATTGGAAATTCACCACGTTTTTCCAGTTCCTTCAGAAATTCCAGCATCTCTGACGCTGAATGCCGGAACAGGAGGCAATGACTGGTGACCACGTTGTACACTGGTATATCAGCCTGAAGGTCATTTTTTTAATTTTCTAGTTCTGTAGGAAAAAAAGCAGAAGAGTAAAATTTCTTTCCCAGAGCACTTCCTGATTGACCAATGAATCATTCTTCATCTCACTCAGGCAGGACCAAAGAGCACGTTTTAGATAAAGAGATGGCTGAGAGATGACAGTTTTATCAATGTGAGCTTGAGTTGTAAACCACAACACATACCTTTTAAGTATAATTTTGTGAACATATTTTTTTTTTTAATTTTAAATTTTTTCCTTGTCTGACGCATGAATCTTTTATCTACCTTATTCCTGCCATTTGTATTTTCTGCCATTTGGGAATATCCCAAATGGTCTCTGCTTCTCACTGTTGTTTTATAACTCCTTTTGTACAACAGCCAATACTAACATTTCTTTCTGAGTGCAAAAGTTGCTTATGATTTTGATGTGCCTTTAATGTACGGTACTTGCCATGCACTTAGGGTGGACACTGTGCTTTCCAAGATCCTTAAGTAGAAAATTCCACCTGGAGGAATTCATATTGAGGAGGCAAAAATTCTGTGTTGAGTTCTTGAAGGATGTAAGAAATGTAGAAGAGCTACTGAGGGAGCTTCAAAGCTTGTATTTGGAAGGCCAATGAAAGCTCACAATAGACTTAGTTTCTCTAGTGCCTTCATGACTACCATTAATGGCCGCTGATGTGCAGCGCATAGAGAAACAGGATTGCTGCACAGGGTACTGAGCTCTGTCTAGACACTGCAAAACCTGCTATGACTGTTTCAGAACATTCTAAAAGGATGTCAGAGAAGCCTCAGCTCCAACTGCTTACTGTGCTGTGGTGTAGCTCTTGCTCTAGTAGAGAAAACAGGGGTGACATAGGCTGATGTACTTTTTGCATGTCTTCCCACTCCTGCTTCCATGTGCAGGCTCCCTCTGGCTGAGTACCAGCAGTGTACTCTGATCTGAGAGGTTGTAACCACCAGGCTGAGGGCATTGCTCTGTACAAAGTATCCGGAACTCTATTTCTGGCCTAAGGGATGTTACCAGTCCTGTGTTATCCTCCCATTAGGAAGGAATTCCAATAAATTAAATTAGGGCAGTACTGGTACAAACGCAGCAAATGCAAAAGCTCTAAGTTTTGTATTTCCCTGGATTTATGTTATTTATGGTTTGTGATGTAAATCAAACTAGAGGTTTAGTCAATAGATTTGAACTTGTAAATAAAAATATATAAGCACGTTATGCAGACATCACATTTTCACCTTTATTAGAGATCATAAAATCCTTGAAGGAGAGAACAAGTGGCAAGTCACTCTATGATCTTTTCTTGCAGTGACTTCAATGTAATTATTGACACATGAGAATTTTCAAGGCTGGTCATGCATTCAGAGCTGTCTTTACCAGTGATCAGTTTGTTTTAAATCTGGCTGACGCTTTGCTGAGGACTGAAAAGAAAAAGACACTAAGCAGTTCCTGTGGCAGGAGTGTCTTCCTATTTTTGGCTTAAAGCTTGAGTAAATTAAATCACAGGCTTTCTAGTAAAGGACTGTTTCACCTGAAAATACTCTACTGTCTCAGCAAGTACTTCGCACTCCAAGCAACATTGTAAGCACCACAGATAATTTACTGGAAAGAAAGGTAAAGTTGTAGGGAAACTGAGTAAACTTGCCTGCTCAAGAGAAAATACAGTTTGCTGGCTAACCCTGGTAGTCATTTACTTTGGGTTTTCCCTGAAATTTTCAGATAGGGAAAAAGTGAGGATACTTGGCTGAACAAAGAAACGAGTACCCTCAGTTCTTCCTGAATTGCAACCAACTCAGATTTCTGACATTCTTTCTTTTCCTAACTTCAAGCAATAGAGGGAGAAAAGATGGAGTTAGTATATATGTATGCATGTATTCATGTATGTAATTATCATTTATCCTGCTTGCATCTCCCACAACACACAGAAACTCAGGCTTCATGAGTGAGCGGAATCAAAGAGGGCTCCAATCATCACTGTCCACTGGTTTTGAATTTTTGTATATGTTAATTTATGGCAACAGCTAGCAGCAGACATGGTGTGGTGATTTGCTGAAGATGTCTACCAAGTGTCTTGTTTTCAATGCAGTCCTGAGCAGGAGGCAATGGAGAATCTACCTAAGACCTAGAGAGTATTTAAAACCTGCCAGTCACCGCAGAAAACCCCTCCTCTCTTTGACATCCCATGTCAGCTCCTTAAATCAAACCCCTCAGACTCAGGAATGAAGTAAATAAATTATAAGCTTTATTGATTGTGTCTGCTATGTGAATGTTCTTTAGCATTGACTAAGCCATTCAAACCATTGTCCCAACACAGATCAGGCTCCCTGTAAAACCCGAAATGGTTACTCAGGAGGGAGCAGAATTGTTTTCTTTCATTGATCCAAGGTTCTGCCAGGGAGGGTTTTGATCTCTACAGCTTTACAACATCCATATGGTCAAGAATGAATTAGCTGGCTCCTTTCAGTGGGATACAGGATCAGAGTTTTAGATTGGACAGAAGCCCACTGCGATAATCTCTCTCTTTTTTTTTTTTTTTTTTTTTTTTTGATGATTATCAGTGAATTTCTCATGATTTTTGGAACCATAGACCCAGTTTGTCTCTCACTCTGTCTGTTCTGTCTGTATGACTGTTGACTTCAACTAAATCATTGCTATAAATGCATCTCAGACTTCTCTTCCAACTAATGGAGATAGTGCTGGCAGTTGCTGTTTAGGAGTTATTTTGGGGGGAGGGCTTGTTCAACTAAATCATTGGTATAAACGCATCTCAGACTTCTCTTCCAACTAATGGAGATAGTGCTGGTGGCTGCTGTTTATGAGTTATTTTTGGGGAAGGGTTTGTTTTTGCTTCTGCTTTAAAGCAAGGAGGTGTGATAAATCACAGGCATCTTTCTTGAGATGGAGACAATAAATCACTCTTTTCAGGTGAAATCTTTTATTTATGTCTTGGGATTCCATTTCATTGTGGAAAGGTATGTTCTTTTGGCTTCAGCTGGACTGCACTTTAGCGAGTGATTCAAATCAAGCTGACACTTATTAGTGAGCATGTTGAACACTTTGCTTTCAGGCATTTCACTGGCCTGCCACCATTCTCCATTCTTCACAGATGTTTGTTCTCCTCAGGTTTCATCTGGAAGCAAAATCACTGCCTGCTCCTCATGTCAGCGGGAAGTCAACTGCAAAGGGCAGCTTGATTTTAGAGTCAATGGATCACTCCCACAAGTAAAAAAAATAAAAAATCCAAATAGAAGGGAAGATGAAATAATGCACTCACAAGTCAGCTGTAATGCACTCCCAGATCAGCTTGAGCTTATTCTTCCGGTCTGAAAGGGACCGAGAAAACCTCTTATTATCATTTATTAGGTTTTGAGCCCTGTCACCGCTCTCAGTGTTGCAGTACACACTGAGTGGTTGTGACTTCAAAGACAGTGTCAGCAATATCAGACAGTAAATTATTTAATTGCAATGTACCATTACTGCAAGCTGGTGTTTATTTAGAAAATAACCCCTGAACAACAAAACAAATATTGAACAATAACAACAAAAAAATACAGATAAGTATTTCTACATGCTGTCCTTTCTCCAGGAATAGTCTGAATTAATCCCTACTCACACCATTCCTTGGTTTTCTTTGCACTTTATGCACTGTTTACCACCCTAGAGAAAATATGATTCAGAGGCAAGGACCTGAAATTAAGTGTGATGTACTTGCCACAGAATTAAAAAGAGGCAGCAGACCTACAGAGCTGGTAAGCTTTAGAAGACATGTGGGGCTTCTGTCCAGATCGGAGATTCTGGTGGTATAGGACATCCCTACGTGCAGGCTACATGTCACAACAGAGTGGGAGTTGCTGCCGAGTATAACAACCTGTATGTGTCCAAGTGACTCTGTAAGATGTCTGGGAACTCTGAGCCCTTCTGGCAAAGGCAGGAGCCTGCATTCATCGGGACACGTTGCACTGGCTATTTGTTACTGCACAAAACTTAGATTCCTGCTTGTTTTGTAACCTAGCATAAACAGTGGAAAGGAACTGCAGAAAAACTGAGGCTACCTGCTACAAAACCTGACTATTTCCTTCATTCACTTCATGGACATTGTGAGGCCCTTGCTACACTAAGTGGAGAAGGCAGCTTGCAGCATCTAAAATGCAAACTTTGGCATCACTGTTAAAAATGGAACACATATAGTAAGAAAACAAACACTGCTTGTACATTAGTTAGTGTGTGTTGAAGTTTAAAGGCTCAAGTCATATTACAGCTGCACATGGTTAATAAACAATGAAGGAAAAAAGCCCACTTTTAAAAAAAATTTCTTTTAATTTAACATTATAATAATCATGAAAAGGAAACCAAACCAAACCTGTAAAGGCAAAGATAGTATGATTGTGTTGCCTCCTTTCCTTAAACATTTTACTGTATTGCAATATATCCAATGGTTGTCTAATATGCCAAGTGCATTAAGACATTAATATATATACAAATTTTGAATAAAACAATAAATAGTAAACCGTTCAAGATCAACTGTCCCTATCCTCTAGTGAAGAGTAAAAACAGCTAGGCTATGTTGCAACAGAAGAAGAGTATGCTCCCTAGCCCAGTGTTCCCTGTGGAAGGTGCCAGCCACAAACTCCTTCCCCAGCCAAATAACAGGTAAGCTAGCTGACTGCATGTGTTGTGATGTGAACCAGGGGGCTTGGGTTCATGGGAATCTTGTTAATTAATAGGAAGCTCTACAACAGGGAATTGTAGAGATAGACACAAACTTACCTGAGGACCTCTTAGAAATGGAGGAAATGACTGACCAGTTTTCATGGATTTCTCTAATGTGCTTCTGCATGTGGATTTAGGGAAAACGGGTCAATCAATAACCTTTAGGAACAACTGATGATTAGCTGCATTGGTTAGTATGAGACTGAATATCTTTACAAATGCTAAAATAGTCTGTGTCAAAAAAGCATCCGTGGGCAGTTTCAGTCTAAAGCAGTGGAAAATATTCCAAGGAGGAGTCTATTAACTAGAAAAGAAAGTGCATGTTGTTATGATTACACTACTGAGAGGTCAGTTCCTCTAAATCTTGTCATTCATGGTTTTGTTCATGCTTTACCATTAATAGCAATGGCTGTCTATATGATTGTGTTGATGGCAGTATCATTCAAGAAGGAATTTTTACTACCAAATATGAATATAGCAAGTGTTCATTTTTTTAATTATGTGTAACATTCAATAAAGTGATACATTATTAGGAGAGGTCATTGATTGTTCCCAGAATGTGGCAGTAAAATATATAGTATGTACCAAAATTAAAACCAGTTTTAGAGCAGTGTAGTATGGAATAATGCAAAACACACACACACAAAATGGTGTCAGGGTTAACAATAAATTCTGAACAGAAAAAGCAAAAATTATGACATTTTATCTGACAATAGCTGGACTGAATTTAGAATTGGAGATGCAAACAGCTTTTATGAGGTTGTTCTTGTTCTTGATAAGGTAAGAACACATAGGTAGCCTGCAAGACATTTTTAAGACAAAAGAACCCTGAGATTATGGACCTACAAAATTTAGTGAGTGCCAGCTCCAATGAGAAATCATTGCTCCTAAGCTGATTACATTGTACTGGAAATGCTATATTAACTCTTTGAGATGCTGCCCAAAAAAGTAGAAATAGACGTTTTTTTTTTTGTTTTCTCCTCAGATCAGTAACATTTGTCTCTTCAAAAAGTCATATTGCAAATCTCGCCATCCTCCATGTCACGTTAAGGTCCTTACCCTGCAGCCTGAGTTTCAACAGGAGGTTGAAAAACAGCAGCATGAGTGACCACTGTCATGAATTTGATGGCCTTAAGAATCTTTTACGGTGAGACAGCAATCAAGGCATATGTGATCTTGAAATATTTCATTAGTCTTCCTATTTAGATATCATGGGTCTAAAATGCTTTAAAAGATATTCCAAATAATTTCACACCAAATAAATAATGAAAAACCTTAAAAAGCCTTACCCAGATTAGTAAACATTTAATGAAAACAAAAATAAGCATTCTCTTAGGTTTCCTTTTTCACTTGCTCTTTCATTTCATACAATAGAATCATAGAATCATAGAATAGTTAGGGTTGGAAAAGACCTTAAGATCATCTAGTCCCAACTCCCCTGCCATGGGCAGGGACACCTCACACTAAACCATGTCACCCAAGACTTCGTCCAACCTGGCCTTGAACACCACCAGGGATGGAGCATTCACAAAAGGCATATTTTATTCAGCGTATTTTATTTATTGGCCTCTTTTCTCTTCTTGAGCTGGTGAGATCCTTGCCACAGCTACAGTATTTGCTTACATAAGCAATGAGTATTCAGAAATGTACCCTTTGCTGTTTAACATGATCAAGCAGCTGGAAGCAAGGAATTAAAGCAGTTCCATGTGATCAGCACCTTATCTGCAGTGTGTGTAACCCCTGCCAACTTGCACAAAAACAAAAATTGCACTGTGAAGAGAAGCAGAAGGCCGTGGCAGAGGCTACAAAGTAAAACACAAGCAAAATCTTTAAAGTAAGAAATTGAGAAAGTAATTTGTCTGCTTCTATTTGAGCTTTTCCTTAAAAAAAATCCACCCACCCCCCCCCCCAAAAAAAAAACCCTTTACCAAAACCAACAAAACCAAATGGGATCTTTTAATGAAGCTGAAAAGCAAAACAGTGATGAAATAAACTTTTAATGGTTGAAGTTCTGATGAGAGTACTATATTGGTAACTTTTTAGTGGTTGCTGTTTCATGTTCCTGGATAGGAAGACTTGACAAAATCCTCCCTAACTTCATGGGCAATGCTGTGGTCCTGGGAGTCTCAGAGGGACCTTCTGGTGAGGGGAGCCAGCTGGTGCTTCCACAGCCATCCACAGCCCTGGGGCTGGCTGGGGGCATGTTGAATGGTTCCCAGGGCACCACAGGGCAGAGCCTGAATATGAGTTACCTTGGCATCTCATAGCAAGGATGGGAGATCTCTGGGCCATAATCTGTATTCCCACTTCATGCACCTTCATTGAGCCTCTTTACAGACTCCTAGGGTTACTTTACTGAATTCTGGTCTCACACTGAAAAAAAGCCCTTTCCTTTCCCTAATCCTAATTGCCTGTAAATAGCAGTGCTGCACACAGGTTCTGCTGTCAAGGGTCCAACCGCAGTTCCCAAGAACCTTGGTTTTGACTGCATTTCATGCTAAGGCGAAACCTTTCCGGTACTCCTGATTAGTCCTCCCTTTTGTCCTTCATAAAGTCCCTTGCTATGCCAGGGGACTGACATTGCTTTTGCTGTATATCCACATACAAGAAACTACGGTCTTTCTGGCTAGGGAACACCCAAAGAAGGAGCAAATGATTCCAGACAAGGAGGGCAGTAATCCTCTCACACCAGGGAGAGATGCTGATGCACCGTGTGGTCTGGGCTGTTGAAAGGGAGACCATCACAAGCTTGCATGAATACTGTGTGGCACTCTGCTAAGCAAGAAGCGGAGATGCTCCTGGAAGTCATGGCTGTCCCACTGCCAGGTTCTCTGGCTCTCAACACCTTGCTGGCATCACTGACCTTTTCTTTCCATAGTTGTGGAGTGACTTGCAACCTGTAGAAGAGTATGCTTACCTTGTCAGCTTTGTATCAGCAGCAGACCCTAATACGGGAAAGGGTATCACACTCACTTTTGAAAGGGCCGTTTTCTCCATACAGAAGCTCTTGAACAGCATGAAGGATTCAGAGATGATTTTAAGCTTAATCTGCCTCCCTCCCCACTGAAAACCCTTCCCAAGACCAGTCTGGAAGTTGTAACTCTTTCACTTTTAAACTTACATCTGTATCCAAGACTGTATCCCACCATTTTCTTCCCTCCAGAATCTGGCTCAGAAGCACTTCCTCCTGGGATGGTCTTCCTCTTACAGCCTCAAATTTGAAACAGTCCCACCCCCCTGTGTAACACAGCACAGTGCTGTTTGCACCTATGGGTCAAGGAAAATAAGAAGGCAACAGGGAGTACTGCACCTCATGGTATCTTCATGGAGCATTGGGTAGAGAGAGCAGACACATGTAAAACTAAGGTGCAAACCCACTTATTAGTGTCCAACACACATACCCTTTCTGTGTTCAAGTGCATAATACACACAGCACTGGTGCTACAGAAAGAGTCTTCTGGTAAGGCTAAGTCCCAAAATGTGACACACTTAATGGCACCCCAGGATTGCTTGCTTGTTTGGGAGATTTCAGAATGTAAAGAACAGCAGTCCAAAACAAGAGAGAACATGTACCTAGAGGTCAACCCTTCTTAATGGGGTCAGGTGAGATTAGGTGTGATTCTTAGTGATTCTCTCACAGGACACAATGCCTCCCTGCCTTTGATGGATCCAGCTGGAGTGCCTCAGATTCATGCAGACTAAATGCAGATAGGCTATGGCCTGGGGTATATTATGGGGAATGTAAACGTCCGCTGTTTTGACCCCTGCAGGCATCTAAAAAACAAAGTCTACCCCTGTAACATCAGACTGTGCTCACAGAAATTGAACAAACAAAAAGAAGAGGCAATCACAGGCCACAGATTCAGGCTGTAGACTGTTCCTTCATGATCTTTTTAAAAAACCCCACTATCTATGACCATCTCTATGGCCATCCTTACTATGTAAAGATGTAAACAAAGCACCGACAAGGACGGTAACATGAGGAGGGGAAAATCCCACCTTCCAACCAGCATGGAGACTTCTGAGGACTCTTGATTCTCACCAGCCCTGCCTGCTCATCTCCATGGCTGTTGGCTGGGTGAGTTCCGCCCTCCAGGTGCTTGGGGCATTGGGCACCATGGGCAAGGATGGTCACAGACATCTGATGAGCAAAAGGTTGTATTCCTCCTGCCTGCTTTTCCCTGCCAGGAGCTCAGTGTAGCTAAGTTTATTATCCGAAACACTTTACTGCGCTTTCTGGAGATATCTTCGGAGTTGGAAGCTTCAGTGCTATTTTCCTCCTTTCTGTAAGACATCAACCTTTTTGAGACATTCATGGGTGATGGTGCCAGGAGCATGCATTCCTAAACCAGGATCGCATTCCCACCCAGAACAGTTGTTCCTACATTTGGCAGGCATAAATGCATGAATAGGCTTTTTTATCTTAGCACCTTACTGGTCTCAAGCTCCGTGGTTCCTATGAGCTCACAGTCCATAAGACTAGTTTGGACAACTTGTCAAGAATTTGTGAAACTGCTGCCACCAGCTACATGGGAAAGAGAGAACAGGAGTTTCCCTAGTCCTGTTGCCGCTCACAAACATTCCTTAGACAATAGCTATCTTGAGCAAGTTTGATGATAATGCGGTTCTAGGAGGAACATTGTTTTGAAATTTAGATGTTGCAAGTGTTTCATGAATTTGTTTCTAGAGCCCCTGTAGTCAGGTCTGTATGCAGAGGGCACATATGCTGTGAAATTAAAGCTGAGGAAAAATGAAAATTTACAGTCTGTTCCCTTGCAGCAACTGTAAACCCTACAGAAAGACAGATGAAAGAGGGTAAGGCTGTGCTTAACGAACAGGACAGACAGGAGCCTTGGCTTTCATCAATGACTTCGACTTGAACCCTCCACAGGTACTTTTGAAGAGAGAATGTCCTGCTGTTGAAATGGGCAAGGGACACTGGCTATAACTTCGATGATTAGATGTTAGCCTAATATTTCCAGTGCAGCAGAATAAGAAGTATAACACAATTTCAAGCACAGTTATCGTGACAATTTCATGTGGCTCTGTATGGAGAAAGAAGTTATCCTGTTATAGGAGGATAAGGACTACTGGATATTCCAACACTCACGTATTTCCAATGTTTACATACACTGTGAGCTGAGAACAGGTTCCAGTTTTCTGGAGGATTTTAGTGCTTGATGACATCTTCATTGTTAGTATTACTCATTACAAACAGATTGCTGGGAGTGAGGTCATTCAATGGCAAACCCATCGTGTTTCCCCAAAAATGTGCCTTGAGAAGCCTTTTGGGTGCAACCTGTTTTTGTGAGCAAGAAATAAATAGAAGAAGCTGGTGTTTGTGGTTTGCAAAACTTAAAACTTTATCCTTTATCTATTTTCTATTGCGTGTTTCACCCCTAAAATAATCAAATACACACATCCCAAACCTCTATGAATATCCTTTAAAATCAGTGAAGTATTTATCCAGAAGTAGGCTTTATCCTGAAAAAAAAACCAAAACCAACTCCTGAACTCTAGAACTTTGAAAATAGAAGAAAATTTGAGGATGCATTATCCTTAAATGAACCAATAAACAGTGAACACAAGCAGCAGCATTTGCAGCTCTGTTCTGTACCCAGAAACTGTGGTTTCCAAACTAGCCCTTAACTAGCACCAGCGGTCTGTACAGGCAAAACGAGATTTGTGCCAAACCCACCCTGTGTTGATGTAGAATTATTTTTCTTGAGTTATGTTGGCTAAACTTGTTTCAAACCGAGCTTCCTTGTGATATTTGTGATCTATTTCTAACATCTTCTAACGGTCATTTCTGGTCATGAGGTTCAAAGTTGACGTGGCTTTGAATTTTTGCTCTATTTTCAGCACAGTTCAGTGACATGTATTTTCTATTAATAAAAGTGTTCAGAAATTTTTTCTAGGTCATCCATGAAAGTGTAAATAAGAGAGGCTTTTGTATCAGACTTTGCAATGTCTACTTGCATTCTACTGCATCTACTCCTGACTCTTGTCCAACATCCGCTAAGTTACACAGAGTTCAGATTTTCTGATTAAAATAATACTTTAATTTCACAAGTATATGGCTGCTTTTGATTAAAAAAAAACCCAGCAATATCATCAACTAACTGTTACTTGAATGTGGGGCAGACATCCGTATCTGTTTTGACACTTTGGTATTGAGGTTTTTTTCTGTTTTTTATAATGCCTGATACTTTCCTTGGCCTTGTTAAGATGTTTTGCCTTTTTTTTCCTCCCCTGTAAGAGGGGAAGAAGCACAGGAAAACCTCTACCAGCAGTAGCCCTTTCCCACAAACCAGCCCAAAAGATCTGCTCTGTTCAGTATGCAGTGTCATTTAGTACAGGTTGTACCTATTCTTTCTAACCTATTTTTTTCATTGGTGAAATAGTTAATAACAAAATCTTACACAGAATTATCTGAAAACTTCAGACTTATGATTCAGTGAAGAAAGTCTCTCATTTAAAGAATCATGACTTCCCAGGGGTGTTGTTTTGGGCTGTCTGCTGGCTTGAAAAGAGAAAATGGCATTGTTTCACAATTGAGTCACAAGCTGAAAGTTAACTCTGATCTTCTAGGAACTCAAGAGCTAGGCCAGTTTTCACTAATATAAATATTTAACTCCAGGCTACTGTAGTTAGTTTATATCAATTTCTCAACAGCTGCATTTTAATTTTTAGATATAGTGAGTGGCACAATCTCTGATTACCTTGCATATGCCATGATCTGCTTTGTGATTAATAAGTCACAGAATTTAGCCCTTATTTGAGAGCAAGAGTACAAACCCCAAAGAACTGCTCGGAGAAACTGTGAAACCTACAGCAGTTTTAATAAGGAAACGAGTCTTTTTAGAGAGAATTTATTTAATAGAAGTGTTTTCTCTAACTGAAAGACCAGTTTGCACCTTGTAAAATAAAAGAAAAATAGAATTTCAACCTCAGAATGCTCATAGTAGAGGATTTTCTAGGGTTACTTTTCTTGGTTATATTTTACCTTTAGCTTCTCTCTACAAATACATTTGCTGTCATTGTGAGGTTTTGTTTGCCTTTTTGCTCGTTTTTGTCACCTCCCTGCAAACCCTGTGTCACAGCCAGGCTCCACTCACCCTTTTTTCTTTTGCATGTTCCAGAAAAATGTAATTCCCATTATTGTCCCCCTCAAACCTGCATCCAAGATTTTTACAGACTCTCTTGGTGTTACTGTATGTTTTCTTCCAGACAGCTGGTGGAATGGCACGCCGGGGCAGACTTTCCTTCCCTTTGACAGCTCCTTTAATACTTCTATCTCTCACTGCAGACTGTACTGCCATCATTTATGTCTTGTGGATGAAACTATGTCTGAATATGTTTCCCTGTCTGCTTCAACAGCTTTTTGCACGTAGCATAATACAATAGCAGTAAGATAATAAAGATAAACTTTCTAATGAGCTGTTGGTCATGTTGGGAAACTGATTGCTTTACAGTGATTGGTAATATGTTTTTTTTAACATGAATGTTAAAAACCTAACTTCTGAGTTTCTGGAAGCCAAACTATGCTTTGAAATGGTAACCTACATGTTGGCCTTTTGGTCATGCTAGCCAATTTCAGACACTTCTACAGAAGCGTCTATACAGATTGGCTCTCCTGTAGACAGTGGAAGGATAGCTGAGCCTCTGTCAGGTCTCAGTGGCTCTTTGAAAATGCCCAGTTCTCTTCACCAGTTTAAGATATATTTCCTGATTTTTCTGAATTCTCTGGAAGTTATACAGTTGATACTGGGGTCCAGATCTCTTGCTTTGGTTATTACTATTGTTCAAATGCCAAGACACATGAAGAAGGAACTATGAAAAGAAAGAAAGTGGAGGAAAATACTTGGCACTGACATGCCATTTTCTTCCAGCCAACATTAAATGAGTATGCTGAAAGAAAACTGGCTTGTTATTATCTCTCGCTGTCATGTGAGCCCTAACAAAGAATTGTCATACAATCAAAATTGATTGCATTTTTTACATTTAAATAACCTGCCGTTAACATAAAATACCTTGTGAGCAAGGTAATGGTAAAACTCACTTGCATTGCTTCAAGAAAATATCGCTTGAATTCTGCTTGGACAAATCCATGACAACGGACTCATCCAATGGCAAACATAACAGGCATTTATGCCAACAAGAGCATTGCTGGTGAAGGCATTAGAAAGTTATTAGCAAGATGAAAAGAAAATATAACAGACTACTTTTATGGGGTAAAAAAAAAAAGAAAAAAAAGAAAAGCTCAGTCTACCTGTTGGTATCCTCTTCTGAAAACTGTCCCCAGCCTTTTACTAAGTAATACAGCTTTCATCAAAGCCATTTTTACTTTGCTCTTTAGCATGGTGCATATTCTGTGTGATAAACTCAAGAAACATTTTATGCCCCCAAAATAAGAAATATAAATTCTAGAGAGTGAATGTATATAGGCAATCCTCAGCTACTCTCCATGTTTTAGTATTAACTAAATCAACAAGGCCATGTTGTCTGACCTACCACTATATTCAGTTATACTCCATTTCAAATGGTGCTTTCTAGAACAAGCAGGATAGTATCTAAGCCACTTGCTGCAGGAGGGTTGTTTTCTCATAGCCTTGACTTTCCATTTTAAACCTCACACAGCTTTGCTCTGTGCTTTTAAGTAGTTGCTGAGTTATACCACAGGTGTGGCTGTATTTTAGTGATGGATAAAATGATCCCTTTACACAAATATCTTAAAGAACAACCCAAGGGAGCAGGAAATACATCAGTTGCTTGGACAAGGTAGTCTTCAGTACAGGTTGAATCATCGGGGATGCTATAAATTGATGTCTATGGAGTAGTGGAAGGTTGCCCACTGTAAGGCCTCAATACTGGTAAGTGATTTGGTGAATAAGAAATGAGGATTTTTTGCAAGTGTCTCTTAAACACTTGACATGTTCCAGGACTGCTCTGAATGCAAGTTTCTCTGTTAATCCTTTGTTAATGTTTGAGTATAGGTTTCAGCTGTGCTAGCACTAATGGGGTGTTAGTGTGTGTGCGTGTGCCTGTGCTGGTGTATGTGTATAGTTTCTCAAGTTCAGTTCAGCAAAGTGTTCCACCAGCAAAAACTCTCTTGAGCAGGGTGACTGCAGAAATGACTATAAAGTCACTGTTAAGCCTAGAACAAACCAGACCCTCTTTTAAAATGTTATGGTCAGTATATTTTTGCTCAATGTCCTAATAACCGTGATATTATTGCTTTATTTATCAGGCACAAGACCTTCTGCATACACTAGGACATTCAATACTGTCACCAGCCTAAATGGCAAGTTGCCTTTTATCTGGTGCATTTCACAAACAACTTGTGACTTGCGAAGTCTTTATGGTAATTCTGACATAGCTGACATACTAGTTGATGGATTTTCATCTGAGGCGTATCCAAGAGTATAGTTCAGTTGTTTACTAAAACTCTCCAAAAGAAGCAAGACAGGTACAAAACCAGTGAAACTTCAACACTGAAAGTAGCGTACTGAAAGTACTCTGTGATAAACTTAATAATGCCTAGTAGAAGCTTGATGCTTACAGTTCAGGTCTGAATGAGGGTTGATAACACTCAAGGCTTTTACAGTATTATATTACATAAAAACGTTTTTGTTGTGTATTGTAAATCACAAATTATCCCTCTGGCAGATCAGTTTCTTCTGTAATACAAGCTCTGTATATGACTCTTTGTTACACAGATTTCACCACATCTTATGATGCACATGATCAGTTAGGACTGAAGCGTCTGCTTCATGGAAAGCTAGAATACAGCTCATTTTAAAGAAAGAAAGGAAGGAAGGAAGGAAGGAAGGAAGGAAGGAAGGAAGGAAGGAAGGAAGAAAGGAAGGAAGGAAGGAAGGAAGGAAGGAAGGAAGGAAGGAAGGAAGGAAGGAAGGAAGGAAGGAAGGAAGGAAGGAAGGAAGGAAGGAAGAAAGAAAGAAAGAAAGAAAGAAAGAAAGAAAGAAAGAAAGAAAGAAAGAAAGAAAGAAAGAAAGAAAGAAAGAAAGAAAGAAAGAAAGAAAGAAAGAAAGAAAGAAAGAAAGAAAGAAAGAAAGAAAGAAAGAAAGAAAGAAAGAAAGAAAGAAAGAAAGAAAGAAAGAAAGAAAAAAAGAAGGAGGGAGGGAGGGAGGAAGGAAGGAAGGAAGGAAGGAAGAAAGAAAGGAAGGAAGGAAGGAAGGAAGAAAGGAAGGAAGAAAGGAAGGAAGAAAGGAAGGAAGAAAGGAAGAAAGGAAGAAAGGAAGAAAGGAAGAAAGGAAGAAAGGAAGAAAGAAAGAAAGAAAGAAAGAAAGAAAGAAAGAAAGGAAGGAAGGAAGGAAGGAAGAAAGAAAGAAAGGAAGAAAGGAAGGAAGGAAGGAAGGAAGGAAGGAAGGAAGGAAGGAAGGAAGGAAGGAAGAAAGAAAGAAAGAAAGAAAGAAAGAAAGAAAGAAAGAAAGAAAGAAAGAAAGAAAGAAAGAAAGAAAGAAAGAAAGAAAGGAAGGAAGGAAGGAAGGAAGAAAGAAAGAAAGGAAGAAAGGAAGGAAGGAAGGAAGGAAGGAAGGAAGGAAGGAAGGAAGGAAGGAAGGAAGGAAGGAAGGAAGAAAGAAAGAAAGAAAGAAAGAAAGAAAGAAAGAAAGAAAGAAAGAAGAAAGAAAGAAAGAAAGAAAGAAGAAAGAAAGAAAGAAAGAAAGAAAGAAAGAAGGCTTGCTTTCTGTACCTAGACTATTCTAGGAATACCTGGAATGTCAAATTTGATACGTGTTGTTCAGCAAACAAGTGCTTGGAAAATTAAGTCCTTGTTTTTGTTTTGTTTACTTCTTTAATATCTTCCAGCTCCTTGCATCAGAAGTCTGCATTTACTGTTGCTCCTGTAGCTCTGAATTCTGCACTGAACACTCCACTGTGATTTTGGGTTGCCATACTGCATAAAGCACAAGGCGTGCCTCTGCTCCCTCCTGTAGCAGTAACAGGCAGAGATTACCTTTTTCTCCTGTTAGTGGTAGGGCATGTCAGCAATAAAACTGGGCTAAATTACATTCCTGGCATATGGTCTCCATATTCTCTTACATTTCCTAGAAGAAAAATTACCCAAAAATATTTGAAACGTGAGAAAGAAATTCTGTTGTATAAAACTTCATAGACCAGTCAACATCTTCTTTTGTATTCCAGTTAATACATAATTTCATATGCTAAGTAAGCAATCCAAGCAAATCTCTATAGAGTCAAGCCACATCTTTCCCTGTAGCCTCTCTGTCCTGATTGTGGTAGATGCTATGCAAATCCACAAAAGAAAGTATCCTATTCTGCAAGATTACATATTAAGTTACAAGAGAAAGGAAATGAAATATTGTTATTCCAACTACACATAGAGGGAACTGAGCAACAGTCATTAAGTGACTTGCCTGTGATAACTGTGACCTGCTACGTAACACAGCACACAGTGGTTTTACCTTTTTTTAGACCAAGTCATTCTTACTAATTTTGCATTAATGCGTATGTACCACTGCTGTGCTTAGAAGAACTAATTGGAAACCATGTCCTGCTGGCTTTCAGAGAACAAACACAGAACAGAAAAGGTCCCTGTCACAGCGAGTTTGCAATCAAGCCCCCTGCTAAGCCTGAGGAATAACAATATATTCTGGTGCTATCTAGAGTTCATTCTCATGTCACCCAGAGTTCGTTGAAAGCCTCAATTTTTATTCCAGTCAAAGATCCCTGGAAAGACAGCTTTATTCACTAAATTCACAGATCAATGCATCAAGATTTGCATATAGGCAAGTATATACATCCTGCTTGCATTATATTTTCCTTCTCTTGTACTGTGAATTTTCAGAGTCTTACATCAGGAAGAGATGATAGTCTGACAGCACTGGAAAATGAACTCCATTGTTTATCTGAAGAACAAGTATAGCCCATGCAGGACTAGTATCAGCTGACTGTGTCCACCAATCTGGAAGCACGTATTTCAAGAAAAAAGACAACTCAGTCTGTATGTTTGTTCAGTCTTTGGCTACCTTTCTGGGAGTGCATAGTTGCCAAACCTGGGTTCAAACACCAAGATACACCCCTTCTGCTACAATTCTCCCACACTTTTTTTAAAAAATAAGAACTGGAATATGCTTAAAATACTCTTCTGGTTTCCATGCTTTTGGTGTACATTTTAGCCATATTTTCAATCTTTTTGCATCAGTGAAAATAAAACTGATTTTTTTTTAATACAGAAATTTAAAGTTCTCTCCTAATTACAATCTTAAAAGTAACAGGGTTTTATGAATAGCTTCAAAGAAAAATCTGTGTAGACTCTAATATTGTAGGCATCACTTCTGATTCAGCACTTTTTCTCCTGATCTTGACCTGAGAACAAATGTGTATTTTACATAGCTCACTGAAAAAACTGTAATAATGTTTGGTCTCCACAACCAGGGTTTAAATTTGAAGTATGAGCCAAAAAGCCAGCACCCCACCATCCTACTGCCAGTTCTGTAACTGAGGTATTTGGTGCTCTTTCCTCTGTCCCTGAAGGCATATTTACCTAAAGGACTTAAAGTATCCCCATTTTACTTTCCAGCAAAATCAGTTTTCTTGGTCAAAAATGCACACAGTGGTTTTCTCAGTGTAGCCTGCTCTGAAAAGGAGTTTGGTTAATTAACATTGATTACAATCCACCAGCTGCAAGTAAAAATTGATCACCAAGATTCCTGATTTGAATACCTCTCTGTTCTGATTTCACTATTTCTATGACTGTCCGATGAGAGAGGCAGGGACAGGGAGTGAATCCACTTTTTAAAAGTCCCAGCTATTCACAGGCTCCTCTGTGAAAGACATCGGTGATCATCCTGGTCCTGCTTTATCACCCTTGGGATGGTCATTTGTTAGCACAGCATCTAATTGCTGCAAATTGTCAGTGTGCACATTTGGACCCTGTTCAATGCTCCATTTTTTATTAAGAGAGGAGCAATGGTATTGATTTTGGATAGCCAGGGAGAATGCCAGAGATATTAGTAAGGAGCTCAGAGAACACAGCACATAAACTTTTATGACATGATGTCAAACTGGATTGCACAGGCATAAATGAAAAGGACAACATCTTCTGTAATTACTGCAAACATACACCATACATCTATTAGAAAAAGGGTGTATTTCAATGAAAAAGAGACTTTGTAAAAAGTGGCACCTCAGAAAATTTGGCCAAAAGGGAAAAGTTTTTTAAGTGTACCTCTGGAAATGACAATGCATGAACCAGGAGCTCTATTCCAGCTGCTGTTTCACTGTGACTGAAACCTATGTCTGTAGACTCGTGACCCACCTCTCAAACTCAGATTCCTTTGAGTCTGGACTTATGAATCCCATGCAAAGAATGATCAGCCTCCTATCAAAACTGATGCCAGGGCAAGATACAGCAGAGTACTGCCCAGCTCTGCTAGGTGAGTTGTGTCCCAGTCCTCCACACCAAAGGCAACTTCACCCCCAAAACAGTGAAATTTCACATTGCCCAGGAAGGATCCAGTAGCCACCTGACCTACAGTAGTGTATAGAGTTACTGTCATGCTGCAGTTTAAACTAAATAGCAACTTAACCATTTAAGCCAAAGATTTCAGCAACCTTTCAGCACTTCATTCGCAACCACAGGTGAGTGAGCTTAGACCATGGCTTATGTTAGACCACTTATCTGAGTCCCATGTTCTCTGTAAAGTGGTTACACAACAGTTTGCTGTAAATAATTTGTGTAAATGAATGTTAGAGCCATTAATTCAGAAGTTTTGTCTCCTTGTGACTGCTGCCCTCCCTGACTTCTCATTATCTCTGCATGGTGCATTATGACAGTCGGGGTGAGTACCTGTGTTTTAGCTTACTCAGAATTCCATCTATGCATTTTCAATAGCCCAAATATAAGAAAACCAGGTTGATGCTATGAGCACAAACTGAAACACAGGAGGGGCTGTGTGAACATCAGGAAACACTTTTTCACTGGGAGGGTGACTGAGCACTGGCAAAGGTTGCTGAAGAAGGTTGTGGAGTCTCCCCCATTGGAGATATTAAAAAGCCATGTGATCATAGTCCTGGGCAGCTAGCTCTAGGCAGTCCTTCTAGAGCAGGTTGGTTGGACCAGACTACCTCCAGAGGCACATTCCAACCTCAGCCACTCTGTGAGCATAAATATTTTTGCAGCTATTTTGTAATTCCTTTTCTACTTTTTTTGTAATTTTTTAATTAATTTATTCAAATTTTTAGGGTGTTGAATTCACTGAGTGAAAATTTTAAAGGTTTGCATGGCACTGGATGTCATTTTTTGTCAGTTGCTTCGGGAAATAGATGCAGGAATTCCCAGAGGAATCCCCCCACTGATAGACCAGAACTTCTCCCAACTTTGAAATACAGCTTTAAACTCAGAACAGCAGTAGATGAATGGTGAAGACTGAAATGATGTCAACAATTTGTGTGGAGGCCAAAGAAAATACAAAGGGGGCCTCAATGGCTTCATCTCTGAATTTGTTGCAATACAGCTGTGAGTAATAAGTTTGCTTTCTTTTCAGACACAGTATTCTACATCTGAAATAGTTTCTGAACTTAGCACACAGTTTCCTGACCATCTATTATTTTCCTTGGGGATCAGGAGCTTTTCAAGCGTTTCAGTGAAGAGTTTGATCTGAGCATATCGTGCAGCACAGAGATGGGTGGTGGTCTGCTGGACAGATCTCACAGGTTGCAGAACTTGAGGAAAGTCACTGTTTAGACATATTAATATTATTTTATTGCTGGCTCTATCATTTATTCTAACTCATCTGAACAGTGGCCAATTGTGTACTATTTTAAGCATGTGTGCAGAGAAGTTATGTGAATACTTAAGTTTTCTGTAGGGGTGGGTTTGAAGAAAATTCAACAGGAATAAGGAGGTAGATTAAACTTTTCCTTCTAAAATCTGTAGCAAGTTTTGTATTCACAGCAGTGGATGCCATTTTTAGAAGGTGAACATGGCTAGCAGAAAGGTGACCATACATACATAAATGGCTATTTTATAAAAAATAGATATTTAAAGTTTATTGCATTTCATGACCATGAAATCCAAGAGACTGTCTAAGCAGAAGTATGTATTTAGCTTTGTATTTGGAATTTTCATTAATTTCTTATCATGAAAATTACTAAGTAACTGAAACATGTCTCAATGTCATTTGCATGAAGTAAATCTATAAAATAAAATCAAAAGTAAACCTCATTGTGAAGCTGAAAGAAAACCAAAGATACTATTTCTGTTTTTGTTTCTGAATTGTACTTCTGCTTCTAGTGGCATCACACTCTCACAGGAAAATGCATTGCTGGACTTGTCAGGTGCATCCCCTAAGAGGTTTAGAATCAAAGGTGATTTTTATTTACTGTATCAAACTGAGAGGTACTTCTTCCCCCCTCCACCATGGATCTCTGGAGAGGGTGAGTGTAGCCCACAGCCTTAAAACACCTGGGGTTTTTGGTCAGTTAATTGCCCTCTATTGCCAAGGCTTTGAGATGCCTCTGATTCCTGGGGAGCAATATGGCTTTTGGTCCATTTGGGAGGTTGTAAATTTGCTGCAATGTGTTGTGATATTTTGCTGCTTGTATGTGGAGTGGATGTTTGAGAGCTTTTCAGGGTGAACCCTGCCTTGTGTTGGGTTCAGTGGGCCATGCCCAATGAGTCAGGAACTTCCTTGAAGACATGCAAGCTCATGTTTTCTTAACCTGTTTTTCAAATGCAAAGCCCTTTTTTTCCCAGGAAAACCTCAAGCCTCACCCTATATGAAGTTAATTTCAGGCCTTGGCCTACATTTAGTCCAAAATGCCTGTGGTGTAGGGCCTGTAGTTTGCAAAATCTTTGAGGCAGAGATTTGTCTTTTTCACTTGTGATGTGAAAAACCATACAGCAAAGGCAGGCATCAGGTGAATCATGTTGGTAACAGTGATGCAGACAGATATGATTGATATTGCTTTGGAGATCAGAGAAAAATCCATTAATGTAAGTGAATAATGACAGGTAAATCACAGGTATGTATATGAGACCTGAAACTGTCTCTTTTCATCAATGTAGTGCCCATTACTATATTCTGTGACAGCCTTTCCCACTTACCTCTTCTCTTCCTATTCCTCTTATAGTTCTCCCAACAACTCTCAAGCGAGTCCGGAGGAGGTCCTGAAGATACTCAGAGGGCTGGAGCACCTCTCCTATGAAGACAGGCTGAGAGAGCTGGGTTTGTTCAGCCTGGAGAAGAGAAGGCTCAGGGGAGACCTTAGAGCAGCCTTCTGGTACCTAAGGAGGGACAATAAGAAATTTGGAGAGGGACATTTTACAAGGCATGTAGTGATAGAACAGGAGTGTGAATGGCTTTAAACTGAAAGGGGGCAGATTGAGATTAGACATCAGGAAGAGGTTCTTCACTGTGAGAATGGTAAGACACTGGAACAGGCTGCCCAGAGAAGTTGTAGCTGCCCCATACCTGGCAGTGTTCAAGGCCAGGCTGGATGGGTCTTTGAGCAACCTGGTCTAGTGTATGGTCTCCCTGCCAGTGGCAGGGGGTTGGAACTAGATGGTCTATGATAGTGCCTTCCAACCCAATCCATTCTATGGTTCTATGATGATGATGATATGACAAAGCAAGACGAAAGAGGAATGTTGTCAGCAATGGATGATTTGATGGCTACATCAACACTGAACAAACATTGAGGACTTTTGCTCTGGGAAGGTGAGAAGATGAAATGTGTTACCTGTCAGCTGTCAGATTTCCAGTGAAGGGAGAAAGTGGCTACAGCCACTTCACCATTTGTTCTTGCTGAGGAAAGGAACATGAAATGAATAAGATGTTAATGATCATGGGTTTTAATTAGCATTGTTACATGGAAGTGAATTTACTACAACTTTTTCTTTTTTTTTTTTTTTTGTTATTGCAGTAACAGCCAGGTGGCAGAAGAAGGGATTTCTGCCATATGATGGCTGTTAGTGCAACTGTTAAGTTAATCCAATGGCTGGGATGATTTAATACTGACGAAGGATTGAAAGACTGTGAGGAGAAACAGTATTTTTAGGACAAAAATAAAAGGCTCGTTGGAAATTTTGGTTAGTGACAGAAACAAGGTCTAAAACCACAGAGGCAAAAGGAAAACATCTGCAAAAGTAGAAGATGACAAGATATATTGTCCCCTTCTGCCATTATCAATGGGCATGTAAAGGAAAGAAACAATTTTGGCTAGGAGGTTCAAATGGATAATTTTTCAGAAAGAAAGCATAATTCTGGGATCTGCTTGGAAAAGAACATGAAAACAAAACAGAAAACAAAACAAAAATCAACCCCCCCGAGAAACACTTGAATGAAGTGAAGAGCAGAAAGGCACAGTGAGTCAGGTGAAAGCCAAGTGAGATCAGGGATAAAAGCTAGAGCTATGTGAAATTCTCAATATTTGATTGGCAAGAATGTGGGATATTGATATACCTGAGGTGATTTGAATTCAAGATAGTTTGATCCTGAAATTCTAGAAGCAAATATTGAAGTAATTTCTACTAGGAATTAAAGCATTCATGTCTACCCTGTAGGTCTCCAGTTTCTGAATGGCTTCTAGGGCCCAGCCACCCTTTCCCCTCACTTGCTGCTGAGCAGTGCAATCCAGACTCCAGCCTGTTCTAGCTGACTGGCTGGTCTGAATGTTTGCAGTAAAATGCCAGAGTGCTGTCTCTGAGAATAAAGGTACACCTGGCACAGTCTCCACAGCAGCAGTAGATTGACACCTTCACCTGCTCAATCTTGGGCTTGCATGAAATCTCTGTGTCCCAAAAATATCTCCTACACTTGGTTTTCACTGATTAATTTCAAGCAATATTTAATTAAAATATCCCTAATAAATGTTGGTACCTGCCCAGAAAACATGTTGGATAACACAAGTTGATTAGTTTATTCTAAGAATCAGTTCTAGTGAGGATGCGTAATAGCAATTATTAACTTGTAAATTGTTCTCTTGTAATACATAATGAACCTTTCAATAACTGTGATTATGAATTTTACAGGATTATATTTCTCTGTCATTCTTTAAATTACTGTATTCACTGTGCACATAGAAAAGATGAAAGTAATGCTGCCCTATGTGATAAGAATTTCCTCTAGATAAGTGCTGTTTAGATTCAGGAGTGATTTTGAAGTCTAGATAACTGAAATGTATAAGAATTTTTCTTCTGTATATAAAAACCCCAACAGTACAAAGTCAGTGTTCTAGAAACGAGCAGGTCTTTTCCTAAAGCAACAGGAATTCAGAAATTTAAAGTTTACTACTGTAGTGGTTTAACCCCAGCCAGCAGCTAAGTACCATGCAACTGCTCATTCACTTCCCCCAGCCCCCCCACCAGCTCCTGGTGAGATGGAGAGGAGAATCATAAAAAAGGTAAAAACTGTGGTTTGTGACAAGAACAGTTTAATAATTGAAATAATGTAAATAATAATAAAATAATAATAGTAGTAGTAGTAATAATAATAGTAATAAAATAATACTAGAAGTAGTAACTGTAATTATAATTATAATCAAAATCAAAAAGAAGGAGGAATAAAGCAAGTGATGCCCAATGAAATTGCTCAGCACCTGCTGATCAATGATAACTGCAAGCCTGGAATTTGTCAGTTGGAAAGACTGTAGACCTTGAAATATCTTGAGGTATCAGGCCATATCACGTTTTATACATTCAGTTTCAACATTACGTCAGCAGATAGTCTGACAACATAGTTTTGTTAATGAAGGTAAAGAAATGTATATGTTCTTCTATCACTTGCATGCCGAAGTTCTGGGTCACTTGTACCTGAATAGATAGCTAGCATGTGTTATATTCAAGAAAGTGTGCAGTTTAAATAAAAGTGGAACATATTTTAACATAGCTTGAAGCAACCATTTCTTTTGCAATTTATGAAATCTTCACACCACAGAGAAAGACAGCATGAGTGAACTGAATGCTAGGCACACCACATGTTCCTCTCTGGAGACTCCCCAGCAAGAAATAACTCCAGCACAGGAGTGGTTGAACGAAGATGGAAACTGATACAGCTTTCAGGTAACTCTCCTATCGGGAAGATTTGCCAGATCATACCAAAAGTGTAATTCCTGACAGGGGTCAGCACAAGTTTGCTTTGAGTAAGGTGTAACCTGCCTCTTGCCTGCTACTTTTCCTACAGCACTGTTATGCAGTCCCATGTCTATCATTATTCTCTAGACACGGTAGATGTTGCTCCTAGGGATGGGTTAGAAATGTAGTTTTGACCTAATGAGCAAAATGACTCCTTTGTCGTGTTTGTAAAGGTTATGAACTGGTTGTCTGGAGTGGAAGAAGGAAAGGGAGAACAGACTGAGGGGAAAGCAGCATTTCAGAACAACTCTGGATTTAGGGAAGCCAAAGAAGATTTGATCAAGTTCCTCTGTATTTCTGTTAATTACTGAGTGAGTAAAACCAGATTCCTTTGAAGGACTGAGTTTGAACTCTATGGCTTTGTATGGACTGTGTCTAGAACTGAGATGTGAATGAAACCTGCTTTGGGATCCTCCCCTGTAAGCTAAATATCACATCTCAGATTCTTCTCTCGTACCTACTGTCAGACTTCCTCTCACTTTTCCTGGGCTTTCCCTTTTAACAGACATCATACCATTTTCTGTGTAGCAGCTCCTGTTCCTACTTGTTCTTTAAGGAATACACTTGCACTGTGTACACAGTCCTTAGGGATTCCTCTGAACCCCCTGTGTACTTCTAGGGAGAGTTTCAAGGTGGCTGTGTTCAAGAGGGAAAACTTAACAGGGGGAAACTGACCACAGACTTAGCTAAGTCTGTATAGCAGGGCCCTCTCTGGTGCTGCAGTTTCGCCCAGAGCAGGAAAGCATCAAAACAGAGATCAGATAGTACCTCCAGGACCAACTATTTGCTCCTTCCCAGCAAATCACTTACCCACTTATTGGGATCCCGAGCTCAAACCTCAAATTAGTTAATTCATGTGACACCAAAGAAAGCAAAACTAAGTTCAGATTTGAATGTCTAAAATTTATAGATATATTTAACATGCCTATATACACAAGGATGGGATATAAAGAGTTTAGACAAGTATAAAAGTTCTCTAGTTGCAACAGATTTTGACGTATTTCCAATAACTACAAAAGTAAGAATTGCAATTTCATCTTCCTTCATAAAGTCAGTGCATTTAAGTAGACATGTGCAAACCTCATGGCCAGTGCAAACCTCATGGAATTCAACCAAGCCAAGTCCTTCACCTGTGTCAGGGCAATCCCAGGCACAGCTACAGGTTGCGCAGAGAAGTGATTTAGATCAACCCTGTGGAGAAGGACTTAGGGGTGCTGGCTGACAAGCAACTCAACATGAGCCAGCTTCAGTGTGCGCTTGCAGCCCAGAAAGCCAACCGTAGGCTGGGCTGCATCAAAACGAGCGTTACCAGCAGGTCGAAGGAGGTGATCCTGCCTCTTTATTCTGCTCTGCTCTCATGAGACTTCATTTGGAGTACTGTGTTCAGCTCTGGGCCCACAGCACAAAAGAGACATGGAACTGCTCGAGTGAACACAGGGGAGGTTTGGATTAGAAACAGGAGGAAAGAATTCTTCACTACAAGAGTGCTGAGATGCTGGCACAGGTTGCCCACAGAAACTTTGGCTGCCGCATTCCTGCAGATGTTCAAGGCTGGGTGGTACGGGACTTTGAGCAACCTGGTCTAGTTGAAGGTGTCCCTGCCCATGGCAGGGGGTTGGAACTAGATGATCTCTAAAGGTCCTTCCAACCCAAACTATTCTATGATTCTATGTTCACCTGATGGAGCCAGTAGGGCAGATACCCCATGGAGCAAACAGTATAGGATAAAATAAAGACCAGAGTAATTAGCAAACTTTGCACTGATACTTTTTGAGTCTGGAGTGTGTACCTGCAACCAGAATGTGCTTTTGATAGCTTTTGTAGCCATTAGAAAATTGTAGGTATTGTTGTGGTTTAAGCCCAGCTAGTAACTCAGAACCAAGCAGCCACTCACTTCCCCTCTTCTTCCCCTGGCTTGACAAGTGCTACTGAGCAACAACTAGAACATTTGTGTGTTACCTCATTGTTCTCAAACTGAAGCTAAAACACAGCACTGCACCAGCTACTAGAAAAGAAAAAAGCAACTGTTACAGCAGAACTCAGGACAGTATGTGGACTTGTCCATTTCACTGTTGTCTTGCCAAAACTGCCTCTTCATCTCATACTCTGTGAAAAGTTGGAGTAGTGAGGTTAAAAAGACCAGGGCCTTGTTTTAAGGCAAAAAAGAAAGAAGAAGGAAAAAAAAGTCATTGAAGTACTACAGGCTGTTGCTTCACTGTGAGTCAATCTGCTGAAATCTCTGGATGGTGTTTTCTCTTTCCACTAGAGTACTCTGGAAGATGAAAGTAAGTCTTCATTGACTTCAAGTCCACTTTCCCCTATTTTAGCACCACTTTTCCTAGAAAAGATGAGTAGAAGCCAAATAAAGACTCAAGGATTTTTCTTGTGTTAATAATGGCAGATGAAATTACCCTGGCTATCCGTAACACCAGAAAGAGCCTGGCAGTAGTTCCCACCTAAAGCAGTCAGAAAAAAGCCCCCACAATAATGAGCTTCAGTCAAGGCAATTATTTTAAACAAACAAATTCATTCACCACATTGGACTGGTTTCCAGATTTTGGCTGATGACGGTGACAGAGTAGGGTGTGATATCTGCACCTGACTTTCTCTCTGCCTTTTCCTGCTCAGCTCCTGCTTTGATCTCTGTCTCTGAATGTAATTATGAAGCCTGAATCAGAACTAGGCTCTCCTTTCTGCTGCCTCAACTTGCCCTCCTCTCTAGCTTTTAAGGAAGACACTGTGATTCTCAAATGCTTGCCTTTTATTTTTAGTCCAATAAAATGGACCACCTGCAAATTCAGGTTGCTTTTTTCTTTTTATTACTTGCTTTATATTATGTAGCCAACATACCCCCGAAGTACCTAGTAACTGCATATAAAACATAATTAATCTTTCGAAAGGAATGTAACTTTGCCTGAAACTGTTGTACCAAACCCTTAGGTGACATACACTGGCAGAGCTCCACTGAAATCAGTCCAGGTATCTTCATATATTTGGCTCAAAACTTTGCTCTCAGTGATAAGTGCATACTAACTTGGATCTTCAAGAGTAAAGGAACTGGTTCTCGGTTGCCAGTGGGGGTCAATTAGCATAGCTCTGTTAACTGAAATTAAACCATCCTGATTTATAGCAGCTGAGCATTTCAACAGTTCCTTCCCCCACCCCATCCCCAGTAGATACTGTTTCACTATTCAACATTTTACAGTCTATAGAAAAATACATATTTACATGGCAAAGAGATAGAATCTAAGGCTTTGCACTGGCCCCAGTGAAATTGGCTACAGTGAAATGTTCCGGCTAATAATGGGTGAAACTCTAAGCTCTCTGCCAGCAAACATGTCTGGATCAAACTTGACAAATTTTTTTTACAAAACCAAAAATTTAAAATTAGAGGTATGGCAACCCAGGAGGTTAGGACTTCAAGGTCCTATGTCCTACATCCTCTGCTCTATGTAAGTGGCGTAGTACTCACTATTTGGTTACACTGGTGTATTTATGATAACTAGCTCCTGTTTGCTGGAAAGAAAGTAAACCTGAAGAATTGCCATCCAAACCTCAAAGGTGCTGTTTCTTTTGCATGCAGTTCTTGACAAAGATATGACATTGTTCATTACTGTAAAATTTTGTTCAATCAGAACCAAGAACAATAAGGAATCTTATACTAATCAGAACATGTTCATCTATACATATACCGCTGAGACCTCAGATTAAGACAGGTCAACGGAGTGGTTTGCCTTAGTCAATGAGAAATGGGTTAGAGACCAGTTGAGCAATCTGGACAAACATAAATCCATGGCTCCAGATGGGATGCACCCGCGAGTGCTGAGGGAACTGGTGGAGGTCATTGCTAGACCGCTCTCCATCATCTTTACCAAGTCTTGGGAAACGGGAGAGGTGCCTGAGGACTGGAGGAAAGCAAATGTCACTCCCGTCTTCAAAAAGGGCAAGAAGGAGGACACGGGTAACTATAGACCGGTCAGCTTCACCTCCATTCCTGGGAAAGTGATGGAACACCTTATCCTTGGTGCCATTTTAAGGCATATCAAGGATAAGAGGGTTATGAGGAGCAGTCAACATGGCTTCACCAAGGGGAAGTCATGCTTGACCAATCTCGTAGCCTTTTATGAGGAAATAACACAGTGGATGGATGATGGCAGAGCGGTGGATGTGGTCTACCTTGACTTTAGCAAAGCGTTTGACACAGTCTCCCACAGCATTCTTGCAGCTAAATTGAGGAAGTGTGGTCTGGATAATCGGGTGTGAGGTGGACTGTGAACTGGCTGAAGGAGAGAAGCCAGAGAGTTGTAGTCTATGGGGCGGAGTCTAGTTGGAGGCCTGTATCTAGTGGAGTGCCTCAAGGGTCGGCACTGGGACCAGTGCTATTTAATATATTCATCAATGATTTAGATGAGAGAATTGAGTGTACTATAAGCAAGTTTGCCAATGACACTAAGCTGGGAGGAGTGGCCGACACGCCAGAAGGTTGTGCTGCCATCCAGAGAGACCTGGACAGGCTGGAGAGTTGAGTGGGGAATAACTTGATGAAATATAACAAGGGAAAGTGTAGGGTCCTGCATCTGGGCAGGAACAACCCCAGGTTCCAGTACAGGTTGGGGAACGACCTGTTAGAGAGCAGTGTAGGGGAGAGGGACCTGGGGGGCCTAGTGGACGACAGGGTGACCGTGACCCAACACTGTGCCCTTGTGGCCAAGAAGGCCAATGGCATCCTGGGGTGTATTAGAAGGGGGGTGGTTAGTAGGTCGAGAGAGGTCCTCTCCAATCTCTAACATACTGTGATACCGTGATATGTACACATACATATACAAATGTACATAAATACCAGCTCTCAGACTGATCCTCCTTCTTTAAAGTTTTCACTTAACCTAGTGCAGCATAAAAGCCACATAAATAAGGACAGATTCATCTGCCATACCTCTAATTTTAGATCTTTGGGTTTGTAAAAAGAATTGTCAAGTTTCCTCCAGACATGTTTGTTGACAAAGAGCTTAGTGTTTCACCCATTATTAGCCAGAACATTTCATTGTAGCCAATTTCCTTCACCATCACAAACAGCACACATCAACTGCTTGTGCCTAGCAACTGTTATAAATTCTTCTGGGAGAGTTAAGGTTGTAAAACAAGAACATTAAGTGCATGCATAAAAAGCACAAGCTTACCGTTT
This sequence comes from Neopsephotus bourkii, assembly GCF_033783945.1. Classification (NCBI taxonomy): domain Eukaryota; kingdom Metazoa; phylum Chordata; class Aves; order Psittaciformes; family Psittacidae; genus Neopsephotus; species Neopsephotus bourkii. Next base: position 60,150 of record NW_026901571.1, read on the forward strand.
ACAGCTCCTATATAAATGTCCTCCTTATGTTTCCTTTATTATTTATTAGAAAGTGACAAGGCAAAGGTCAAGTACCAGCAAATGCCCGCCATTGCTGACTATTGAACCAAAGCTAACTAACTTTACCTAATTCTCAATCCTTTCTATCGTAGAGAGGGGCAAGGGCATGAAGGAACAAACAAACATCTATTAGTCTTCTCTATTATTAGGAAAATTCTTCAGATGCTGGAAGCTCAGGTTTAAATTTAGTTTCATTCAGTCTCACATAATCATGTTCTTCAGTGAGGTTGCTCAAATTTCACAATGACACAAGCGATAAAAAGCTTAAGCTTGTCTTATTTGTGGACAGATTGGATTATATTTGTAATATCACCAGAATAAGCTTACTTATAAAATATTCTTAAATATTTAAAGTACTGGCTCTATCCTGTTATTCTAACTTTCTGCTGCTGTAGCTTCACTGACCTTTTAAAAGACAGAACTCTTCATTAAACAGTTAAGCACAGAGTTAAAGGGAAACCATTTCCATCTCTTTTCTCTGAAGTGGATGACTTTGAAGTTTTGTAGTGCAAAAAGATACAGTTCAGACTGGAGTCAAATACTCACCACAGGAACTGCTATTCTTACAATAGCAGAGGGCATGTTACAATGGAGATTTGCTGAATATACAGACTTTTTGAACGCAGTCAATACACAGTGTTCTGTTAACAAGTTGATCTCTTCCTGGAGTCATCCTTTAGATCCTTTATTACAGTAACTAGTGGAAAAGACTTTCACTGAAACAGGATAATTCCTTTGACAGATCTGATAACAATATTTTCCTTTTTGATACATGGTTTTTGGTTTCACTTCACATATCTGTATTAAGGGATTTTTTGATGGACATTTCATCCAACTACTAGATCTTACATCGGAATCATTTTGTAATCAGTAGCATTTCAGCCTGACAGAAACTGCTGAGAAATAATAAGCCGGGTTTCTGTAGGCATTTTGCAAAAGTTTCTTTAAGTACTTAGTAACTGTTAGAACAGTATGTAAAGCACACTAAAAGGCTCCTAATTTTAATTGTCTCTACAGAGCTGTTAAATTTTCCCAATGAGGACCGATACAGAGATGTTCTGGCCATGTTTCCACAGATATTTCCTTAAGGAAATGTTTCTGTTCACTGAGTCCATAGGGAGTATTTTAATAAGACAGACTCCCCTCCAGCATGGCCCATCAGTAAATGACAGTGTGACGTTAGTGTTGTTTCTCACAACAAGAACGTTTTGGATTTTCTGTAGAAAAGCAAATTCACATTCCTAACTTTCCTCTAATCCTTCTGTCCCTTCTCAAAAAGCCTATGTCCACTTTTTAGCCCATATGTCCACTCTGCAGCCTATCTGTGGATGTTTCCCTTGTTCTTAAAAATCATTGGGAAAAAAGACCCTCTGTTTCTTCATACAGTTTTAGTAGTTTTAGTAGTTCTTAACAGTTACAGTGAACATTGACTGTAGTGTATATAATACGTGTCATTTCACTATTAGTTTCTTTCTATTGGTAAGGCAATGAGTCTGAAATTCAGCAAACCAAATTTTAAATGCACACACACACTCACACACACTAACTTCTCCATGGGGATGTACATATATTCACAGATATATCCTGCTTTCATTCACAGTCCCCTATTGAAACTTAGAATATTTGAAGAGTCAAGACAGGACAGAATTATTCAGTCATGGGTAAGCCAAGACATTAAACAGCTCCATAGCTGGCCCTAGCTCATTCAAGCAAAAGCCAAGCTCTTTTGGGCTGATCATCTGCATCTCTTTAATTTTTTTTAATTGAAAGTACACACCTTCCTCTGATTTTATTCTACTAAGAGAGTCAGGCTCTTTTAGGAAAGCAGTGACAACAGGCACCAAACAAAAGAGCAAACTATAGCTATTGAACAGAAATTTTATCAGTGACAACCACTCCTTAAGAAAACAGTCACCACCCATTAGTACAATGAAGAAAAATTAGCCATAGCAATGTAGCACTATGAATTTGCTGCTGCAACAATAACCCAAAATGGAGAAAATGCACACTTTATTGTGATACCATCAGGATTCAAAAAAATTGGAACAAACTTGTTTGAGAGATAACACTCATAACATAGAGAGGTTTTACCATGGAATATTAAACTGCTCTGCTACCTGCTTTTTCCTACCACTAGTCATATTCTTTAAAATAAAATAAAAAAGACATATTACCTTTTTCTCTTCCCCCCTTTTTATTTTTTTTCTTTTTCTTTTATTAAGAAACCACTCCTGCCTCAGCTGTTACAGACTATGACTGCTGCTGGGCTAAGTAACTCTGCCATCTGCCAGGTGTCCTCTTAGCTTAAGAGAAAGCCAGTCACATGTGTCTATCCAGTAATAAATTATACTCTAGCTGCAGAAATACACAGGATGGTTCAGAAAAATGCACCCATAGGATACTACTATGAATTAATTACAGATCTGTAAGATTTTAAAAGAACACCTATCTAGAACTTAAACATTTATAGTACCCTGCAAGTTCTGAGATTATCTTCATTTTTGTGAAGAAGGATATTTAGACCTCACAACAGTTGCTCTGAAAGCGTGGGACCCAGTTGTATAACTTTTTCATGCCTCAAAGGCCTATTGAGGGGAAACTGTAACAGAAATCTTTTTTTCTGATGATGATGGTGAAAATAATTTGGGTTTTTTTTTTTTTTTGGTTTTTTTTTTTAAGTTATGGAAGTTTTCTGTAGGCAGCTAAAGGAAACAGCAGTTATTTGTTCCTTCTCTTCTGCACTATTCAGTTCCTTAAAACAAACTTTGTAGAGAATTCAATTCCTGCTTCTTCCTGTGACATATACTTTCTTAGACAAGAGTTCCCACCTCAAACTGCACCACCAAATTTCTCCACACTCTTCATAACTGCTTTCTTCTTATTCACGCATTTTGTTTTGTACCTGTAGAAGAAGTGACACTGATGTGCCAAAGTGCATCAAGCTGTTTTGACAGAATCCAAACACTATATTAATTTTATTTTTTTGTCTTCAAGACATATTCACCTGTATGTTAATTGTGCATGTACACATACACATGGTTAAGGATATTTACTGTTTTGTTAAAATACAGTATTGCCTTATAATGAAGAAAACACCGTAACTTAACAGACAAGCAAGTGCTGGTAACATTTTTATATAGATAGACACAGGCACGATATTTCTTTTTTTGCTAATATAAGAGAATGAAATACAAACTAGAAATGTACTTCAGCTGATGGTGACTGCGGAAGATACTACTATTATCTTATCCTAGGTCATCATTTTGAAATGGATAGATTAGAAAAAATCTCAGGACAATATTAGTCTAAATGCTGACGTTCTGATGCACAATTGCTCTGCAAAATGAGATTAAGAGATTCTGTGCTCTAGTTTGTAGACACTTAATTTCTGATTAGATGACTGGAAGAAACTGTTATGTTCAGAGCAGATGACTGGAAGAAACTGTCAGAGTGTTGATGATTTCCAGGGTCTGTGGCTCCACAATGCATGCTAATTCTATCTGGTTTTGTGAGAAAACAAATGGGTTGTGTCTATATTCCTCTGAGGAATTCAGGTACTAGTATGAAGTTGCTTCTCTGAGAACACTAACAACTGGGAACGTTGCAGTAACTGATGTTCCCTTCACAGGGAGGGAACACCTAAACCAGAAGCTGAGAATGAGAAACCATGCTCTACAGCATTTCACTAGACAGTTAAAGCAGACAATCATAGAGAAAGGAGTCCACTGCTTCTCCCCAGGATCCATGCTTGCACAAAAATCCTACTGCTATACAGTGTCCTGGAACGGGTTATTGGCTGCAGACATGATGCCTCTTGGAGCACTCTCTGGCTATCAGCTGCACTATAACCATAGCAAGCCAGAGTGCTATGTGACCCTTATGCATTAGTGTGCAACAGTGTATAAGGACTTGACTCATTGAATTACACATTTTGTTCCATTATTCCAGTACACTAAATCTTCCCCCTCCCTGCCATATATACTTATTTGCTTCCTATACACTTCCCATAATCACGGCTGCTGCACCAGTGGTGCTTTCCCTTGCAAATACCTTGCCATCACAAAAGCTAAGAAAATAGCAAAGGATTTTGTTCTCCACTGGAGACTGTATGATACTTGGGGTGTTTCTCATTAAAGAAAAGGTACATGTTTTAAAGCATGTCAGCAGCTGTAAAGATCTGTGCCTTTGAAAAGTTCTTTTCAGAACTTGATGGATTTACTTGTAAAAGAATCACTTAGAGAGTGGCTCAGTGTAGCTTTGAGATAAACCAGAGGATGAATTAGCTTTATAGCAATAGGACTTATAAGAGGGTTCAGTATTAAATACTAAACATTAAACATTTCTCCATTACAATCTTGAATGGGAATCTGGGTTTGATGGATTGATTTAAGGAAATAACTATTCATGTGACCATGTGCAAGTTCTCCATTTTTATTTCAGTCTGGAAAGACATCTTGCTGCTGATGTTAACTCCTGGAGTCTAACAAAGGAGTACTGAGCACAGAGCATCAGTCCTTTGCTCAAAGTAACATGTATAGCCCTTGGAAAGCCAGGGGAGGGAAACCCCATCCTGATCATTGACTTTACTTTTTTGGTGGAAGATTAGAACAGCCTTTTTGAGAGCTGGAGAGGCCAGAGCATGCCAACACCTTTGCTTTCCAAAAACAAACATAAGAAATTAGGCAGGCAAACCCCTATATAATAGTTTATGAAAGTTACCTCATTTGTCATAGCATTCTAAGGTTATTAACAATAACTTCTAAAAAATCAACTTGGATTTCTCTTAAAGAGACACTAAAGTGGCAGAAAGATTTCTAAAAGAAGTTAATAACTACTAGATCCCACAGAGAACTTCAGCGGCTGAAAGGGAATGGAGTCTTAAGGAAACTGGCCTTCAGATACCAAATCTTGCAGAAGTTTAAGGAGAAATCAGCACCTAGGTCTCACATTTTGCTTCAGAAAAGCATAGCTTCTGCTCATTCAGTTCCTGCAAACTATTCTGAGTCTTTTCCCAAAATCCTACTAATTTTACAGCTTTCAGGATCTATTCCATGTAAATCAGTTTTGAGGTGATCAGCATTTCTCTACTAATAGTTTCCAGACCTACGCTGTGAAAGTATGAAAAATCAGAGCAATTCAAGGCAGAAAATTTGTAATGAATTTTGCCTTGTGAGAGACGGCAAAATGGCACAAGGATTAAACTAAATAGCAGAAAAGTTGGTCTTAACAGACCAACAGACATTTAGTGACTTCTAGCTCTAGAAGGTTTTTAGCTATCATAAATTGGAATGTTGCAGTGGTTCACTTGGATTTACACTTACCAAAACTATTTAAGGATCTAGTCCTCTGTTACCAAGAGGTCTGGTTCTGGTTGGTTTTTATCTGTTTATTCTAGCACAATTAGCTGACTTCAGCTGATGCAGGTCAAGTTGCTGATGTTCTGAAATCCACAGTTACATGCCTCTCTTTCTCAGTTACATCCACCAGAAAAAAAAAAAAAAAACAACAAAAAAACAACCCCCAACCAAAGCTTATGATGGTTCCCAACAATTTAGATAACTCATCTTTCCCCTTTTATTTTCCAAAGTACCACATACAATACAGCTGAGTTTCATCTCTTGTGGTGGGCAAGCAGCAATGGAAATAGTACTGAATCACTGTGGTTAATAAACGAATAACTGGCTGAAATCATCACTGCTGTGTTGTCTGGCTGATATGTGATGGATGAAATATTTTCTTGGGTCAGCATTTATTTCACATTTTTTCCCAAACGATTTATTTATTAATGTTATGACTTAGGGAATCCTTAAGGTCCTTCTTGCTTCATCACCAAAATTGTCGTGTACATAACAGCTCAAATGAGGTGTTCTTAATTCGCTACCTCTCCTGCACATCTTCCAAGCTCACAGCCGATACCAGCTCCCACTAGGGAGGGGAGGGTGACTGAGCTGACATATGGTACACAGCTCAAGTGTGATGCTGACAGGGAAAAAGGTAAAAGGGAATGATAAAACTGCCCTACCCTTCTTCAACAGCAAAATGATATATTGGCTTATCCCATCTGAAACGATGTCCTCTAAGTTCAGTTATTTCTCCCCCATTGCTTTACTTGGAGCAGTGTCATGAGCCAGATGGGAGAAATTTTCCCAAACTAGCTCTGTACCTACATGGGTATGAATCATAGAATACCAGATTGGAAGGGACCTCAAGGATCATCTGCTCCAACTTCTTTTGGCAAAAACATGGTCTAGACAAGATGGCCCAGCACCCTGTCCAGCAAATCTTAAAAGTGTCCAATGCTGGGGATTCCACCACTTCCCTGGGGATATTACTCCAATGGGTGATTGTTCCCATTGTGAAAACTTTTCTTGTTGTGTCCAACTGGAATCTCCCCAGGAATAACTTGTATCCATTACTCCTCGTCTTTTCCATGTGAGTCCTTGTAAAAAGGGAATCTCCATCTTCTTTGTAGTCAGCCTTTAAACACTGGAACATGGTGATAAGTTCTCCCCTTAGCCTTCTTTTCTCAAGGCTGAGCAAACCCAGGTCTCTCAGCCTTTCCTCATCTGGCAGGCTTCCCAGTCCTGTGATCATCTTTGTGGTTCTCCTCTGGACCTTCTCCAGCCTGTCCACATCCTTTTGTATAGTGGGGACCAAAACTGAGCATGGTATTCCAGGTGTGGCTTGACAAGTGCTGAATAGAGTGGGATAATGACATCTTCATCTCTGATGGTGACGCCCTTGTTGATGTAATCCAGCACCCTGTTGGCTTGCTTTGCAACAGCAGCACAGGGAGCATGCATGTAGAGCTTCCTCTCCATCCCGGGTCCCTTTTCACAGAGCTGCTCTCCAGCCTGTGGTGCACTCCTGGATTATGTTTTCCCAGGTGCAAGACCTGACATATGTCCTTGTTGACCTTTAGAAGGTTCTTGTTAGCCCGCTCTTCCAGCCTATCCAGGTCATCCTGCAGGGTAGTTCTCCCTTGCAAAGTGCCCACCTCTCCACTCAGTTTGGTATTGTTGACAAACTTCATCAGGGTATGCTTGATCCCATCATCCAGATCAGTTATGAAGATATTAAATATTAAATTATGAAGATATTAAATAGTGTTGGGCCCTGGGGGACCCCACAGATGACAGGTTGCCAGTTTGAAATGGAGCTATTCACCACCTCCCTCTGGGTGCAGTGTGTGAGCCAGTTCCCCACCACACAGACCACTTGCCTAGACTGTAACACATTAGTTTTCCTATGAGAATTCTCTGTGGGAGACTATAAAGAGACTTGGAGAAATCCAGGTAGACAATATCCACCACTTGTCTCACATCAACAAAGTGGATTACTTTGTCATAGAAGGAGATCAAGTTTGTCAAATTAAGGAGAGCACCTTCACAACCACATCAGCCAGCTTTCTTAACAGCCTTGGGTGGAAAATTGTTAGGCCTTATTAATTTGTAGGGGTCAATCTATTACAACAGTTCACATATGAACTCCTCTTTCATTGATGGGAGCTCTGTGTTAGCATCAATCTGGATTTTTGATCCCAAGGCGTGGGACAAAACAGTGCTGGTAAAGACAGAGATGAAGAAAATATTGAGAACCTCTGCCTTTTCCAGCACTGATTAACTGGTCCAATGTATTCCTTCTGTCTATACTTGTTGGTTATGTACCTGAAAAACCCTTTCTTATAGTTCTTGATATCTCTAGCCAATTTCAATTTGAGCTGAGGTTTTCATTTTCCACCTGCATATCTACACACCTTGGCAATGCCCTTGTAGTTCTCAGTGGGTATTCATCCATTTTTTCCGTCTCTGATACACTTCTCTTTTGGTTTTGAGCAGACTCAGAAACTCATAGTTAAGCCAGGGGTGTCTCTGGCTCTGCCTGCTTCCCTTACCTTTAGAGGAGGTGCAGCCTACTGTCATGTACATGATATGGGAGAAAATATCAGAATTACTGTCATTTGAACAGACAGCTCTAGGGACATGGACTTATCTTACCTTGAGGTGTGAATTTTATTAGCAAAGCTTCATAATCCAATTAACAGTGCCCAGAAACACTTAAAGGTGGTGAAATAGTGTTTCACTATTTCAGTGCGGTCAATGGCTCATGGCAACCATTGCTCTCTCAGGTGGTTACCAGGGAAGCCTCAGGAGCTAGTACAATCTGACCTGCTCTGTTTCAGAGGTCTTGAGATCCTAGCAATATGTATGTTGGTTGCCCTCAGAGACAATTTAACATTGCTAAAATTATTCATATATTATAGTCGATATGCTTAATCTGAATAAATTTCATCAGATGCTCTGTCTGTCTCAGGATTTCTTGCTGTTGCTTTTGATGCTACTATTACTGGACATCCTTACAGTGATGCTTAACATACGTCTCTATCAGCTTTCTCTTCAAAGTCACAGATTTGTCTGTTTGCCTTGGTCTGTCATTCCTTGACTTGAACACTGAGCAGTTTACCCAAAACACCCTGGTCTGGGAGCACAGTGTGACTTCTTCTTGGGTGTGCACTTTCATCCCCTGCAGGAGCTGATGATCCACATAACCTTCCCACTCCCACTCCTGCTTTTTCATCCAGTGGAGCTGTCAAAACGGAAGAGCTGGAAATTTTCAGCCCTTTACCTCCAACCTACTCACATCCAACCTATTCATATGCTACTTGTTTTCCTCTGTTAGTGAAAGAAAAAGGAGAGGTGTTAAGGAAGAGAAAACAGCTACCCTAGGAAGACATCTGTGTTGACAACAAATTAAAAAAAGCTCTTCAATCTTTAATTGCTAGTTCTGGTTGAAGTATGTGTCAGGTGAAGTATATTTGCCTAACACAAAGTCAGTTACACCAATATTTTGACAAAGATAAAGAAGTGGCTGCTGGGTAAAGGTTCTGTGGTCTGAATCTCTAAATACACAGAAACAATTATCTTCAAAATTGTATTAACAGAAAAGTAAGTTGCTTAAGTAGACAAAAAGGTATCTATAAAGCAATCTCTTACTTGTTTCTTCTGTTACATATATTGCAAGAAATGTCAAAGAACTTCATCAGGTATTTTATTCGGGTTTGTTTTCATTTGTCCATTCAGTTCAAGTTCCCTCTGAATTACTATATCGTGGTCTTAAACATCTAAAGAATGAGGTTTAGTTACACTGGAAATACTGACACAATGTTAACTAGCATAACAAAGGCTATGCTATGAAAATAACACAAAATAGAATACAGTTTCAATAGCATGAGTCTGTTTTAAAGTCAGGATGTTGAAGAAATCATTCACAAGTATAATTAATTTCTAAATGCTTGATTTGTACAAACTTGATATGTCCAGTCATCAGACACAGACTATTGCTCTTGTATGCTTTGCTTTCATGACAATATTTATATAGAAAACAGTTATATTAATCTACACATCTACCCTCCAATCAGATTGCAGCTGCAATGCCAAACAAAGACAAATGGAAACCCATATTCTACATTTCTAGCAGAGGAAAAGGGCTTAAGTGAATTATTCTTTGACATTAATAAGATAACACGTGTGCTTTGTAACAGACAGCAACTTTGAGAGTGATATTGTGGATGGAAGGTTAGGGGAGATGGATTTTAATATCATCACAGATCCCTGCTTGAAGATAAATGCTCCTGAAGACAGAATTAGATCAGGAAAGAACTTGACTTTGTGCATCATTTGCTAAACAAAAAGTTATAAGGAATCAAAACCAAAAGCCCTTAGACTTTAAGGCTAGAAAGCTCTGAACTTCATAAGACTCAGGACTGACTCATGAGTTCCATGGCAAAATTTTCACCCACATCTGTGGGACACTACTGAGCCTTTAAAGGCTATCTGTCCTTTACCTCCTTGTATTTTAGTGAATTATTCTGCACCTAGAAGAAAGAAAAAAATCCAACCCAAAACCACAACGCAAAACCAAACCCCAAACCAAACCAACCAGCCAAAACAAAAAACAAGCAAACAAAAAAACCCCAAGCCCACTTAGCTGAGCTATCCAGGCTTTCCAGAAAAAAAAATACAGAACACTTTTCTCTCAAAAACGTGACCATGTGCACAACGTTACATAGTGATCACTGGCACAGGTTGCCCAGAGAAGCTGTGGCTGCCACATCCCTAGCAGTGCTCAAGGCCAGGTTGAATGGAGCTTTGAGCAGTCTGGTCTAGTGAGAGGTGTCCCTGCCCACGGCAGGGAGATGGAATCATATGAGTTTTAAGGACCCTTCCAACCCAAACCCAAACATTCTATGATCTGTAATAGGAAACTATGGTATTCAAATTGCGTAGGGGGAATATGTGTAAATGTTAAACATGTAAACATTTTTTAGAATAGGATTTAAATTCTAGCAACAGAAAAAGAGCAACAACAGAAAATCCTCAAATTTGCCTTCCATATTTGTTAAATATCACACTTCAGTATCTCTTACTCCAGCAGTGGTTGCCAGGCACTACACAGCACCTGGGTAACTGAGAACCTCTGTTTTCTGATCCATCAAGGATTTTATTCCCTGAGTATATCCAACCTTCTTCTATCAACAAAAGATGGTCTCGATGTATGGGCTTATCAGGAACTACTAGTGCCCTGAAATACTGATTCCCCAACAAAAACATCAAAACACCATGAACCGTACAGCCTGTCAAATGTAAAAGGAATTCAAGAATGCCAGTAGATTTTAAAGCAATTGGAAGAAATGTGTTTTATTTGAAGAAACTTGTCCTTCCTGGTCTGAATTTCTTGGATGAATGGGAACACCATCAGGGAGCATGCCAGAGAAGCAAGAACTGCTTTGTCCATGTTGGAGCATATTCTCCTGCCCTATAGCAAGGCTGAGAGCCTGTGACATGCATGGAGTGCAGCTGCTCTCTGACGTTGGTCTCACACTGGCCCTGTGCACATAGTACATGCCTCCCATGTAGCTCTTTTCATGAACAAGTGACAAGGTATCCCCAGGTATCACTTCACACAGGGGCAAAGGCCACCATTTTACATTAAGGAAACACTGGTGAATGGATCTAGACTAAGAGTAAATATTTGCCTTCCTGGACTCTTTCTAATCCTGGGGCAGCTCAGTGACATGGCATAGAATATGATCCACAAAACACCAGGAGTCGTAAAAAAGTGACCAGTGATGGGGAACAGCAGGAATGTGTTAAATGGGCATTTCTACCAAAACAGTACTATGAAACTGTGGTCTTAGAGGGCTTCCCAAGAGTTGCCTGTGTGGGAAAAGGTTCCCTGATTCAGAGGAGGCAGGGGACAGAGGAAAAGGTCTGCTATCTGTCAGTTGCACAGATCAATGTCTCACTTTCTTTCCATCCTGCACATACCTCTGCATCAGCAGTTGCTCTATTCCCTAAACCTTAGCATTCATCTTTTGCCACCCTTCCTTTTGTCATTTCTCACAGTGATCCTGTTACTCCTACTCCCATTAATCAACAGTTTCCTCCAACCTCTGCTCCTCCCTCTCCCCTCCTCCTTTTTCATCCATGCATAGCCGTTCTTTCTTTTGTGAAATCTTCAAAGTCTTTTCTTCACCCCCTTTCCTCTCCACTAACAGAGAGCGAGTACATGTCATTTATTTTGTTCAAGGAAACAATCTGAGCCCCTTCATAAGCCTAAATTGCATTCAGGTTAGACTTTTCCCCACAATAATTAAGAAATTCCCCTTTTGACAGCAAGAATTTGTAACAGCAGTTTTTTTTCTGCATCTTCAAAGACCTGCTTACTGCCAGATGCAAAATGACCTGTAGCAGGTCCATTTTGGGTTCACCAGCTGAGCCACCAGACTTGAAGCCTTTCAGCTGCTTGGATGGTGAATGTGATGGTGTAACCCATTTGGTTTGTGATTCCATCTTGCTTTTTTTTTCCTGAAACCTCAACTTTTTTTTGAGAATACTAATTTTCTCATAATTTCTTAAAACATAGGGGCTCAGAAGGGGCACAAACCTGCATATTAGGTGGGGAAAATCTCAACTGTATGAGGCCAGTTTTAGGCACTCATGGGGCTTGAACCCTCAGATCTGCAGTCAAACATACCAGAGGAATTTGTGAGCCACAAGACAGCCTCTGTACCTGAGGTGACAGGGGCAGAATGTTGGAGCAGACCTGTCTTCAAGTATCAACAAAACCATCCCAGCACAGATCTGAAGCAGGTAAAATACTGAGGTTCTCTTAATAAGAACTTTTCATTAAAAATAATTTTAGTAAAAGAAATTGAAAAATAAAGATTATTAATAAGAGATGGATGCAGCATATATGGATTTCTGCTGTAATACTGACTGGTCTGTGTATTTCACAAGTCAATCTAATGTTGATCACAAAATTTACCTTTTGCTGTGAAATTGTGCACTTGCTATGTAACATTTTATTTCAAAGTCATTAGCTGTTGAACTGAAATCTCTGAAAGAAGAGCTAAGTCATGTAGGAAAGTCAACCTTCTTAAAAAAAAAAAGAAGATAATTCCTTAATATCAATATAGATATCATTTTGATTGCTAATAATTTTACAGGAAGCATAAACCTAACATGTTTATTCTACAGTTTCAAACTTTCTTCTGGTCTTTTCTGGAGCCATAAGTCTATTCTGTTTCCTCCTTGTATGCTAAAGTCACTGAAAATGATAGAAAGTACTTCTCCATTCCCAGTTCAAAACACTGTGGTGCACTGAAGCCAAGGACTTAAGATAAACAGGTTAAAACGATGCGAAATTATGTAACACTAGGGTTATAGTTTGAGTCATATTTTTTATTTTCACATTAAATACAACAGTTATCCTTGCAACTTTGTTTGAAGATACCATAGGGATAATAACTTGCTGTATATGAATGTAACAGAAATCAACAGGCTAACAAAAATTAACAGTCATGAAGTTAGGTGCCACTTTATACCTAGTATTTAGGTACAACTGTTGGGCATGTATGCTGTAGATCTAGACAAACACATCCATATGCACATTTGCAAGCACCTTGCCTGTATCCTTAAGAAACCCAAAGACTGTCTGGTTTTATTTGGCTACTACTTAATGTAAAAATATATGTAGAGAGTCCTGCATCTGGGCAGGAACAACCCCAGGTTCCAGTATAGATTGGGGAACGACCTGTTAGAGAGCAGTGTAGGGGAGAGGGACCTGGGGGTCATAGTGGACGACAGGATGACCATGAGCCGACACTGTGCCCTTGTGGCCAAGAAGGCCAATGGCATCCTGGGGTGTATTAGAAGGGGGGTGGTTAGTAGGTCGAGAGAGGTTCTCCTTCCCCTCTACTCAGCCCTGGTGAGACCTCATCTGGAATATTGTGTCCAGTTCTGGGCCCCTCAGTTTAAGAAGGACAGGGACCTGCTGGAGAGAGTCCAGCGCAGGGCAACTAAGATGATTAAGGGAGTGGAGCATCTCCCTTATGAGGAAAGGCTGAGGGAGCTGGGTCTCTATAGTTTGGAGAAGAGGAGATTGAGGGGTGACCTTATTAGTGTATATAAATATATAAAGGGGGAGTGTCACGAGGATGGAGCCAGGCTCTTCTCAGTGGCAAACAATGAAAGGACAAGGGGAAATGGGTATAAATTGGAACACAAGAGGTTCCACTTAAACCTGAGAAGAAACTTCTTCTCAGTGAGGGTGACGGAACACTGGAACAGGCTGCCCAGGGAGGTTGTGGAATCTCCTTCTTTGGAGACATTCAAAGCCCACCTGGACACGTTTGTGTGTAACCTTATCTAGGTGTTCCTGCTCCGGCAGGGGGATTGGACTAGATGATCTTTTGAGGTCCCTTCCAATCTCTAACATACTGTGATACTGTGATATGAAGGAAAGCACAGCAATATTTAAGTCACACCCAAGCCTCTCAAACTTGTAATGCTGGAACTCATCATTATTCATTGAGGTGGATGAAGCAATATTTTCTTTTCTTTTCTCAGACACTTTGATTCCGAGTATGGGGACAGAATGAAAGACACCATTATTCTTCCAGGAAGTCAAAGCCAGAAGCCATGAAAACCAATATATTCACATCAAATAGCTTATAATTTGTGCTTTCATATCCTAACTTGGGACAATGACACACAAAATGTCTGTGCTGTTGTGAATGAAGTTGGGCCTTATTTGGGTTGAAAACTGCTGATTTAGGTTGTTTTTGTCTTCACTTATTTTTTTCTGTGTGTGCATGAAGAATTCTCTCTTTAAAAAAATTATTCAAGTGTATGCTGAAATTGAATCATGCTATTCTTACATAATTTTTCATTGGATTGTTGCAACCTATAAAGAAATCCAATTAAATTTCCCTTGCAGGCACAGAACTTCACTCAGCACACCTTTATAAAGCTGGTTTGCTGTATTTTATGCCATGTCTATGAATTGAGAAGCACAGAGGCCCTGTTCCATTCTTTGTTCTGTGTGACATGTTGTAGAGAGAGACAATCCTATCTTTCAAAGAGCTGTATTATCAGAAAACATAGACTTTGCCATCATTTCTGCTGCCATGGTTTAGAATATGCATGTGCCAGTGCATTTGTAGAACAGTTCTGAACATTGTACAGCTCACATATTACCATCTGCATCTGTGATTTTCACCTTCCTTATACTAAGGACATACGATTTAATGTTTTATTCTATGCTAAAGATTATGTACAGATTATCTGTTGAAGATAAGGTTAGCAGAAGCACCTTTTAGAATGGTATTCTGGTTTCCCTGGCTGCAGAAGGAGAGTACACTCTTCCTATCTTAGAAAAGCAGACTGCAAAATTTATAGAGTTAGATTACATAGCAGTGGGATTGCTGTACTATTTGTCCGTGTGTCTTGCTGTTGAATTAAATATCTCATGATGATCCAAGTGATCAGCAGACTCACCTTGCAACGGTAATGCTTACTTTCATCCATGGGCACAACAAGGAAACAGAGAGCCACCTTCATTTGGCATTGGACTTTGCCAACAGTGGATGTAAGCACTATGTATCCTGCATGTGAGGAATAGTCCAGGTTGTACAATAAGACTGCTTCATCTTGGTCAACCTGCTTGTTTTTGTTGCTGAGAAAGATGTGGTAGACTGTGTTCTGCATGCTTTGGGAACTTCTGGTATAGGAAATTATTGATTGTGGTAAGGACCAGGAGTATTTATCTACCTGCTGGCATATATCTGGCCCACATGGCTAAGGAAGTTAATTACAAATGCCTCCTTTCACCTCCTTAGACCTCCATATCCTGGAGTTGGTAATAAGCTGTAAGATCCAAATTATAAACACTATGTGGAATGTAGAGATGATAAAGATCAACCACTATTTCTTCCTGTTAATGTGGAATTGATTTCTGTGCTATATTTCCTGATGTTTCTCCAATCTAATTTAAATGTTCCCAAGTGTTCTTTTCCCTTGAGAAATTACTCCACTGTCTACTGTTATGATGATGGGCAAAGTGCAGTCCAGATCTAGTTCAAGAACTGAAATAAACGTGTATGTAAACTTAAGAAAAAAAGCAGTATCAATCACATGTTTAAAATCACACATATGTTCCAGTGTTACAAATAATCTCACTGCCTCAGATTTTCTTCTGATAGTCAATCTAAATTTTTCTTCTTTTAATTTATTCTCATTATTGCTCTAGTTATACCCCTGTAACTAAGCTGAATAATTAATTGACATTTTCATTTACTTCGATGGGAGCCATTCACACATATCAGAGGACAA
This sequence comes from Neopsephotus bourkii, assembly GCF_033783945.1. Taxonomy (NCBI): domain Eukaryota; kingdom Metazoa; phylum Chordata; class Aves; order Psittaciformes; family Psittacidae; genus Neopsephotus; species Neopsephotus bourkii. The sequence goes on from NW_026901571.1 coordinate 75,884, forward strand.
ATTTTATCCCTTAATAAAGAAATGAACTATTGTCTCACCAAGCAGATACTGGAAATACCAGCTTACACCTGCTTATACAAGAGAATTGAGAGCTAACTGCGATGATCCTCTGTCCCAAGAGTCATCTCTAAGGGTGCTATTCTATTGATTCTTTACAAACTCTGTCTAACCCTATAGTTTAAGGCAAGTCAGGGCACTCACCTTAAAGCCATTTTCACAGAATGTTTTTACATTGCTTTAACATAACCTGAGTTTAATCTCATTTGTGTTGTGGTTAGTGTGGATGTGGTTTTTCATTTTCCAGAAGTATGCTAACCAGATGTGCTCTTGACCATCTGTTACCTTATTTTCTATCACAGAAGTCCATCCCTCCTAACTAAGTCAGGACTGGACTAGCAAAAGCCACTTGGAGCAAGTGTTTCACAGAAAATTGATCTTAAAAGGATATTCATTTGAATCCTTTTTTTCTGTAGTCTTTACCAATTAATCCAATGTAATTTCACAAATTATGAGGGCAAGTGCTAGCAGGAATGGAGGTCAGGGAATCAGTGACAAATCAAGAGAAATAGGTAAGACAGTACAGTGTTGAACAGAGTAATATATGTTGACTGGTAACAAGAAAAAAGAGAGAATGTTTTTCACTTATTAAGTGGAAAATTTCAGGCAGTTATGTAACCAGAAATTATTTCAGACTCAAATAGTTTGTTTCAGCTACTATTCTATCAGAAAAAGCAAGTAAGAGCAATCTGAATTCAGTACATAACATCAGAAAGTGTCCTTGAAGATGGTATAGCCATTAAACTGGTCAAATGTCACTGAGAAAGCTGGGTTTATATTTAGCATACATTTCCATGGGCAGAGGAAAACTTCCTTGGAAGGAATATAACCAAGGACAAACATGACTCATAGCAGACTTCAATAATGTCTGAGATGGAGGGCTTGCCTTTTTTTTTTTTGTTTTTTTTTTTATTCTCAGAGGATGAATTTAGTACAGGCCTGGGTTGCTTTCTGACTTGCAGGGCAGCATTTGGTAGGGAGGACAATTATGGAAAGTGGGGAAAGCAGTGCATCTTTACCCACTGAATGCGGGTCTGGGGGCTTGATCGTCCCCAGACCATGCACACAGTGTCACTGAGTGTTTCACCTTAGACTGATTTCAAATAAGACTTCAAATCAGGGGTTTAGAACCAAACAGGAGAGAGAACTCTAATCCTTATCCAGAGGTTTCCTGGGGCAGACTCTCTGTAAGCCTGTGAAGAACATGGCTTGTCTCTGCTGTTCTTGCCTCAATGGATTTGAGCACCTGCCCCTGCAGACTTCCCTTCTGAAGCCAGCACCTGAGAACATCAAAATATTTCTCTGGGGCCATGAAGCCATGTGACATGTAGGTGTGATGAGCCATGCAGGCAGGAAGAGTAAAGAAAACATCTTAGGTGAGAGCACATGTGATACAGAGCCTTCTGCTTTACATTTTCACTTCAGGTCTTTTTGCTGGGTAAAATGATACCAAGCTAAAGCGAAAGATGAATAAGTGTTGCACTTCAATCTGCCTGCAACATACGACAGTAGCTGCTGAACTTCAGGATTTGAATCTCCAGCTTTTTTCACTGTCTAACACCATGGCTACACATGCTTTCAGAGTTCATAAATTTTCCTTTTTAACTTTCCGCGTCTGAATGGCAAACCATCTCTTGCTTTGATAACCACCAGAGGTCAGCAAACCACATTCCAGGAACTGTTGGAGTGGTGCAATAACTTTAGAGTGGTAGGGGTCATGTGTTTTGCTTTGTTTATTCCAAGTGCTGTGATCAGTCCTGGATTTGGAGTTTGAGCAGGTGATTGCATTGCCAGTGGCAAAGAACTAGCTGTGTGTCACTCAACCCTACTGCAAGGGTAGAAACACTGTGCTTTATTGTGCTTACCAGAGGTCCCTGTAGGCAACATCCTTGGCAATAGCTTGAATTGTATAAAAACAGTCCAAACCAGGAATATTCAAAAATAGCAATACCACCCCAGTTTGGTTGACTTCTAGATGAAAGGAGGTTTCCAAGCTCTTTAAATTGCCTCTCACCCTGGGCCGTGGTGAAATGGTGTCCCAGTGGAGCTTGGGTACCCAACTGTGTTGAGTAGGCTAGAAACAAGTGGGAAGGATGAGGAATTTCTTCTGCCTCCCCCATTCCCAGAGTGAGATTTTTAGAAGAAAGAATTACACAGGGTTAGATGCCAAAACTGTCTCATTGCTGGTTCCTGGCTCAGATCTTGCTTTATTTTTTTCCTATGCCAATTGGCCCTGTGGGGAATTCTGATTAAGGGCATATCTATGTTCAGGGCATATAAATATTCCTTTCCATTGCTAGAAAGTGGGCTGAGAATCAGCTGTAAGTGTAGCTTAAAAACATACAGGAGTGAATTGAACTGAATAAACATGTAGCTAAATGGAAGTCTTTTTGACTCTGTAGAAAGATTTAGAGATAATATGTAGCAGTTGGAATCCCGTTAAAAGATATAGGAGGCTGCAGGAGAAGAAAGGGGGAGGGGGCATCAGGGCTGAGAGGATTTCTCTGAAATGTGTTCTGCATGCTCTGAAAGAAAAATGTGTGTAATTTGGACCCCAAATGCAGGCTAAAGCGACAGCATCTAATAGGGGAAACATGATTTAGAGGTCGGTTTATAAACTAAACAAATTTACTGAGTTCCATAAATGAATCTCATGGCAAGATCCAAATTTTTTTTCAAAGGTGGATAAAAAATATTGTATGTTAAGGGGGGAAATCGAGATGGTTTTTAAGCTGATGTCCTTAGAAATATATGTATATAGTCTTTTTTATAGCCCTTGGCATATAAAATAAGTCATTATTCTAAATAGAAAAATATTGATGATGTCATAGGAGCCATTGCCGGACACATCAAGCTGATCTGATGAACTGGGAAATCAATAGATATTTTCCAAACAAGATGGCATTTCTTTAATTGGTTGTGTGAACACGATATACTGCAGAGGGCAAACATTTAAAGTTAATTTTCATTTGGTTTGGATTTCTCCATGGGTTTTTCTATTATTTCTTTATGTAGAATTTAATTTTTTTGCAATATATTAAGGATGGCTTCTTCTGTTTCCTTGCATATAAATTCCTTATCAGAACAGATGAAGTAGCACCTATGCATTGTAGATACTCAAAGTGTATGTACAATATAGCTTTGAGAGCTATTTTAGTATCTACTAAAATTGGACAGTGTTGAAGATTTCACTCAATAATCACCAAACTCCTTTAGACTGCTTGAAATCTGTTGAGCCAAGTAAGTCTTCTAATTTAATTCCTATCACAGATAAAAGGAGAGTTGTCCTTAGGTCCCATAGCAAGTGAACATCAGAATTTGGAACAGAAATCTTGGCTGCTTTTGCTTTAAACTAATCACCAGGCTGTGCAAATGACACTCATGGTAGATCAATACACTAATATACAATTCAGGTGTTATTAAGTAATATTGCATGCCCTCTGCAGCTCCGCAGACTCTGAGTTTTCAAGGGCATATAATAATGATACCCTTATAAAAAAAACTTAGTTGATCAGAAAAGGATGTTGGGCAGGGACCTCATCTGTACAAAGTATCTTAGCTTCCTGGGTTTACGTGTCATTATGTAAGTAAAAGAATCTGACAAATATTATTCCATTCTTCAAGCACCTAACATTTTTTATGATTTTGACCTTTCCTCAACTTCACAATTCTTCTCCTGAAAGGGGGGAAGACACAGAGCTGATATCAAACTGTAAAGGTAAGGTACATGAAAGTATATGGCATATTAGGCTTTTCAATTTTTATTTTCTGTAATTTTAAAATGAACTTTTGTATGGATTTTGTATTAAATGTGTTGACTTAGGGAAGGTCTTCAGTTTATTCCCAAAACTGTAATGGTAGAGCTGAAGTATTGCTATTAATGGAGGTACTTCGTACACTATACTTTCACTTGCATTTACTGAACCTATTTGGTGATTATATTGCTAAGGAAAATGCAAATTATAAGTTTTTTGAGATGGTTTTCCATGAAGGTCTCTGCTTTTGCCAAATGCGAACATCATGAGTTAATTGGGCTCAATTTGCTCTGGTGCTAAACACCACTTTTACATTTATTTGACATAAATCTGATGCATTTGGCCCCAAACCTTCCTGACGACCCTCTTGCTTAATTTGTCTTCCAACACAAATTCATTCACAGTTTGATTACAGGTCATCTTTTCCTTACTGAGAAATATTCAGATTAAAGATTGAGATTAAAGAAATTAGGGGATTCCCCCAACATCTCCCACTTGATAATAGTGAACACAATAACATGAGAATCTGTTATTTACTTCCACTGCAACAGTGTCAGACACTTTGAGGACATTGCTTTGTTCATTGCCATGAATGATGCACTTCACCATTTTATTGTATGAAAGCCATAAAAATATATATTATCTTACAACAAGTGAGACCTTCGCAGAAGTCAATGCAGAAGTTCCACTGAAAAATTCAGCACTTTGCTCATTTTAATATCCAGATTTGGTGTTCAGTGGATGGGGAAGATAATGGCTTGAAGGTAGCTTCCTTGTATTCCACCCTTCCAGAAACTCTTCTTCATATAACTTTTCAGTCTTTGTTGTTTCTTCCAGGAGGCAGTGCCTCACCTTTTATCCAAATTTTAGTATTTGTAGTAGGTTTTTCAGCACTTCTCTGTGTCCAGCCAATTGTACTTTCTATTAATTATTTTTTCTTATCTGTGTCTTGTAATCCCAAACATCTGTTCTTTACTCCTAACACATCTGGAGCTGCTTCTAGTACATCATTAATTTTCTTAATATGTAAATAATACACCTAAATATTTGTAGAATGCCCGTGACTGCAGCATCTAAGTGCTGAGTTTCTGCCACTTACAAGGAATACTGATGGGAAGTCAATTTTTCAGCTTCTGTGGAGGAGAGACAAAAGGCAAGATACACATTTTCATCTTTTAGTTAGGGAAATTTAGAAGAGCCATACTGCAACCTTCATGGAGACCAGACTTCTTTCCCAGTTCTGTCTGGAAAAAAATAATGCCTTTTTGCTGTTGTAAGGACATTAAAAAGCCAGTGGTTACAGCCACAGGCCAAATATCAAAACGAATCTAAAACTTCTCACCTCTAAAATTATAAAATGCACATTAGTGCTCAAAAAACGTGGCTATCTTAATTTATAGTGCAAATAATTTCTGAGCTAACTGCTAACATTTCATGCGCAAACGCCTTGGAGAGCAGATGTGATCCTTGCTCTTACACAATTCATAGAAATAATTTTCCTGGCTACAATTTGAAAAGCTGGATTCATATTTCATAACAAAAAAGGGTTGCTGGCCGGAGCTTGGCAAATACTTGGTGACCTTGATGAGTTCAGCCATCTCCACATCCTTGGGTGCAGTGTCTGACTTATAAATGCTAAGTTTCTTACCCTCAGTAAATTGCAAAGTTTTTATTTATTCCCAAACTATGAAGGTAGGAGTCCTTTTTTCTGAACTTCTTAAGTAAAATTCCCTAAAAGAATAACGGCTGAATTCCTCTCTTATCTCTTGTTTATTTTTAATGCACCTTGGCTGCATTTTGCTGGGCATGTTGTTCTGTATGTGGAACAGAGATTTAATATCATTTCTTGAATCTTTAACACCATTCCTTTGGAAAGAAACCCATTCTCTTAACTGTTCTGAAAAAAGCAGCAGAAGCTGCAATTCTTGAGTGGCTCTAAGTAAAACTACAGATTCTTTTCCACCAGGGAACAGGGAAGGAAGGTTATGTGGTATGCGGAAAAGGCTAAAATTTGTTATAGTCAATAATCACATGGATGAATACGTACAGTAACTTCATAAATAGTACGAGTGAATGTCAACAAAGTTTTTCAGCTTACTTGAAAATCACAAGCTTAGAAAGATGACTCAGACTTATATAAACCTATTTCTCCATTGATTCTATGGATTCTGCATTTCTTGTGCGATTTTTGATGTATGGGAACAATAAGTGAACAATGAGGTGTGGGGACTATGAAGACCTTGTTGCAATTCAAGGAATGAGGTAGGAGATGGACTGCTAGTTTATGAATCACAGATCCATTACGTGCTTCAAAGAAAAGTATTTCTAACCACGTGATCCACAGGTATGTCTCTTCCTTCATTGTGCCATCCAAGAGAGGTAAAATTATAGCTCACCTCTCTTCATACGTCTGCTCAAGGCATTTTCAGTGTAACTGCTCAAAGGTGTGCACAAGACACTAGGGTTACTTGTTGCTTCCCTTTAACTCTTCTTAGATCTGCTTGAGTGGCTAATCAGTCAAATGATTGACTTTGTAAAATGTGCTACATGGGGGGATTTGTCATCATTGTTCCTGCTCTCTATGTAGATGATAAAAATCTCAGTGGGAAAACAATCTAAATAAAATAATGAATAAATCTCTCAAATTCCAGAGGCAATGATCACACATCCAAGAGCTAGGGATGTCTCAGCTCTGTCAACAAATTATCCATCAAAATACTTGCAAATTATGGGAAATAGAACTTCACAATTAACTGTGGAGTGACTGTGTCACTTGCTCTTGTAAAGTAATTTGTTATACCTTTTGACTACAGTAACTTAGGCTGACCTTTATAGCTGAAATAACCAATGTAGGATTCCCATTCAAAGCTGAATCTCAACAGTTTCCACTGCACCATCATCAGCATGATCCTCCAACCTCCTCTTCCTCAGGATTTTTCACTTCCTCAAGTGAAAAGTGTTCTTAAATTCATGCAGTCCTGCTGCCTGAAGCCCTGGACCCCAGCTGTGCCGGGAATCAAACAGCAATCTTTCATGTGCAACAGGCTGTACATGTGAGGACTTTCATATAATATTGATGAGATTAAAGGGTCTTCTTGACTGATTTTCAAAGTTAAAATAGAGAAATAGGATTAAAAATTCTTGCTACTGTTTCAAAAGGGAAGTGTTTCCCCTTCCTTCCTTCCTTCCTTCCTTCCTTCCTTCCTTCCTTCCTCCCTCCCTCCCTCCCTCCCTCCCTCCCTCCCTCCCTCCCTCCCTCCCTCCCTCCCTTCCTTCCTTCCTTCCTTCCTTCCTTCCTTCCTTCCTTCCTTCCTTCCTTCCTTCCTTCCTTCCTTCCCTCCCTCCCTCCCTCCCTCCCTCCCTCCTTCCTTCCCTCTCTCCTTCCCTCCCTCCTTCCCTCCCTCCCTCCTTCCCTCCCTCCCTCCTTTTCTCCCTTCTTCCCTCCATCCCTCCCTCCCTCCCTCTCCCCCTCCCTCCCTCCTCATTCTCTCCCCCCCTTCTCCCCTTCTCCCTTTCTCTTTCTTTCTCTTTCTCTTTCTCTTTCTCTTTCTTTCTCTTTCTCTTTCTCTTTCTCTTTCTCTTTCTCTTTCTCTTTCTCTTTCTCTTTCTCTTTCTCTTTCTCTTTCTCTTTCTCTTTCTCTTTCTCTTTCTCTTTCTCTTTCTCTTTCTCTTTCTCTTTCTCTTTCTCTTTCTCTTTCTCTTTCTCTTTCTCTCTCTTTCTCTTTCTCTTTCTCTTTCTCTTTCTCTTTCTCTTTCTCTTTCTCTTTCTCTTTCTCTTTCTCTTTCTCTTTCCCTTTCTCTTCTCTTTCTCTTCCTCTCTCACTCTCTTTCTTTTTCTTTCTTTCTTGTTCTTCTCTCCCTCCTTCCTTCTTTCCTTCTTGCTTACTCTTTTTCTCTTTCTTCTCACGTTTACTATGTATTCAAGACCTATCAAAGGAATTATTTACTATGTATTCAAGACCTATCAAAGGAATTATTAATTAGACAATCATTTAGATATTGGATCTCATTTCGTTTTTTTTTCTCAAATATTTATGAGACATGCATATTTATGGAAATTCTCATTTTGTAATCTGTAAACCTACTTTCTGAGTTCGCAGTAAGAATTTGGTCTTGTCACCTTTTTGCAAAATCCTATTGCTAAATTTGACCTAAAACTGTTAAATATTGACTCCAGACCTGTCAGGCAGAAATATTATTCTGGTAATAAAACAACTCTATTAAAGATCATTGATATTATAAGTGAGATAACTTCACAATGTGTGTATCAGTGTTTATTTTAATGAAAGGGATTTCCTGGCATATTGTCATCTAAATGTTTTACAATGAAAAAAAAATTAGAGATGTTAAAATCAACCTGTAATGGGACTTGTGCTTTTGTTTTTGAGACTTCGTAACTCAAAGTGTATAAATGGAACTGCATACAGTAAAGCACAATAATTTATTCTAGAAATTAACAAGCCCACGTTCCACCTATAAAATCATTCTCTGTGATGTGCAACTAGCCTTCATCTCAGTGGCCTTGATTTATAGTTAGAGTTTGTTTTATTTTCAAGGGATAGAGATTAGGAAGCAGCCGGACAGAGCTATTAAAGCTGTTGTGCACAGCAGTTTTCAGGGGTTTATTAATTCTTGCAGAGAATAAGCCATTGAACTGTATATTTTTCAATGGAAAAACACCTTTGTAAAAAGAGGGTTTTGATGAATAGATGTGGACAGCACAAAATAAAACATATGGTTGGTTGCTGTATGAACTTAACCATTTGTGTTCAGCCGTGTTATCAGTTGAAAAGACTGATCAAAATGCAGATTCACATTTAGCAGTCATGTAATTCCACTGACATTGGTGAGTTTGGCCACAAGTCTTCCGTGATGCTGTCACTGATGCTTCTTTTTTTGTACAGAAAAAAAGCCCCAGATTGTTACAGAGAAGAAAGACAATAAGAATAACTTAATTCCAGTGAACAGATACCATAAATGTTCTCTAAAACAGAAATGCTGATATTTTTAGATAAATTAATTTTGAACCTGGTTTTGTGGATTATATATGGAAGTGAATTCTAATTAAACCCATTCTAATTACAGAGTATTTCAGTTGGTAAATCTATTAAAAATAAAATTGTGTGTCAGCTACTCAAAAACTGCAGAATTTGCTTAAAAAGCATTTGTATATTTTATTCTCTTTCACACAGGATTTTCTTATATGCCTTGTTTCTGAACATGTCAGCTGCTCTTGGGTCAAAAATTCTGAGGACTTCAGAGAGAATGGATCTTGGGAGCACAGATGTGTTCAGGTCACATGCCATCCACCATATATGAGCCAGTCTTCTTGGTCACAAATGAGCTGTCAGGTTCACCCACTTTGAATGCTGAGAGCACTGAACTGACAGACATTTACTGATGTTTTGGACAGACTTGCAGTGCTGTGGGCCATGCTAGCAGCTCTCTCAGATTACAAAGATCATGCAAAAGGCTGAGTCTTCTCTAAAGGTACCATTAAAACCACTGAAGACCACAGGTGTGCCAGGAGAAGACTCCTAATTTATGTGGTTCAACTGCATATCTGTGTTCAGAGTTCAGAGTAAAACCACCATAACCTAATGCGTTTAATATTTGCTTAAAAGCTTCCTATGTTAGTGCATAAACTATGGGTGAATCACTTACTTTTCTAATAATTGAAGCCCCCTTTTCATGAGATTTACTCTCATCTTTTTGCTAAAAGAGATCCAGAGACCATGCACCAAGTCCAACCCTAGGAGACATGTAGTGGGCTCAACCCCTACTAATGAAGACAGTATTTTGTGGCTTCCTTGTGATTGAAGGCACTCAGGACTCTCAATAGAGAGTTTGTGGGTCAGGGTTAAAAGGAAAACAGCAATGGGAGACATTGTTGTGGGTATCTGCTACAGACCGCCTGATCAAGAGGAATCTGTGGATGAAGCACTCTACAGACAGATAGGAACAGCCTCGCGCTTGCAGGCCCTCTTTCTCATGGGAGACTTCAACCACCCTGATATCTGTTGGAGGGACTGTACAGCCCAGCACAAGCAATCCAGGAGTTTCCTCAATTGTATGGAAGACAATTTCCTTCTGCAAGTAACAGAGGAGCCAACAAGGAGAGGTGCCATGTTTGACCTCGTGCTCACCAACAGGGAAGGGCTGGTTGGAAATGTGATGCTCCAGGGCAGCCTTCATTGTACTGATCATGACATGGTCGTGTTCAAGATCCTCAGGACACTGAGAAGAGTGTGCAGCAAGCTCACTGCTCTGGACTTCAAGAGAGCAGACTTTGGCCTCTTCAGGAACCTGCTGAGTAAGGTTCCATGGGATATAGCCGCAGACGGTGGCGCAAGACTGTTGGTCGATACTCAAGGATCACCTGCTACAAGCTCAGGAGTGTTGCATCCCAACTAGAAAGAAGTGCAGCAGGAGGGCCAGGAGACCTCCTCGGATGGATAAGGAGCTGCTGAGGAAACTTCAAAGGAAAATAGAGGCTTATAAAAGGTGAAAGCAAGGACAGGCAGCCTGGGAAGAATACAGGGATGTTGTCTGGGAAGCTAGGGAACAGGTTAGGAATTCTAAGGCCCAGTTAGAATTAAACTTGGCTAGGGATGTTAAATATAACAGTAAGGGATTCTATTGGTGCATTGCGAATAAAAGACTAGGGACAACGTGGGCCCTCTCCAGAAGCTATAGGGAGAACTGGCTTCCCTGGATTTGGAGAAGGCTGAGGTTTTTAATGACTTCTTTGCCTCAGTCTTCACTAGTAAATGCTCTGACCACTTCACCCAAGTCTTGGAAGGCAGATGCAGGGACTGAGAATGAAGACCTTGGGCCCACTGTAGGAGAGGATCTGGTTCGAGACCATCTTAAGAACCTGATCGTGCACAAGTCCACAGAACCTGATGAGATCCATCCACAGGTCCTGAAGGAGCTGGCAAATGAAGTTGCTAAGCCACTGTCCATCATATTTGAAAAATCATGGCAGTCAGGTGAAGTTCCCGATGACTGGAAAAAGGGAAATATGACCCCCATTTTCAAGAAGGGGAAAATGGATGACCCGGGGAATTACAGACCAGTCAGTCTCACCTCTGTGCCTGGCAAAATCTTCAAGCAGATTCTCCTGGAAGACATGCTAAGGCACATGAAAAAACAAGGTGCTTGGTGACAGCCAGCATGGCTACACTAAGGGGAAATCCTGCCTGACCAATTTGGTGGCCTTTTATGATGGGGCTACAGAACTGATGGACAGGGGTAGAGCAGTTGGCATCATCTACCTGGGCTTGTGCAAAGCATTCGACACTGTCCCACACAACATCCTTGTCTCTAAACTGGAGAGACATCAATTCGATAGGCGGACCACTCGGTGGATAAAGAACTGGCTGGATGGCCGCACACAAAGAGTTGTGGTCAATGGCTCAATGTCCGGCTGGAGACCAGTAACGAGTGGTGTCCCTCAGGGATCGGTGTTGGGACCGGTCTTGTTCAACATCTTTGTCGGTGACATGAACAGCAGGATTGAGTGTGCCCTCAGCAAGTTTGCTGATGCCACCAAGATATGTGGTTTGGTTGATATGGGCAGAGAAGAGATTCAGAGCAGCCCTGCGAGAAGGACTTGTGGTGTTGGTCGATGAGAAACACAAGCTGGCTTCAGTGTGTGCTTGCAGCCCAGAAAGCCAACCATATCCTGAGCTGCATCAAAAGGAGTGTGACCAGCAGGTCGAGGGAGGTGATCCTGCTCCTCTACTCTGATCTTGTGAGACCTCTCTTGGAGTATTGTGTGCAGTTCTGGTGTCCTCAACATAAGGAGGACATGAAACTGTTGGAACAAGTCCAGAGGAGGGCCACAAGGATGATCAGGGGACTGGAGCACCTCTCATATGAAGATAGGCTAAGAAAGTTGGGCTGTTCAGCCTGGAGAAGAGAAGGCTGCGTGGAGGCCTCATAGCAGCCTTCCAGTATCTGAAGGGGGCCTATAGGGATGCTGGGGATTGACTCTTCATTAGGGACTATAGTGATAGGAGAAGGGGTAACAGGTTCAAACTTAGACAGGGGAAGTTTAGATTGGATATAAGGAAGAAGTTCTTTACTGTGAGGGTGGTGAGGCACTGGAATGGGTTACCCAGGGAAGTTGTGAATGCTCCATCCCTGGCGGTGTTGAAGGCCAGGTTGGACAGAGCCTTGAGTGACATGGTTTAGTGTGAGGTGTCCCTGCCCATGGCAGGGGGGCTGGAACTAGATGATCTTAAGGTCCTTTCCAACCCTAACTATTCTATGATTCTATAATCATCTTACAGTTAGAGACAGACATAGCTGTGAGCAGTAATAATCTGTCCTACTAGAACAATTTAATTAGGCAGGCAGGTTGCTACCTTGCACTTACTATTCTATACAGTTCCACATCTGCCACTGTGGGTGCTGCAGAAGCAGCTGAAGAAACCTGAAACCACTGGAGTTATTCCTGTGTTGATAATGAAAAATCACTGCAAATGGTAAGGTGAATAAATTATTTATGTGAACAGCTTTTCTTCTTAAGCACTGGTTATGCAAAGTGCTCAGCAGGCTTGCTTTTATAAGCCTCCTAAATGTTGTGCTTTAGCCTATATGCAGCTATGTGGCACTTTCTGAAGAGTTCAAGGTTTATGCCAGCCAGGATTGCAGCCAATAGAACAGCTTTGAGAAAGAAGAAAACATGAATTGGACAGAGAGAGAGAGAAACAAAAAAGGATAATCTCAATTGCTGGGTGCTGCAATAAGGTTAAAGGCCTTTGCAATTAGGAAAATTTGTAATTAGGTAAAATGACACAAAATCATCACATTTAGGCATTTAGACTTTTCTGTCATTGCTTCAAATTGTGTGTGTATAAATTCTTCAGAGTTATCAGCAAAATTTCCAGGTGTCTTAAAGCTTCCTTGAGGAGTTTCCACATTGATTTGAAGAGAAGACAGGTGCAAGCATTGAAATGACCATTTCCCTTCTCTCACCTAAACAAGGTTTCCTCTCTGAAGCACTTTAGCAAGTAGCATAGCTGTGCCATGTCTGTCTAGTATCACCTCAAGTACCATGGTAACACAAGTCTCATGTTGATGATTCAAACCTGAGATGTTCATTGGCACCTTTCTTTGATTTTGCCAAAAGAAGACTGAAATTGCTAAGAAAGAAAGATCCAGAGGTGAGTGAAGTAGACTTACATATTTTTTTCTCTATCATAAAGGCATGTACAAAGAGGATAGGTTTCAGAAACGCAAATTGTATTTTTCCATCGCCATATACAGAAAAAAAATTAAGTTAATGAATTTGCCTATCCCCATTTCAGTCTGCCCATATATTAGACACATGGCTAATAAAAATGGATAAAACTGTGTAGTCTTAGGTGTCTGTAGCCTTTTAGTTTAAACTTTTTCCCCTATCCCCTTTCAACTCCACCTTCAAGCCAGCCATGGCATCAGAACGCTGGGGTGCCTGCAAGGAGCTGCTTCAGAGAAAACCACACATTAGAGTGTTTTGTTGTGACAAGCTGAGAACATGTCTGTTTGTGCAGGTCCATGTGCCTGTGTTTGTGTGATTTCATGCCTTTGTTGTGGTATAAAGCCAGGAAGGGAGTGAGAGACAGTTGCTGGCAGAGCAACAGTGGGAGCACCAGACATCCGCATCCCCACTGGATGGGCAGCCAAGGGCCCAGGAGTGAGTGCTGCAGCCCAGGTCCAGTGTACCCCATGCCCCAGGTGACAGACCTCTGTTCCATGGAGAGGCAAGCGATTCAGAGGCTCTCAGGTTTGTAAGTCCACATTCTCGCCAGCCTTGAAACAGGCACTCCAGAGGGAAACTGAAGTCTCGTAACTGAGTGTTAATTATGTCTGAGTGGATTCTAGAGAAAAGGAAAACCATATACTGTATCAGCAGAGAAATGGTTTTGCTATGAGGAAACTAATGATGCTTTTATCAGGAACAATATAAAGATTGCTTTTTTACTAGTGTGTGTCCCACAGGGCTTGGACTATGAGATATTTCTGTATCTGGCTTTAGGTTCCTCTGAGCTTTTACATAATCAAATCAATATAGCTATGATTCACCCTCTGGCAACAACTGCTCCTTGCAAGTTGCTGCTGCTTCTTTAGTGACTAAAGAGGAAATAAATAAATAAATAGAAAGAAACTTATTACAAATCTGTAAACATTGATTTGTTTGGTCTTAGATTTTACTTTCTTTAATTGCCAGGGAAAAAAAAAAAGAAGAAAAAGGATGAGGAGGCGGGAGAATTTATGAGTTTGTGGTCAATGGGGCAGACATGCGATTGCTAGTCTGATATTTTGGGGAGAAAAAAAAAAGAGAAAGTGGATTGATACGATTTTATGAACTGACATGAAGTATTGTCCAGACACAGATGGAAGGGTGACTGAAGGGCAGATTGGGCAAGGAAGAGGCAGAGGCTGCAAGAGCCAAGGAAGGCAGGCACAGAGTTCAGAAACAGGAAAATTTTATTTCGCGCTAGCAGCACTGTATTGTTTGGATCTGCATCTCGACTTATGCACTGTTTAGTAACAAGTTCCAAACCTGAGTTGCCCATCTCCAATTTCCAGGTAAGCAAAGAAAGATGGTCTCCCTCCCCAGATTAAACTTTACTAACAAAATAAACAAAATCCAGCCCAGAAAAGATGCCTTGCCCAGCTGGGTTCCTTTCTGTGCATCCATCTCACCATTCATGCTTTAACCCCCTGACCTCTAGCGAATTCCCTTCATTCCAGAAATTCTCTCTCCCCCTTCTCTCTCTCCTGGTGTCATATTGTTATTGTCACAAATATTTTCCCCTTACGGTTGCTGGTGCAGCACAGCACTCTGGCACAGTCATCACACTAGTGGAAGTGGCATCTCTCAGGATCATCTTGTTTTCCCTTGGTTGACATCTCTGTTCCTCAGAAATAAAAGGAAGAACCGAACAAAAAGTTCACTGCCTTTTACACAAAAGAAACTCCATCTTTTAAACAGACTCCATTTCATCCCTTCTTAAGGGTGTGTGCTGTCAGGCAGGACTTTGGAGGAGGGTGTCCAAGCAGATAACAATACAAGAGGATCCTCAAGGTCCTGCCAGATCCTCTCAGTGAGGCAACCTTGGTCCTCAATGTGCCAATTAACCTCCCAGCACGTTGTTAATCCTGAGCTAACTCCAGGCTATTGAGGTTCCGTTCTGTGACAGGCAGGTCTGCTGATGTTTGTAAAGTGCCTTGGAATCTTTGGGCAGATGGTGTCACTGGCATTAGCTTTTGAGGTTTCAAGAAGCTTTTGATGAAAAAAGGAAAAGTACACCTTTCCCTATATCCTCCTCACCTCTGTCCCCATTCTGCTTGAATGTCCCTGTTTTATTTTTTTATTAAGAAAAAAAAAAAAAAGGAAAAATGTCTCCCATACTAAGACCTGGGAGAAGAATTTGATATTTTCCAGTTACAGAACATGGCAGAGGGAATATCGGGGGCTGTTCACATTACAGGCCCTTTCATTCCCATGTAAACTTTGTTTTCTGCTGCAGATCTAGCAGCAAGCTTTATACAACTCCACATGCTCCCAAATGAGGGATTCCTTTGCCCTAGGAAGGCCCTGTTTTAAAAGCCTGAAGCCCACATGCAATTGAACTAGACAAGAAACTTCTGAATTTATTTACAAATCATTTCTTGGGACTCACTGCAAAAATACTCAGTGAATATATTATTCCATACATAGGCTTTGGCTGAATTATGAAAATGACATATTATTCATTGAATAATTTAAGCAGCTTGTTAGCCATTACTGTACAACCAGTAGTGATCCAGATCTTGTCCTAAGTGAATGGATAGCCTCTAGCTATAGATACTATATTAGAAGCTGTATAAATTTTAAACTCTATTTTTTCTAGGTGTCTGATGATCAGTTACTGCTCATGGTTAACCTCCACCTTCCCTTTGTTGCAAACAAAAAAAAAGGAACAGTTTTTTTATACGATCTGAAGAAAAACCAGAGTATTTTTGCTCCCTTTTGCTGAGCTCCAGAGATCACAAGACTGAATTCCTGGAAAAATAAAAACAACTTTACTATTAAAAGTTGGGGAGCCTTATATTCCCAGTTCATGTAGAGATACTGGTAATACTCCTGTGTAAAGCCCTGTTTTTTTAGGCCAAACCTAGAATACTGTGTTCACTTTTGGTCCCCACTGTACAGAAAAGATGTGGGGCTGCTGAAGAGGGTCCAAAGGAGGGCCCCAAAGATGATCTCTGGACTGGGAAGCCTGAGTTGGAAGAAAGGCTGAGAGACTAGGGTTTGTTAAGCCTTGAGAAAGGAAGGCTTAGAGAGACCTTGTCACCATGTTCCACTATTAAAAGAGTGGCTACAAAGAAGACAAAGACTCCCTTTTTAAAAGGAGTCTAGTGGAATAGACAAGGAGTAAATGGGTACAAGCTACTCCTGGCGAGATTCTGATTTGACAAAGGAGGAAAAGTTTTCACAATGCGAACAATCAACCATTGGAATAACCTCCCCAGGGAAGTGGTGGAATTCCCAGCGTTGGACACTTTAAAGATTTGATGGACAGGGTGCTGGGCCATCTTGTCTAGACCATGTTTTTGCAAAGAAAGGTTGGAGCAGATGATCTTGAGGCTCCTTCCAACCTGCTACTCTATGAGTCTATCATCTCCCTTGTGCCCTTACCAAACTTTCTCAGCAAAAATGCCTCGTTTTTGTGAAGTTATTAAGGCTTTTCTCCTGATCAGCAATAACACAGAACAAAGGGGTAACAAAACTGATGAATTTTATTAGTTCTGGTTTTATCTCTTATAGCTTCTACGTTTATTTAGCAATGTGGGCTTTCTTTTCCCAGTCCAGAGAAATCTTTTCCATGTACACATCAAAAGATTTGACCAAATACAAAAGTTATGTGCAACATTAGCTTCGTGTCTGCACATCCAGGAATGAATGAGACACTATGGAAGCATGCTCCCAGCTGGTGTAAATTGCCATCCCTGCACAGAAGCTGGTGGACCAATGATGATATAAGCCAGTCTGCTCCTTAGTGCATGAGGGTTTACTTCAACACAGACACACATACACACAATCAGAAAATATACTTTAAAAATGTAATAATACTTACTAGAGGCTTTTAAACTCCTGAGGGGTAGATAGATACAAGGCAGTAAACCAGCAGAGTGAAAGAAAAACAGTTAAAAACCCTAATAAAAAATCCTATAGGAAGAAAATGACACCCCTCCTTCCCCCTCAACATTCTCTGTCCCCTTTCCCCCTTTTTAAGGAGCAAAAATTAAAAAGGGAGCTAATTGTTGTGCTTGCTGTGGTGGCTTGCCTGGAAATGAACCTATGAGTTGAAGGCATATGGTGCTTATGTTGGAATTGTTTACTAAACAGGCTTTTTGCCTGTATGTCTTTTTCACCTCTTTCAAACATCTTGTGCCAAAAGCAGTAAAAACACTGCTGCATTAAACATAAATCAGGGCCCTGTGCCTGCAAAGGACCTCTGTTGTTGGAGGGGGGTTATTGGACAAGGGATGAAAGGAGACCTACCACTGCATTGATCTGAGTTGATTGTGTGGAGTATATTCAGTTAGGATGCTTCTAGCTAGTTATGAACATTCAAGCAATTAATGAACACATGCTTCAATTAGAAAGGCTGAACAAGGGATTTAACTGGATGTGCATGTTTCTTTGACTAAATAATTTCTAAAAGAACACACTTTCATGTATTTGTTTTAATGGAGTATTTTACCTATCCTGAGTAACAAAGGGCCCATATTAACAGTCAAAAGTATATATTGGCTATCTGTAGAACAGAGTGAAACCATGTGTTAAACAATTTCTCATAAAAGGAGCTACTCCGTCAGTTACCACAAATTCACTATCAGTTGATAGTGTGGGGACAAGCTGCACTATGTCACACCTGCAAACAGTTTTCAGAAGCCAAATTTTGAGATTTTTTTTCCCCATGTTGCTAATTTGCAACTCATTTGGTAAGACTGATTTTAGCCTTTCCATACTGAAGGCATGGTTCTTACACCTCTGTTCTCTTCAGATCCTCAAATCACGAAGTGGACCTGTTTCCTACTTGCAACAGAAACTGTCAGTATAAATGAAGACTCTGCAGGAAATTATGCTAGTAGTTTATACACTTGCATATGTAGTGTATGGCAAATTACGTATACTAATGGGTATGTATGACCTTTACACAGAGAAAGCAATGTACAAATGTCAGGGACTTTTATGCGAACTGTGGTTGGAAGTTAGCTTAAAGTGAGTGTTTGCCCTTATATTCTCCAGATATTTTATTCAATTTCTTCATGAGTAGTGATATTAACCTGGGTATGCTAACTAAACTTCCCTGCATAGATAGCCTGCTAAATTCCACCTGTGATACCAATGAGGGACAATGCTCCCCTATCAAATCACCCTGTCAGTGAGTGGCTGAGTTTCTGCAGGGTGTCATACAGACTGAACACTGTTGATAAAGTGCTTGAGAATTATTTCTGCTTTTGGAGAGGAAGAGAAACTCATCCATATGTTACACCTCAGGGAAGGAGACTGGGGAAGGCACTGACTCTGCAGTTGCATCCTCCCTGTCACTCAGTTCTGTGGACGACTGCTTTGCTGAGATTATGCTCAGTCATCTGTTGAGGAATATTTCCTGCTTTGGGGACAGTCTTTCACATGCAATACCGTCATCCCTCGCACTGCCAATGTCACTTTGTGAAGGGGGAATAATCCCATCCTCCTCACAGCCATGGGCGGCAAATGCATACCATGTGCATGTGTGGGTGTGCATACTCCCTCAGATGAACGGGAGAACTGTGCAGGAGAGGTAGCTTTCATGTGCCACAGTATATAGAAAAGGCAACATGGCTGCTCGGAATGCAGCATTATGGCAGGGCCAGTAAAAAAGTGAGCTCTGGTACTGGGGTCTTCAGCAGATCCTAGAACACCCATTACTCTTGGAAGCTCATAACCCCTCTCCTTCCACAAGGAACAAAGCCCAGGTGGAAACTCTGAGCTGAAATGTATAAAGTTTCCTTTCTTCAAAGTGCTTTTATTCTCTTGGCATAGCAACAAATTGTGCCTTGAGGGCCAGATCTGCAAGTGGAACCATATGGAGAAATCTTTATGTGTTGGGAACATCATTCAAGTCAACAGGACGCTGTGAGGGCACAGAAGTTTGCCAGGTCTAAGATGCAGTTTGAAAAGTGTTGTTCCTTCAAGGTAAAAGGCATACAATAAACCTAAGTAATAATTCTTTTAATAAGAAAACTATTGTGCTTGTTCTTTTAACAGCAAAATGCAAGGGAAGACCAGAGACTACATAGCTTTTATACAACAGAATTCTATTTTTTTTTTCCAACAGGTGAAAGGAATTTTATCTTGAACTTTGAGCTACAGAGAAAAAATAATCAAATGGATAACTTATCCATACCACAAGTATCAGAAAGTGTACAAGTCATAAGAGAGCTAATCTAATTGTATAGTAAACCTGAAGGCATTCCGGGCAGCGCAAACCGTGCGTGTCTGTTCAGGGGACAAGATGACAAATTCTTTTCACAAAAAGAAACCCACCAAAGCCTATAAATTGTTACTGAGTGAACCTGAAAGTACATTTAGGGAGATCTGGTTATGGCATTTGAGAGCAATGTGGGACCATAAAGATAGCATTGTATATATTACCTTCGTGTTTCATATGTGCTGTTGTTGGCTGCAACCTGGCCTGATGAAAAGAATATAAATCTGGAAATCAGAAACTTCTGTGATTTTACTCCCTATTCTATTTTTTGCTATATCACCTTGGGTAAGTGACTAAACTTATTTGACAGAGGTCTTATTTGTAGTTACCTGTTTGATAAGTGTAAAGGGTTTACAGGTCAGCTGCATAAAGCTTGAAGGTGGAGGATGAAGGCCTAAGGCAGTCCTTATCTTCATAGAGCTAGCACTGAAACAGTCTCCATTCCTGGGGCCAAAGCAAATTTCCTGGGCTTGAGACAGAGACAACACAATCAGCATGCAAATTAGATACCCCTTCTCTTTCCTACCCAATATTGTAAGATGATTCTAGACTTTACATCAACTAATTTGGGTCCCAATACCAATATAGGAGAGGGATTCTTAACTTCCCTTTTCAATGAGGCATCACAGGGACCTTCTATTCAGTGAGAAGATAAGAAGGTTACTATAAATCCAATAAAGGTTAAGTGTCATTTTGTTAGATGTCTATCTCCAACAGAAGTCCAGCCTTTCCTTTGCAAGCCTGCATTTCCCTGTGAAATGCCTGCTCCCGTTACATGTATTGCAAAACACATGCTGGTTGTTGACTTCAGAAAAAGCAGGACTGGGCCTAAGAGAGTTCCCTAACTTTGCTATGTATTATATGATCATCTCTCACTGGAACAGAAAGGCACCAGATGGGTGGTAGTGGTTTGAAGAGAATGTGTACCCCACAATCAGGTTTTTTTTTTCCTGTTGCCTGCTCTTGACCTTTCAAGAAGTATGTTAAAATGACTACGATCCAAGTCGGCATATTGTATATAAAATGAATGACAGCTCCTAGAGCCACCAATAAAATCAAAACCTTTGTTTATTTAAGATTTTTAAAAATACATCTGGGAGTAGAAGTCACAGAGTTATAAATGAGCTCCCCGACCACCACCAAAAGAAATAATTATAAAAAAAATAATGGTACCATATTCCCTGATAAACCTGTGCCAGAAAGGCTCTTGGGGATCAAGTTTTTGTCAGACCCCATCTTTTACCAATTTAAATTCTTGGCAGCATATTAAAACAAAATGTAGAAGGTATTTGAGACTGCAATCCCTCAGGTACTAAATCTAGTGTTTCCTGGCACTAGATGAATGTTACTGGAGTTAAAACCTAGCACCACAGCACCAGATCTGCATAGCTGTTCATATTTATACTTAACAGACAAATATGTCATGCTTTCAATATCCCTTTACACTGCCAATTTTTTTCCACAATTTTTTCTCTGGTAAAAACAAAGGTGATAAAGTTTCATGCAGTGGCTGACATCAGCTTGTTTTGTTTGCTTTTCGAATTTCTAGGACGCACTTTTTCCACCCTTAAACTGCTATTTTACGTCACTTTTTAATTACCTCCTTGGTAGCAAAAACGGAGGAAGAGCACATTATCTGCCAGGTATACTCATGTCCTCAACACACCAAGGTGTTTTCTGCTTTGCATAGGTGGAAACAGGAGGTTTCTCAGACTCTTGCCCCGAATCTTAAGGCCAGGCCACACTGGCTTCTGTCACGGTACTAAGGCAGTGCTGCAGCTGAGTTAGTTAGCTGTGCTCCTCCTAATGCTGTCTGTTCTCTGGCCATACATTTGCCATTTTCTGCTTCCTCCATGCCATTCTTTGCCACCTAAGACTGGGGACTTCAAGTCCAAGTTCAGGGAGACTCCTAGGGCTGAAGCCTCCCTATGGAGGAGAGACCAAGCCTTTCTCTTCCCTCTGCTCTTCAGGGTTTTCACTGAGGGTACAGTCATACCTGAAGATGACTTTGAAGACTAAGCAGATAGTCAGATCTTGCACCATGGAAGTAGACCCTGGCATTACAGATGGCTTCAGGGCAGGTCCATAGGTCCATAGTACCTCCTTTAAAACTGTCTTTGTTCTTTTTTTCCAGACTTAGGTCCATACCTTAGTGTAACAAGCAGGTGTTTTGTACTGCCTGATCAGCTTATACTATTAATTCTTTTCACAATTCTTTTCAATTTTTTTCACAATTCTTAATTGCTATTTTTTCCATATATTTCTGAATATTCAAGGACGTACAGCTAGGACTGCTTCCAGTATAAATCCCTTCTCCTAAGCAAGTGAAGGATTCAGTTTCCAGTGTTCAGTCACTGCTTTCACCTTCTGATCTTTCCTTTTAAAATGGAATCACCACAACTAGCCAAAAAATGGACATAAAACACCTGGCTGTTGGTGAAACCAGCTATTCCATGTATTCATATGGTGCCTGAAAAAGCAATGATTCATCTCCACTGACTTTGCTATCAAAAAATAATCAAATCAACAAGCATAGGGAGCAGATAATATATCTGAGGTCACTTTAGACACTACATTAAAGGTATTAAGTCACCAAATACTATTCTTGTTTCCATTCATGCTTCCTCATCTCTTTTTCAAACCCATGGAACTACCCAGAATATAAATCTAGACAGTGAGTGACCCAGGTAACATCTTACCTCGCTCCTGTAAAAAAAAAAAAACCACAACAAACTGCTCTCTACTACTTGCATTCCCAGAACTCAGTAAGTGCTTTGATCTGCTGAATCCCTCAGAAGGGAGAAAACAGAAACACAGATTTTGAAGAATCACAGAATCACAGAATCCCAAGGGTTGGAAGGGACCTCAAAAGATCATCTAGTCCAACCCCCAAAGAACTAAGCTTTTTCTCCTGAAAGGATATTTATCTTTAGAAATGCACTTTTGGAGCCATGCAGGTGTAGTCTCCCTGGCTCCAAAGACAGAGTTTGGCCCTTGCAATATGTTCTGTTCCTGTCATTCTTGCAGCTGGCCTTGAGATCTATCCTTGCAGTATGAAATAGAGAAGAGGTATGTGTGAATCTGGCTCAGAAGAGGATAAGAAGGGGAGAAAAGCTGGGTAAGAGTGAATGGTTATGTATTTTCTGTGTGATGTTCAGCTTTGTATTGATTTCACCCATTTGGTGGACTAAACATGAACCTAATAATCAGATCCTCCTTAAGCCTCGTGCTTCCTCAGTAATTGACTCTCGCATATTGATTAAGAGGTTGATGTGTCCCAGTATTTCTCAGTGGTAATGCAGCTGAGAATGGGTCTTCTCTCCCTGCATTCTCAGCACTCTCTGTACTGCTGTCACCACACTCTCTTTAATGGATAAAGCTGTCATCCTAAAGCTAGAATGTCTTGCAGGCACAAAGACTAAATTAACTGTTCAATAATTTATGGGACATGGAAAAAACTTTACCCAACAACTTCAATTGATTGTTGTAAGTGTTTTGACTGTACTTGCCTACTTTGCATAAAGTCAGCTACTTTTGAGAGCCTGATTTCCATTTACAGTAGTTTCTTGGCCCTCTCCACAATACAAGATTTTAAAGAATTTTCACTTGTTTTAAGTGATTTTTTTTGTATTGTGCACACCTGACATTTTTTCACTTTCCTATGGTTTCATGAGAAAATCAAGATCTTCAGTGAAACAGAATCACAGAATCATAGAATGGTTATGGCTGGAAAGGACCTTAAAATCATCTAGTTCCAAACCCCCTGTCATGGGCAGAGATGCCTCATCCTAGACCATATTGCCCAAGGCTCTGTTCAGCAACATGATTGGTAAAGTTAATAAGCAGAGATTAAAATCAAGTAATTGAGTTTATTTTGAGGCTGTCCAGTTTTACCACAAAAACAGGCAATAAGTGGGCTATACCATCTCTAGGCTTGATCATAGGCTGGGAAACTTCTTAACATTTCGGATCAGCTCAGGCTAATTACTAAAACAGCTTGACATTTCAGAAACCCTGAAGTGAGATGGTGGACACAGTGCAGCTACTGGAGATGTGAGTTCATACCACAAAAGCAGACCACACCACTTTTAGCAAGAGGGTCTATGCAGCAAATCTCACCTTTTCTCAGATCGGCAGATGTTGTCATTCTGTTGGGAAGCTGACAGTGTATCATGTATTAATCAGTGGCAACAAGAACGTTGTTCTCCAGGGATTCCAGTCGAGCATCTTTCATTATTGCAGAGTCTTTAAAAATGCTCTTCCCCATATGGCTGCCTGTTTGTAAAATGATTGTAAAATGACTTTTTTGGTTTTGGAGTTTTGTTTTTTTGTAGTTGACATCTCTTATTACACTTCGTTTTTCTTTGTGAATTTGGTGCTCATGAAACATGACACATGTAATGGTTGGTTAAAGCTAGGCACAATAGAAAAAAAAAAAGGTGGACATACTTCAGAGATAATTTTTCTAACATATTTCCATTCTGCCCTACCATTTTTTTTCTATATTCAGTGACATATGATGGTGCACTGTAATGTACATTTCAATGTAATGATGCATTGTAAGTACACCATTAGGAAAATATGTTTTCATTTTGGAGAGAAAAGTTTAAGGAATGCTTTGTGAAACATGGTAACCAATATGAAGGATTCCAGTCCATTAGGGCCCTGAGAACAAAAGCTGAGTCTGCCATCCTCTAAAGATGTCAGAGACTATGTAGTGTCAGACAGTGATGAACAAATACCTACTCACAACAGCTCAGATTTGAGATATCATAACACAATCAAATTTTCCTGTTTCAAGCCCAGGTGATTCATATAGTCTCAGTTAACCAAGGTGTAATGACATTGATCTCCCTATTTTTTCTGTAGCATTAATTTTTGCTGTTAAGACCAGATATTACCATACCAAAGCTTGACACTTCTAATGGGCATTGGTCCTAAAGCAGTAGGAAAATGACTAAGATGTTACGAGTTCTTGACTTGCTGCTCTCACAAAGGAGCAGC
Source organism: Neopsephotus bourkii (assembly GCF_033783945.1). Lineage (NCBI taxonomy): Eukaryota > Metazoa > Chordata > Aves > Psittaciformes > Psittacidae > Neopsephotus > Neopsephotus bourkii. The sequence goes on from NW_026901571.1 coordinate 100,221, forward strand.
TGGGCACAACCTGCAGTAAAGTGACATTTCAGAAGATCTAAGAAGACTTAGGCTTGCTATAAGAAAAAAAAAGTCAATTTTGAGTTTTTTTTGTTTATTGGTCAGCATCCAAAGAGTTAACATACAGTTATCTAGGGCCACATCTAGAAGAAAAAGTGTATAGAGTACATGCAATGTGTAGAGGAAATCAAAACAGAATGAAGCAAATAATAAAACTGTAACCAGTCATGTTTATTTGCTTTTCTTGTTTTAAGGTGTTAATCTGGTGCTGCTGAGAACATTCCCAGAATATTTCCCAGATGGAGACACAAATGCATCAGTATTTCCTGCCTCTACACACTATGTTTCTATTTGTTCTCCTTTGAGAAGCTCTTTCTGAACAGTCTTTCCAAGTGCCAGGATGTGTCGGTTTTAAGTTTATTGTAGTGCTCAGTAGTTCAGCACCAGCCATCAGCATTTTCAGTAGTCTCTTCTGTTTGTTGCGGACCCTGTTCAAAGTCCAGGCCTCTGGAAGGATCCCCAGGAAGACTACAGCTGGGCCTGCTTAGATATCAAAGTCCAAATTAAAAATTTAAGCCAGTGTTTGAAAAATATCTGACCAAAACCTTGATGTAGATTAAATCTCTCTTGCCATGCAAGGAGCAATGCAAAATTCTTTTTTATCCAACTGGCTCTTGAAGATTTATTTTTAAAGTGAAGAAAGGACCAAATAGCTGCATAAGCTGATTCAGGTCAGATGTTTCTTAGCTAAATTATCATTGGTAATGAAACCGTTTAGACTTTACAGGGAGTTCACAGAGAGACTGAAAGAGCTCTGGCTTTTTTCTTGCTCTCTTGCTCTTCCCTTCCCTCCCTCCCCCCCGTCCTCCCTTCCTTCCCTCCTTTCCTTCCTTCCTTCCTTCCCTCCCTCCCTTCCCTCTTTTTTCTTTCCTTTCCTTCCTTTCCTTCCCTTCCCTTCCCCTCCCATCCCTCCTTCCCTTCCCTCCCATCCCTCCTTCCCTTCCCTCCCTTCCCTCCCTTCCCTCCTTTCCCTTCCTTCCCTCCCTCCCTTCCCTCCCTTCCTTCCTTTTTCCTCCTTTCCTTTCCTTTCCTTTCCTTTCCTTTCCTTTCCTTTCCTTTCCTTTCCTTTCCTTTCCTTTCCTTTCCTTTCCTTTCCTTTCCTTTCCTTTCCTTTCCTTTCCTTTCCTTTCCTTTCCTTTCCTTTCCTTTCCTTTCCTTTCCTTTCCTTTCCTTTCCTTTCCTTTCCTTTCCTTTCCTTTCCTTTCCTTTCCTTTCCTTTCCTTTCCTTTCCTTTCCTTTCCTTTCCTTTCCTTTCCTTTCCTTTCCTTTCCTTTCCTTTCCTTTCCTTTCCTTTCCTTTCCTTTCCTTTCCTTTCCTTTCCTTTCCTCTTCCCTTTCCTCTTCCCTTTCCTCTTCCCTTTCCTCTTCCCTTTCCTCTTCCCTTTCCTCTTCCCTTCCCTTCCCTTCCCTTCCCTTCCCTTCCCTTCCCTTCCCTTCCCTTCCCTTCCCTTCCCTTCCCTTCCCTTCCCTTCCCTTCCCTTCCCTTCCCTTCCCTTCCCTTCCCTTCCCTTCCCTTCCCTTCCCTTCCCTCCCCTTCCCACCCTTCCCTCCTCCCACCCTTCCCTTCCTTTCCTCCCTTCACTTTCTTCCCTTGAATTGCCACTATTGCATACACAGACACTCATTCCCACTGGGGGAAGAAAACTCCAGTACCTGCCAGCACTACAATTCAAACTGGGACATCAACAACACAGCAGTAACAATATGTTGTCGGAATAATTCCTTGGGTCCTGTACCTCTCAGCTGAACTGAAAGCAGACAAGAGCTTGCTCAGCCACCCTTTTGTAATGACTCCTCTGTGAAAGGCTATAGGATGAGGCTGAGCTAACAGGGAGCTTAGAGCCACTTAGATAACTGCTGACTGTTTTTTTGCTAAAAGACCATAGGTTAAGAGGAAACACTACACTCGCATGCCTATCAAACCTCACTCTGATTCTTTCCTTCAGGAACCAGAGTCCTGAATTAGCCAGTGTCATGGTTTAAACGCAGCTGGCAATTCAGCCATGCAGTTTCTCACTCGCTCTCCCTCCCTCCTCCCCACACCACCACCACCACCCCTCCCCCCCTCCAACTCCCGGAAGGACGGACAGGAGAATCAAAAGAATGTAACTCCCAAGGGTTGCGATAAGAACAGTTTAGTAACTAAGGTATAATACAAACCACTGTTGCTACCATCAATAATAATAATGATAAGGGAAATAACAAGGGAAGAGAATACAACCGCTCACCACCTGCCAACCAATACCCAGCTCGACCCAAGCAGTGATCTTGCCCTTCCAGGTAACTGCCCCCAGTTTATATAGTGGGCATGACGTGCTGTGGTATGTAATACCTGTTTGGCTAGTTTGGGTCAGGTGTCCTGTCTCTGCTTCCTCCTGGCTTCCCCTCCTCCCTGGCAGAGCATGAGACTCACAAAGTCCTTGGTCAGAGTAAACATGACTTAGCAACAACTAGAAACATCGGTGTTATCAGCGCTGTTCCCAGGCTGAAAGTCAAAACCACAGCACTGCACCAGCTACTAAGAAGGAGAAAAATGACTGATACTGCTGAACTCAGGACAGCCAACTATTTTACAGGGGTGTGGCTAAAGAATATATTATCTAAGTTACCCCAGTAAGATCCACATGGCAATAGCAGTTCAGCAGAACTAGTGTGCTTTGCTGCTTTTCTTTAGAAGAAATCCCTAAAGTTTGTGGAGAGCAGCCATCCTTTACCTCAAAAGCTTTTAAGTTGGCAGAATTCCTAGATGTAGACCTACTCCATAAGAGGTCTTTTCTTTGCTTGAATGACTTTGTTTTGAATGTACCTCCCACTAACTTCACTTGCTACTCCCTCCTTCTTACCATGAAGAGAACAATTGATCATTATCCACCTCCTCTGTATCACTGTGATTTTGCAGATAAGAGAAGGGATTCACCCCTGTCTGGGAGTATTTGCTGGCCATGTGTGGGGCTCAGACTAGACGAGAAGATACATCTGTCCTGCGGCTATGTTTAGAAACGGCTAGCACAGCATCCAGCCTTAGAAACCTGTGTCCTCTTTGCCAAGCCCATGGAGACTTTGCCATTCCCCTGAGCAGACCGGGTCTACTGCTGAGTGCACATAAACAAGCAAGAGGGAACTGCCACATTACTGGGGGTCTGCTGGGCTTTCTGGCCGCCAGCAAGAGGGCCTTGGGGATTTCACCCAGGGCAGTGAAAATAACGAAGAGAGGAGGAAGTGACACCAGAAGTGTATGACAAGGAGCAGCAGTAAGTCCCTGTTGAAGGCCCTTCAACAGGAGTGTCATTCACACAGGTGCAGTGGTATCTCAAACCTGAGTCCTTGGCAGGGCAGGTCAGACAGCAGGAGCGTTCCCCCTGCTCCCTCCTGTGACCATCCACCACTGCCAGCCGTCCCTGCACTGCCTCCAGGCACTTTTACAAATGACACCTGGAGGACATGAGCAAAGGAGAACATCCACATGGCACAGCCATGCATGTGGTCTGATCTCACCTAGCATACCTCAACACCGCTGGCAGGAGAACCCCAACATGCTCTGGAGGTTGATTCACCTGCAGAAGTTGAGAAGCGCAACATAAGGGGTGGGTCTGTGGTCTGGTAAGAAACACGAGGTTTTCTGCCAGCATTGTGTCTTCTGGGGAGGTTTTCCAATTACTATTTTTATTTTTTACATAAGGCAGGATGTGCTGTGTCTCTCCCCTTCCAGCCCATGCTCTCTAGCTAGTACATGGGCAGAGACCCAGCACCCAGGGTGACGGCCTAAACCTGTGTGGCAGAAAGGTTTCACACACAGCCCTCTGTTTTGTTTATGCTGCCTCTGCAGAGAGAGGAGGACGCTGCTGCAGGGAGCTTGTTTCTTGAGTGCCCCTGAGGGCCAGGACCAGAACAAAGGCAGTGTTTGCGTTCCCTGTCTTTCCCCAAGAAATCTGCAGCAGGCCGACGCCCCAGCAGCCCCCTGGGCGCTGGATCTGGGTGGATTTGGAAGGTTTCCGTCTGGCCCACGCAGACCAGGGTGGTCTGCCCTCCATGTCCCTCTGCGCCAGGCCTGTCCCCCATAAATGAGATCCAGGGGGTGGGAAGCTGTCTGTCTGCTCCTCGTGGGCTGAATTGAGAATGGCCCAATAAACAAAGGGTGGGGGCTTTCCTTGTGAGCTGCAACTGCACTTTGGCTTACTTGAGCCAGCTCCCAGTGAGAAGGGATGAGCAGCTTTTAAATGTTTTTTTCTTGCTTTTTTGGTCTCCCAGTAGGGCAGGCAGTCTCTGGAGAGCTGTTAAGTGTGGGCCTGCTTTCAGGGCTTTCTCGTAGCTAGCAGCCTCCCTCTGTGAAGCCAATACAGCTCGGTTGCACTTGACAACGTGAAGAGGTTTCTTCACGTGACAATAATAAAGTATTTTTGTACTTTATAGCATGTCTCCCCTCTGGACTCCAAACCCTTGTGGAAGGGCTTTATTCCTATCGTTTCTCTCCCTTCTCCTCCCCACCTTTCCACACAGCAGTTGTGGGGGGCCAATGCTTGGTGCAAGTCCTACTCCTTAAGTAAGTTTTTAGTTTCTATAGGAAGAGACAGCAGTTTAAGGATTCAAGTCTACTAAGACTGTTGCAAGAAGATTTTATATTGGTATACAAGAAGCAAGGCAGGAAGACACAAAGATGTTAAAGACGGGAGGTAAGAAATAATGGCTATTTGGTGCAGCCATGTTCATCTTGTGTTTGGTTGTACAGGGAGTGGTTATCCATTTTGCCTGGAGGAACATTTGTGAAACACTGTTCTGAGGAATAATCCAGTCTCCCACTCCACCATAGTTGAATGGTAAAAAATATGTAAAGTTTTTTTTTGGGGGGGGGGGGGGGGGGTTTATTGGTTGGTTGGTTGCTTGCTTTGTTCTTTTCTTTCGTATGGGGGTTAGAGGTAGTTTTGCTGCAGCAGAGGGAAGTCTGGTCCAGAGAAGCCTGCAGGCATCAATAAGAGGTACAGATCTCATGAATGACCTGTAGCCACTGCTTCCTTAGGATTGCTGCTGAGATCCCTGGGCCAGGGGTTCAGTGTAAGTTTCACAGGAGTCTTGCTTAGCGGGATGATGATGGTGTGATCACTGTGAACAAGGCCAGTATGGCTTTCTGTGTATGCCTGCAAATCGAGTGGTGGATCCCTACATTGAAGAGATCAGAATAACTGCTGCAGCCATGCAGTGCAGGTGGGGTAAAAACATGGGTTTTGTATACATCCACAGCAGAACTCAGCACTCTTGATGAATCCAGAGGTGAGTGAACACAGCTGCCTGCCTTCTCTGACTTTTCTGTACATTTACACAGTCTTCTTCATTGTTCCTTCTTGCCCAGACCTACTATTTCATTTTCTTCAGGACTGTCTCTCAGTTCTTGAGGGAGGTAGGACTCGACTCAGGAAAGGCCTTGGGAAGGGGAGTAAGGCAATCCTTACTTATATTCCTCAGCTTCTTGTCTTTACAACACTGTACAACAGCGCATGTTCACCCACCTTTCTCAGGTTTCCCAGCTTTTTGGGGAAGTAGTGGAAATACTGTTTCTAAGCCACAGGTGCACTGCAGAGGGATTTATCTTTTCTTGTAAGAAAGGATGCATGCTAATTCTGTGAATATAGTGCCTCTCTGAATAACTTGTTCTGAGATGCAGAAAACAAATGAAAGATTTGTGTTGTGTTTGGTTTTTTTTTTTTTTTTTTAAAAAGAGCCTGCATAAGATAGTAGGCCATGGGATTGCCCTAGGCAGCCCACTGGAGATCTCAGGACAGTGGAACACTGAAGGGAAAGGATAATCCTGGCAAATGCAGTGGTAGAATCAGGAACTGGAGCCTTTTCTTTTACTCACAGCTGGCTGCTCTCAAGTAGCTATAGCCTCTCTCCATAGGCAACCTTCTCTGACATGGTAGACAGGAGGTGCTTGAGCAGTCATCCCTCCCCAGGTCTGCCTAAACTGGGTTTACCTGAAGGACTTGGATGGAAGTATTTGGCAGTTCATTGTTGATCTGGCTGCTAGTCACTTCCTGGGAAAACTAGAGGAGCTTTGGAGATAAAAGGGGCCAATACCTTCATAACTGCTCACAGGAAGCAAGAACTGTGTACCAGAGCTCGATGTACATGACTACCTTTTGCAGCTGTCCTACATCAGGTGATTGTGTCTGCTACTGCTGATGTAGAGAATCTGAAAACATATGTAACTTGAGGTTCAGCAAGCTGATAGCCTTGGCAGATACATGCTCATTCTCACCTGTGAATCTTATTTCACCTCTCAAGTATGATTGTAGTGGTACAGCACAGGACAGATTCTGATCTCATGTACACCCTTGCCATGCAGAGTAACTCCAAAGATGCCAAATTTTGGGCCTAAAAGATTTAAAAATATATTTTGTCCAGCTGTGGCCTGGAGTTTCATTGAAGTTGAGAATGAGTTGCATCCAAACTGTGCATAATCAACCAGAATAACTGAACAATTGTGAACCAAAGCACTGCCACAATATTTCCTTTCCTCCCTTCCCCCTCCCTTTCCCTTTCCCTTTCCCTTTCCCTTTCCCTTTCCCTTTCCCTTTCCCTTTCCCTTTCCCTTCCCCTTTCCCTTCCCCTTCCCCTTTCCCTTCCCCTTTCCCCTTTCCCCTTCCCCTTTCCCTTCCCCTTTCCCTTCCCCTTCCCCTTCCCCTTCCCTCTCCCCCTTCCCTTTCCCTTCCCCTTTCCCTTCCCCTTCCCCTTTCCCTTCCCCTTCCCCTTCCTTTCCCCTTTCCCCATTCCTTTTCCCTTTCCCCTTTTCTTCCCCTTTGTCTGCCACAATATCTACAGTTACCTTTTGCCAGTTCTGACAGGGATGGTCTTTTCAATATTTACTTGTAACTCCTCTGATAAGTAGATGTAAAACTACACAGGGACATTATCAGAGGTGCTAAGTCAGACAGTATCCGAGCCTCCCTCTTCCAATGTAAGGGAAATTTTCTGTTGATGTAGCATACACAAAGATGCTTAATACCTATATTAGGCCTTATTTTAGGTCCTTATGGTGTTAACTGTTCCTGCTTAGACTCAATTGTACCTTAGAAGAGCGGGCCAAGGTGGCTTAAGATACTGATATATTACACATTACACATCTATTGATACCTCATACAATCTTCTGATATGGCCCCTTCAGTCTTGACTGAGATTGAAGATCTACACAAGAGTTTTTTTGTGTGTGGAGATAGAAGCTGCAACACTGAAGTAAGTTGAAGAAATGACTGGAAAAGAGCAAATGGGGAATGAGAGGAATGGGACAAAGATGGAGGAAAGTTTGAAAGCAAGATGAAAAGCAGGAATAAGAAGAGTCCACAGGGTCAGACAGAATCTGATAAACTTTGACAAAAGCCTCAACATACTTGGAGGTATTTTCTAAACCTTCTAACCTTGCAACATTTTCCCATCAATAGTCCAGAGGTGAAGTGATTTATGAATATGCAAGCTTACACAGTTCTCTGTGAACGTCTTGATAAAGTAAATATATCACCCAGCAGGAGGCTACACTGCATACCAGTCTTCTTCCTCAGAGAGAAATTCGGTGTTGTGGGCCCCAGCTATCCCTTTCTGGCATACGCAGGGCGTGCAGTTTAGTTCTTCATTAAAAAATGTCCCATTGAGATGTTTAAACACAGATCTCCCTGTAAGGGTGAATACATTGAATTGCCCTCCATCCAATTCTTCTCCATTTAATTGGTATAAAGCAGCTTCCCCTTGGCTACTTCCTTCCTTGAAATTACATAAGTAGCCTCACTGGAAAAGCATAGGCAAATATTTTACACTGTGCACCATGGATTAGGAGCACAGCTCCCATTAACCAGAGCTGGTATCATGTGTCTTATTTTCCTCTCACACTGTGCTAGAAACATACCCTACTGGACACAGAGACTAGGCTCCCAAGTGCCACCTTATGAAGAAGGTGTGGAACACTTTCATTTAATACTGCGTGTGTTTCCATTAGCAGAGTCAATTGCTCTCTGTCCTCTGTTTTAAGACTCCCTGTTTCTTTCTATTACAGCTCTGTTTCCGCCTGCCAATCCTCCTTAGTCCTTCCATCTCAGCCTGCAAAGTTTTGATGATATAGCACCACAGCATCTTGGCTTTCATTTGGATTAAACTTTGTGTTTGTAATTACAGATGTGCTGAATACTGAGCACTTTGTTTTGTCACGAGCTTACTGCTGCTTAGGAAAACTTATGTGCCCAATGTATTGTCAGTGTGGGGTGGCAAATTAGGGGTGCCAGTAGAGCAGAGGCCTGATTATCGTGAAATCTGCAAAGCACATGAGGGAAAAAACATGTGGTTGCTACTTTGAGTCAAAGCACTATAGCAACTGTCCACACTGGCATGGCTCCTATAGAGTGGAAAATTTATGTATCTGAGTAAATAGTAAGCAGAAACCAGAATATGTTCATCACATGTAAAAATAGAGCTGTGGTTAATATACTGTATGCTGTGGTCTGATCTGCTCTGGGAATTGGTGTCTCTGCTAATTGCATGGGTATGATGTATCTCTTGCCAGATACTGGCTTTTTTCATTTACAAGTGTGTTGCTTGATGCCATCACACTTTGGTTTTACCATACAGCTAACTCTTCCTGCCTAGGGAATGAAAACAGCCTGTTCCAAGTAGACTGTGCAAGTTGGGTTATGTTCTGGCAGCTAGTAACAAACTTGAATTTCCACTTATGGAAAAATCTGAAAGTTTTTAAAAGTTCTAATTCAAATCTTTAACTTCCAGAAAAGTAAAATTTCATTTTAATGTAGCATCTTTAAAACAAAAAATATGCATAGCAGTGTTGTACTCCAAACATAAAATTCCCCAATTACTTAAATATGCTAACTAACTGCTTTGCTTTAAATTTCAGCTTAGTTAGAACTTGTAGATTATTCATACTATTTGTATGAATATATGAAGTGAAACAAAATTAATCAAAATAACTGAAAACATCAGGAAAATATTTTTACTTGACCAGCATAATGTATGCCAACTTATCAAACAGGAGCAGTAAGTAAAATGGTTACTTCTGCCTTTTTTTTGTTCTCAGAATTTTACTGAATTAAACCTGTTCTTCAAAAATGTTTTGATTTTTAATTTAACCACATTCCTTAAAAGAAGTTTCTATTATTTTCAGCAGCTTGATACAGAACACAGCTGCTATGAAATTCTATATATGACCCACCTTCAACATGAAAATCTTTGCTACCTCCTTGCTGATCCTGTCTTTTGTTTTGAGTTCTGTGCTAATAAGTAATGAAAATGTTACAGCCTTACAGCTTGTTTTGTGGTTGCAATTATGTAATCATTATTAATGAAGCAACAATGTCAAAACTGTGTGAAACCAAACTCACATTTAAGCACTTACAATAAACAGATATAAAACAACAGATGTCTCAGTTTTTGTTCTCCAATGATTTCATCCCTTGTTAAAAATAAACGTCTGGTTTAAAAAAGAAAAGGGCTTTTCTCAACTCGCGCAAATTAATTGAATCCAGAGCCTGGTGATATAACTAAGGAGTTTTCTTTTCTTCTTTCCAAAATTTGTTTGTGGGGATACTTTTCTTCTGGATGCAATAAATTCACTTCAAAGCAATTCAGAAATTCTAGGAAGTCAATAGTGTAATGGTCATCTGCCCCAGCTGAAGTGTTGGCCCCTGATAGCAATCAGAGATGTAGCCAAAAGTGCATGGCTTGCCTACAGCCTTGAACACCCTGAAAAGATTTTAGGACAAGGGTGATTTCTGTCCACAGTTTTGATTCAGATAACTGATACTGGTCATTTACAAATGTTGGTTCAGATTTGGGTCAGAATTTGTCAATAGGTGCAGGGAGGTCTCTAGATCTGGGGAACCTCAGAAAGCCAGCTTTCGGTTTTATGCAAACATCAAAAGTCCAGATGCCTATTTAAACTATCCACATCTGTTGAGTCTGCAAAACTGGGCTGGAAATTTAGCTGGAATAGGCTTTCCTGCAAGATTTCATAGACTTCATAGTTGAACTTGTAGCCAGAAATACCAGAGCTTCTTTTAGTATTTGAGTGCTTTTTATTCCAGTGCTAAGTAGGAATGTGTAGGTTACATTTAATGAATGGGTGGGGTACGCAAAAATTTTAACACTTTGAAAATGTTCAGATCTAATGAACCAGCAATGTGAAAAACAAAATCCTTAACAAGAAATGGGAGCTTTATTAGCACTTTGTGAATCTAAGCAAAAATATATTAGAAGCTGGATAGTTTTTTATTTCTCTGAAGGATAAAATTCAATCTACTGTTTAGTACAAGAAAATATATATTTTTTTTTAATAAAAGCAAAGAAGAAAACTATTTAAGATTTTTTATTCAGATTCTTAGTGAAAGTCAGTGTCCAAATTTAGGATTTGGATAATACATTTTTTTCCCCAGTCCCTCTGGCACTGAAACAAGTGCAAAACAACTGTCTGTGCACTTTATTGCAAATCTTGCACAATTTTAAACTTACAAACCAAGGCTCTTGCAAATTGCATTTTGAGCATATAGCATATTTATGCTTACAGCACTGTAAGCAATGACAAGATGTTTTGAACAATCTGTTTTCTCAAATTAGATTAACATCATAGAACAGCACAATCTGCTCATTGACACCAAAGGGACAAAAAAAAATTGGTGTTTTGTGTCCTCCTTCAGGACATTGCTTTGGCAATGGACACTCATTCTCTGTGTCATCATGAAGGATGTGGTGCACTTTTAGAGCTGCTATTCTTTAGAAGAGACAGCAGGCCCCACACAGCTCTGCTGGTAATCAAGCAGTAAAAAAATAAGCGGCAACTGAGCGCCCTTGTCAGCATTGTGCTCCCTGGTCATATCGTGTTACACGCAATACACTTTTGAAGGTGATGGGTGAACAAAGTTGCCTACTACGTTTGTCTGCAGTTCAGTAGCAGTACATGACACATTTTTTTCAATCATTACCTTAAAAAGAAATCACAGAAAGCTTCACCAGTACAAAGCATTAGCAAATAGCTAATGCAGTCTTATTCTGCATATTACCCTTGAACTTTTGCTGTAGAAACACACTTTCCCACCAGAGCTGAAAGTAACAATAACCTTCCCCTTTTGTGCAGGCATGATTACAATCATACCAAGTTTGTGCATTGTGTAAGTACTCTCATATTCACACTTGTACTGTTAATCCTGGGAACTACCAAATAAATTTCCTTCTATATTTCTTTATTACATACTTTTCAATGCACAATTTTTATTATCTGACAGAGCAAAACCAAACTCCAGGAAACTGAAACTGAGCATCACCTATGGTTTTAACCTTCAATCAACATTAAAATAGGTGACTGCTTTGTTTTGATGGGTTTTGCACATTACAGTTGTAGTTACAAAGACATTCCTTGAAAGTGTGTGTTGTATTGAGTGACTGCATGTAAACAACTTTGGAACTAAGTAACTTTGATCTTTGACTTACAGACTAAAGGGCAAAGGTTAAAATCATGAGCTTTGTTGTCCTGTTGGCAGTAGTTCCTTTTGAAGCTTCCTGCTTCAAGTGAAGGTGGTATACAGTAATATACGCGAATCTCAGTGTCTTTGATTGTGTTTGTAAAGGAAAAAAATATCAACCCTGAAACTTCTGGTATTTGAAGAACATTTTATAGATAATGTTAGCAAGAATCTGTCTGCTCCTGCATATATATATGAACACAGAAATGAAAACGAAGCTATTCTCAAAAGACATATTTGCTTGCATAGGTAATGTGCAAACAGAGAAGTTAGCTGGCTATTTGCAGATTTACATAAGGAAATTTGGGTGTAATGAAGATCGCTACTTTCTTGTGCAAGATGGAAGCTTGCAAGATCCAAGCTAGAAAAAATTAGTCTTAAGAAACTTTATTAAATACTTAGATATTGCCATTCTAATGGCTTGTAGGCTTTTATAACAACTGTACTGAAAAAGGCAAAAAGAATAGAAAGGCTCTTCTAACTGTAATTGTAATCCAGTGCATGAAGGCTTTGAACTGCCGTGAACAAACTATATTTCTATTGCCTTTTGTATGTGTGTATATATATATGTATAAAAGAAGGAAAATTAAGAGTGCTGAAAGAATTTACTCCAATCTTGTAATACCAGGAATTTTGACTGCCTTGACAAAGTAGAAACTTCACAGCTACTCCGACATTAATGTCGGGACATTTGCTTACCCCCAAATAAAGCCATTAACAACATCTAGTCCTTAAGCTGGTGTCTGAGGCAGACCTTGCAGGCCAAGACACACAGCAACAGCTGGTGGAGTGAGGTTCTGTGCTATTAATCAGCAGAATTCTAGTTTATATGTAGCTAAAGAATTACAGCTGTTTCATACAATGGGTAATAAACGAGCAAGACAAAACAAATGAGCAAAGCAGTCCTGTCCTGTTCCATCTCACTCCCTGGTCCTAATTATCCTGTCTCTTGCAGCATGTCAGTCCCATTAACTTCATCTGTTTTTTTTTTTGTGTGTGTGTTGATGTGCATGTCTTGGGACAGTTTCATCCCAGAGCAAATACACTGGTGACATAATAGCAGCCGAACAAATAGCATGTAATTTTCTGAGAAGTTGTAAGTAGTCAAAGCCTCATAACACTCTTTAATTTGCTCTATCTTCTCTTTCAATATGACTTCCTCTCACTCATGTAGACTGTTCCACACCTTTCTTTCCCTGCAGCACAGAATATTACAAAAACTAAGAGCCAAAATATGGCATGAAACATACCCCTATACAGGCATTTTCAAGAAAGATTTGGCCACTATTTATTTCATTGCTAAATATGACCTAGAGACATCCACAGCAAATAAAGCCATATTCACTGGTTCTGGCTTTACTGTGTATTTTCCAACATGTATTTTCTCATCGTGGCTGGGTGCTTCTCACAGGAAGCCCAGGTAGTAGAAAGCCCTTGTTTACACAAAGCTCAAATGGAAAAAATCCAAGCTGCCTTCTAAACACTTTAAAATAACACTTTCTAATGCTTCCTATGGGTGATGTTGACACATTTACAATGTTGATTTAAAGGTTAGGGGGAACATAGTTCTTCCTGACACCACAAATGTAAAGGTACTGGAGCACCTATCTCTGGAGCCATGCTGAAATGGCTGCCAGCACATATTGATGGCCAGGAACTTTTAAATCAGAAAACAGGCAGATGGTGGCCTCCATGGCTGTGAAGAAAAGCTTTCAAGGCTTTCCCACTTTTTGCCCTTCCAGACTGGAGTCACAGTTAAAACCAAGCAGTGATACTGCAGCTCCTGAGATATTTGGCCCAAAAATTCCTTTCCGTGAGCCATTTAAACTTAGGTTTTGCTGTAAAAAAGTTCATGCTAAAGATTTCCTTCATTTCTTTACCCCATCCTTTATTCATAGTTCTTTGCTGGAACCAATCTGACTGTAAAGGTTTGTCAGTCTTCAGATGTTCTAATTTCTCAATCACCTAGTCTGACACGATCCTAATTTCTTCAATATTTCATCTTCCACCCTTGGGAAATTTATGTCTGTTCCTGGCATTTGTCTCCCATGTTCCACTGTGAACACAGAGGGAAAAAATACATTTAATTTCTTTCTCTCTCTCTCTCTTTCTACTTTTTTTTTTTTTTTTCTCCGTGAAGTCTTCTTCTGTCAATAAATTACTCCTGCCAGATCCTGGAGGCCAATTGTCTCTTCCTTTGACCCCTATGTTTCCTACAGCCTAAAAGCCACTCTTATTAATCTTTATCTAGGTAGCAAGCTATTTTCCATTCCTCAGCTTTCTTTTTCTTACTTTTGTTTCTTGCTTGTATTCAGACCTTTCCAAAGTCCACTCTCGATTTGATCTTTTAAGTTTTTCACATGTCCTTTCTTCACCTTTGATTAGTTTTTCATTTCCTTGTTCTTTATTAGGTGTTGGCAACTCAGTACTGTAGGTGGCATTTTTCTCTTTCTTTTCCTCTCTCATCCCTAGCCTGTGCTGAACCACAGCCCAGAATGATGTCAGGAGAGCATTTAGACGCCTTTCCAATGTGTGATACTGACCACTCTATTCGCTAAAGGTCTTACAATATATTTTGCAAAAACAAGTGAATTAACCCCTGCATCCTCGACCAGTTCCAAATGGAGTGATTACTTTCTGTCTGGACTCCCCTTGGAGTTTTGATGGGATAGATTAATCTCTACTTGACATGTAGCATAGCATTGCTATCAGCATGTACTGCTTTCCTCACCAAAAGTGACTGGATGGAGGCTATTTTTCTGTTACAGAAGGCTCTTTTCTAATTTCACATTGAAAACATTTTTGGAAGGAATGTACTGATTGTATTTATTGTTCCATGTTTCCCTCCTGTGATTTATAGCCAGGATTCCTTCACAGCCAGTATCCTACCTGCAGGCAGTTCTTCCTTCCTCCTTTTACTATCTGTCCCCATGTGAAACATACTGCTCATCAAAGTGACATGTGCCATCCCCATTTTCTCCTCTACATACTCTTATGACCATTTCAGATGATGCCTAGGTCAGACTCTTCATCTAAAAAGCAGTATCAGACAGCACTTCTTGTGGTTATCTCCAGTTACACGTCTTAAAAAGGATCTGCAGTCTTCATAGAGGGCTTTCAACTCAAAAGATTCCTCCCAGGACTTCATGTATAGAAGTGCTAGGGGAGGACAGGGCAGAGTAGGAGAGGAAAGCTTGTGTTGTCAGTGCATATAGAATAAATGAAAGCAGCAATCTATTTCCTCAGAATAGGTGTTGGACAAAGACTGCGTGAGTGACAAGGACCAGAGAGAAAACATTTCTAGGAGTGCTGAAAGCATCCCTTAAGGTAGAGAGTGAACTAATAAGGCAGCAGTTTATTTTAGTTCAACTCCCATGACTGGTTTCTGACCTTTATGCTCTTCTTCATTGTTCTAAAATAAATGGACAAAACTGTTCCTCTTTGAATTCCTACTGTTACTAAGAGCTACATGTTGTCCACATGGCTTTCACCATGAAATGGCTGGAGAGCAACACTTGAGTCACCCCAGATGAAGAAGTCTTCTATTACAAGTTTCTTGAATGCTATTCACTTTCTTCCATAATGTAGCATTTTGACTCTTGAGCTGTTGAAAAAAAAAAAAAAGCTGTTCTTTTAATACTATTTCTACGATTTTTTGCAAACCTTGTTGAACTCATGACCTGCTTTGTTTGCCCTCCCCAGCGTTATCAAAAGCAGCCAAGATCATGCAAGGCCTTTGTCTGACCACCGTCCATGAACTTTCATTTTTTCACCTGTTTTTTTTCCCCTTTCATATAGCCCTTTATTATCTGTTTCACTATTCTGCTCACGTGTATTATTACTTTATTACCTTCTGCTGATGTGCGCATAAGACCACTTTCATAGACATATTTTTGGAGTCTTCTTTATGTTAGCCCTATAGTTTCTGTGATTCTGTTCCTCACGAATGTAGCTTTCAGACAGTCCTTTTAGCTTTTTACCTATAGTGATTTTGTATTTTTCCCATATGCCTAACTAACTGCGTTTGATCCTTTTGTGAATGATTTTGGAAGGATTGCTAGATGAAAAATAAAAAGGGAAAAAACAAAACCAAGGAAGAAAAAAACACTTGCATGCTTGACCACAGGGAGTTTCAACCCTAGTATTTCTCTTCATAAGAAGGCTCAATTAAAGAAATTTGATTCATGAACAGACCCTGTGATCCTTCAGTTGTCTAGCTGGAGTCCATTTGACCATTTTCATGTTTTGGATATTCTCAGATCTCCCTGACAGAGCGGTTAAATGATGATTATCATACACAGATCAGTAGCTTTGATGAAGGCTTTTTAACAAATTCCAGACTCAAGCAGTCAAGTTCGTTCATTTCTTTCCCCTCACTATCTCCCTTCCTCCCTTCAACCCTTCTGCCCTTCCTCCCTTCCTTCCTTCTTCACTCCCTCCCTCCTTCTCTCCCTCCTTCCAAAAGTGTCAGCAAAATAAAAGTTTGGAGAAGATTTGTATGAAGGAGTGAAGATTTATTTTACAGTACCTTAATTTCTGCTTGGAGGCATTGTTTACATAATGCATGGTGTGATCAGATGTTTCTTTAAGGCAGCCACAATAGCTCGGCTTATATTACATAGTGAAGGATCATGCTATGCTATGTCTCATCATGTTGTTAGTGAACATGACACAATACTGGAAATAAAACATGACAGTTAAATAGCAAAAGACAAATAATTATTTCAAAATCAAGAGCACATTATCAACTTAATTAACACCTCTTAGCACTTTTCAGGTTTTAATTACAAAAATGCGGGGCTAAATTCCTTGCTCAGTTGTAACCATGCAAACATCTATTGTGTACATCTGAGAGCTGATTTTCTGCTGTGTTTGCAATACATTTTTGTAGCCAATGTCTGCTATATGCCTTTCCAAAGTGCAATGGCAGAAGATGAAATGTGGTTAAGATGGGGACTGAGGGGGATGTATATTGAAGATATCAGTGTGAGGTATGTGACTGGAGGCAATGAAAGCAGAAAATGTGGTTGAAAACATGGCTGAAAGACTCAACCCAGTCTCACAAGTCAAGGGATTTATGAATGAAAAAGTAATATGTCTTCAGGGAACAGTATGAAGAAAGGGTCTGCTCCCTGACAGTCTTTCTCACGTATCCAGTGTTTATGCAGTGGCTGCTGCTGCAGTGGCTAACCTTGGCTGTGCACTCTTGGTCATTGTGAAGAAGAATTAACTCTTTGTCTATGCCACCAGGCTTTGACGTCCTTTTTTTCAAAGAAGCATACACTATTAGAGGATAAATCTCACTGGAAGGCAATAGGACTTAGACTGTGGTGGTGTTGGGGTGTGTCTGGAAAAGTTAACCTGAAAATCCAGGCCATCACCTGGCCTTGGTGAGGTTGCACATGTGTGTGTGGTAGGGAGCGTTGCTAGTTATTTTCCTCTATCAGCAGCTGTGGGTCTTGTCATGTCTTGTAGATTCCTCTCCTGAAACTTCGCATCACCCTGCCTCTGGACAAACCAAAGTCTGGGAGACAGGCTGTTATCCTTTGTCAAGTACACTATCCTGTGGGAAAAGGATGCAGTAAAACTGCAGAAAATCTTGAGGATAGAGTATTGGTGCCTGCTTTTGTATCTTAATTTGTATTTATTTAAAACACCTTAAAAACAGAGGAAAAAGGTATGAGAACTTCTTATTCTCCATAAAAATATACGCAGTATTCTCCTACCCCATTCAAAAAAAAAACAACCAAACACATGAAAAATGCAGCCCTCCTGGCTCACCTTTCAGAAGGGCTGTCAAAACAGGTGACATTTTAAACATGTGCTTACTGTAGTATATAATTCGTCAATAATTTTGGCTTAAGTGTTTTCCTTCAGAGGAACTATTAAAAGAGTCAGAGGGAAGGGTTCTGATGTATGTGAAATTGCTACCTACTCTACATTTAAAAAGCTTCTAAAAAAATGTGAAAACACAGCCCTGCATGAGGAAGAGCAGTTAAACTGTAAGGCATGTATAAAAGAATGCAGAAAGGTTTGATCTCAGCCATTATTTTAGTTCATTAATAAAATGAAGTAATTACTTTATAAAAGGAAACATGCTTAAGCACCTCACTAGTTCAAGTACACACAGTATGTGTACTTGTAATCTTTTTTCAAGAAGGTGGGTAGGATTTAACTAGACCTTGTTTGCTTCCAAAACACTTCAGGTCTGGTTTTATGATAGGGTCAAAATTCTCAGCTGGCTATCCTGTTGTGTGACAGGAGTTTATGGCATTAGTTTCACCAGACAAGGACTGGTGGAGTAAAATTAGTCATGTATGTAAATTATAATCATGCTGAATAGTTGTATGTGCTCATTTAGGCATTTTAACAGTGTGTGATGTTATCCTCTCTGCAGGACTAATAAGCATTAGCCATAATGAGGTCAGTCAGTCAGTCAGGCATTATCATGGGATTTAATTGGGACACTGGTCTCTGCTGAAGTGAAAATTAATAACTTTTGTCAATGTTCTGGCGAAATGTTCTGTCTTATTAAACTATGAGGGTCAATTAGAAAGCATTATGTAATAAAGTCCCCACAGCAGAACTCAAATTGAGTTATACCACAGTCATTATTCCAGGACGACTGCATTTGAAAATGGAAAACCAGAGTGCCATATGGAGAGTGCAGGTTATATTTACAAGCATTGCATGTTAAAGCTTCGTCAAGAAGGAAACAATTAAATGTAATACTGAAATAAATCAAAGCACTGAAAGTGCCATGGTGTGTCAGGTACTTAATATAGCCAGCATACCCCTAGATGCGACTAAGCAAAATGGCACCTGTTTATAAGCCTTGTTTGGGTCTGTCAGACAGCGTTCTCCCTCTGGATCACTCCAATGATTCAAAATCTGGGGCACACCTGGAAGGCTTAGCTAGGCACGCTGACTCATATAAATAATAGTTTATTGTATGGCTATTAAGACCAGAGATTGCTTTTATTAAGGTGCAGTTATCATGATACAACAAATTAAAGAACTTTTAAAGCATGTTAAATGACCTCTGATATTCCCTGTTTGGTCATGTTTTACAGTACTTCAAATGGAGGAGATACAAAGCCTCTGCCAATGCTGGTGTCTAAATGCAATGTCAGCACCTGGCAATGGTGCAAGGAGGCCAAGAGGGACACAACTGCACTTTTATGGGGACAGTGACAAGATCCGAAACCTGTTTTCCTCATCTCTCAGAGGAAGGTACAGTCAGTCAGTTTTGGTCACTATGTTCCTAAGGCTTTGCCCTTACCAAAAAAGTTAGTAACATCTCACTCAAAGGGCCTATTTCTGCACCATTTACATCTGAAACACAGCTGGAAATTAATATGCACAGGCTGAAATGGAGATGGGCCACTCATCCTCTGCTGCCATACAAAGAGTGCGTGTGAGTCCATTCCAGAGCTGTGCTCTTAGTTGGGGTGATAGTGGATCTGTGTGCTGCAGCTTCCTTCTGCGGGTGGAGGCCACTGTACCCCTGCTGGAGAGCACACCCTCAGGCACAGTGTCCCTCAGCAGCTCCCTCCCAGGCTGTGCTACTGGCACCAAATACTCTGAGTGGCACAGCCCCAAGACTCAGCAGAGCCCCACAGATCCATATAGCACCAGTCCTGCAAACCCATGGCTTCCTCCCCTCCTGCTAGACCAAAGCCAGCTGGGACCTCCCACTTCCTCTTGGTTTGCAGGAAACTTCAAATCTCCCCACAGACAGTCATTATGCTAGAGAGCCATCCCTAATCTGCCTTCTAATTATTATTCACACATGTGTGGATGATTTTCTAAAGCACTCATTTTTTGGCTTAATGCAGCTCCCATGGACAACCACAGTAAATCTTGCCCTACTTTTTTTACAGAGCAGTGGAAGAATTGTTCAAGGGCAGTGCATTTCTAGGACCCCTGGTCTGGAGGGCAAGCTCTGATCCCAGCTTTTGCCATCATTGGTAAGGGTAAGATTGTCCTTACTCGCAGGATGGTTGTTTTTTTATTCTGCAACTTTACAGTCCCATAGAACTTCACCTAATTATTGCTGGCAGTGTGGGGTAGGTTAATTTTTACTTGGGGGTTTGAGAAGCTGAACTGAACTTCTGTTTCATTTAAAATTGTTTAATTAGGGCCAAGCATGTGATTTCCAACTTAGCTGTAAACTGACAAACAGAATAAGGCACGATTTTCCCAATGCTCATTCTGGTTTGATGACAGTATGGCATATGTTGACTGTTTTGGTGTTGCTTGTGAGTTACACCAGTGTGAGAAGAGATTCAGGCTTGTTAGCAACCTGTCCCTCACAGAATGAGAACATTTTGCAGCTTTGCTCAGAGCAGCTAAGAATGTCAATATATTTGATAAACATTTATGAACAAAGCCTTAGTGCTAGCCCCAGGAGGTCCTCTACTGTGGATAAAGGTCATCAGCTAGACTGCTAAGAAGCCTCCACTAACTTTGGACACTTTGTTTTTTTTCATTGCCCAACTTCATATCCTACAGTTTGGAAACACTCAGGCACCCCTTCACCTCTCCTGAAGATAATCAAGGCTGCTGAAAACCCCTCTGTCAAGGCCCAGGTGTATCTGGGAATGCCTTTGACAGGCAGGGTACCTCCAGCCAGGAACTTGCTCTGGCAGGACTGCTCCCAGCACCCAGAACCAGCCATATGCAGTGCTGTGCCTGAACCACAAGACTGTGCTTTCTCCCTTTTAAATACCGCAGGAGAGCCTGTCAGCTTTTCTCTCTTTTCTCTCTCCTATGTAAGTCTCCTTATCTCTTATTTTCTTTCCTGGACAGGAATAACGTACGCAGAAGGTCTTTGTTTCTAGCAGACATGGCTGTGCGTTGTATGTTAGACTCACATCTACACATACTCATACATGTTAGCACACATAAGTATACATATATATATATACACACACACAGAGGTATGCCTTCATGCACATAAGTGGAACACCACCCAGATGCTGTGGTTCCAATTTACCATTTGAAAGCAATTAGTGTTTATTATTGTAAGCATTTTCAACATAGGGAATACTTTCAAGACAACAGCACTGCTAATTACTCTCAAATGGTGAATGTCAACATTCTTAAGGTGTTGCTGCATAAGCTAGCCTTCCTGGACACAGATGCCTTCAGCCTCAACATAGGTAAGTGCACATTCATGCACAGAAAAACAGACATTCATCTGGCCTCTCCTCCCCACTGATGAACCCACAGACATTTCCTGAGCAGGCTCCTTTATCCTTTTCAAGTGCCCAGGACACCAGAACTTTCAGCTTCACTCTGTGTTTTACCCTAACTAATGTCAGGGATTTTTGTTGTTGTTGGAATGAGTAAGTGGTTGAAAAGTGCTGATTCTCCCTAGTCTTTTACACCTACAGCATTTAGGAGACCTTAAAACAAAACAGTGCCAGATCTCAGTGCTGGGCTGCCTTCTTCAGTCTTCGGCAAAATTATAATATTTTGGCAGAAGTGCCTTATGTTAACAGAGAAAAGTTTGATTGATCAGCAGGAGGGAAGACTTCGGAGGGAAGGGAATGGGAAAGAGAGAGAGTGACAGACAGACACAAGATGAAGACTATTCTAAAAAGTCTAATCAGTTTTAAAACAGCTTTAAAAAGGAATAAAAATTCGTAAATCTCTTTGATGATATTCAAAGAGCCTTTTTTAATATATGAGAAGGCACATTCTAAATTCTTAACACTGCTAGTGTCACCAGTCCTTTTTTCCACTAAACCATTTTAATTCCATAATTTAGAAGGCCTTGAAAAGTAGCAGGATCAAACTGCAGCATAATTGGACACACTATGCACTTCCAGGGTAAATTTGGGTCCCTGATAGGCAAAAGAGATTCTCTCTTCTAAGATCACATAGAGTGTACTCATTTGAAAGGAGAAATGCAGCAGCAAGTAAGCTTTTCACAAGGTGGAAGAGCTAAGTGCGCTGCAGAAAAACACTGGTCATTTGTTTAGCACTGGTGGTTCCTTTTAGATTGGAGGGAATGCTATTGACAGAAAAATCAATGTGGGTTTACTAAAGAATGCTGAGTGAACATGGAGCAGGGAAGCAGTCAGAAACAAGGGGCAGCATACTGCACTTCTTTCAGAAACAAATGGGTCCAGCTATGTTAGATCCTTCTGCTCTTGCCCCCAAGCTCACAACCAATATAGAGTGTCTATGCTCAATTATTAGCTCTGCTGATCTCGGCACTACAGTAACTAATAGAAAGCTGGAACTTAGGATGTGGACTGCTTCTGAAAAACTAGGGACAGTTGCTAGCCTTTTCTGGAGTCCTACAGGGTTTTTAAAAACAGAAGGTGAGAAAGAAGGAGAGGGAGAGAAGAGAAACAACTCAACATCTGCTGGAAAATCCTAACTGGCTTGTTCAGCTGAGTTCAGCAAGAGCAACAGCAGAGGAGTTGGCAGGTGTCGCCACACTTCAGTTGGAAATCACTCCAGATGATCTCAAGATATAAATAAGAATAATCTGGACAGTCGCAGTGCCTCCTCCTCTCCTCTAGACTGTTCCTTCTTCCCAGGAGGCAACAACTGTATTGTGTGCTGATAAGGTGGGAGGAGGTATTAAAATAGCCAGGAGCATGGCTGCGCATGCAAGCAAATAGCTGTATGTATCAAAGATGTCCTACTGTATATACTGCTTTCCTTAAAATGGCTCTGGGGCTGGAAAAATAGCAGAAACTACCCGTCTTTTCTTCAGGAGTGAAAACAATCACATGTTAAATAGACTCGTTAAGGTAATAGGAAGGAGAGAAGTTAATAATATTGCACCTTTTTTCTCCAGAGTTTGAACAATGTGAAAATACTGGCTTTGTCTCCTCTCTTCCCCTCTCCCCCTCTCTCCTTTTCTCCTCATAATGTACATATGTATGCATCTATGTCTCAGGCCCCTATCGCTACAATAACACAGGATTTCACACATATGTACCAAAGTTTGAAGAGGATCTCTTAATTTCTTCACTCACTGCATTTTCCCTGAACTTACGCTATTCCTGGCAGAAACTTCCAAAGGTAATCAGCCAGCTGCCCCAGTCAGGGCTTTTCACCATTTGCTCAGCAGTTCACAGATATGTTGCCTTTGTAGACTTTCCCACTGTATTGTCTCTGTTCCACAGCCTAGCCGACAGGCTCTGGACAGCAGGACAGCTAGATCCAATAAATCTGAGACCTGTCTAGGTGCTTCATTTATCAAGAGGCCTAATTTACCCAGGCCCTTTAGACTAATTGCAGATTTGCAAAAAATGCTGATAATGTAGAACAGTGCATTGTGAATGTCCCTTGCCATATTTCTGCTAATGTGTTTCATCTGGAGTACATAAAGAGACAGGGATGCTGATTTTAGACACAGCACTTTGGGGCTAATCCAGTTAAATGATTATCCCTAAAAATCTGCAGTGATGTCATTTTCCCTATAGAAATCTGCCAGTTGCCTTGTTTGCTTCATTGTGAGAAATACGTGATCCTGGGCTTTAGAAGTTCACCCTATATTCTTGTTCCACTGCACTGTAACACTTTAATCCCACTGTCCCAGCTACCAATTCCTTCTTGTTTATAATAGCTATGTTGATAGCAAACCCTGGCTTGGACTCTTGGCTTTTGTATATACACTGATAAAGAAGAGGTATGGTCCTTTGGTTGATATATGCAAATATATCCAGGTATCCACAGTTTTTCTCTATGTACAATTCCTTCTTTCCACTCCCCTCATTTCCCCTTTTCCTCCAGAGACTACTGTTCCACTGCTTTTTCGTCACATTTACTACCATTACTGTGCTTATCTTTGGCCCCCTTTTCTGTATTTTGCTCCAAGAATCATCGCAATGATTCTTTATAAGCTTCTCACCTTCTTGTCTATCATCTCAACACAAGCAGGATGTAGACCTGCTCGAGCATGTCCAGGGGAGAGCCATGAAGATGATCAGAGGGTTGAAGCACCTCTCCCAGGAAGACAGCTGGGAGAGTTTGGCCTGTTCAGCCTGGAGAAGACTCAGGGGAGACCTTAGATCAGCCTTCCTCTGCTTAAAGGCTGTCTACAAGAAATCTGGAGAGGGACTGTTTACAAGGGCACGGTGTCACAGGACAAGGGGAAATAGCTCTAAACTGGAAAAGAGTAGGTTTAGATCAGACAGTAGGAAGAAGTTCTTCACTATGAGGGTGGTGAGGCACTCGTGCAGGTTGCCAGGGAAGCTGTGGCTGCTCCATCCCTGGAAGTGTTCAAGGCCAGGTTGGGTGAAGCTTTGAGCAGCCTGATCTAGTGGAAGGTGTCCCTGCCTGTGGCAGGGGTTGGAACTGGATGATCTTTAAGGTCCCTTCCAACTCTAACCATTCTGTGATTCTATGACCTGTAATGCCAAAATCTTCTTCCATGGCTTTGCAGAAACTTCATCTTCTGTGTATGTTCTTCCTCAGATATCTTCTCACCTTCCTTTGCTTCTGTGATTCCTTTGTGGAACTGTGTGGGGCAAACACTGAACCTGTCTGTATGTCATGACAAGAATCCAAATTTTGTTTCTAAATATCTGTAACTGACGTGCACACGGAGGTAGGGGCCAGCTGACCTGTGATGTAAAACACGAACAAATACTACTATAATAATCATTACTGTTGTTACTAGTAAAGAATGCTTTTAAAATAGCTACAAAGTTCTCACTGCTTTCTAGGTGCAGCTGCGAGGCATCCCCAAGGGTGTTTCACTACTCTACTGACGTGTTAATGCTGAGTTCTGCAATATGGATCTGGAATAGATAAAACACGAAGAGACCCTTATTTTTCAGTCAGTGGCTGCACAGGTCTGTGATAAGGCAGCCTCAGGAATTTGGCACTGTAAACATTACAAAGCTTTGACAGACAGCCTTATGTTTATTTGTTTATCTAGCACCAGCTCCTTTGTGGATAATCAACAGAGCCTTCCATGAAGAGGTAGAGGAGAGCAATAGGGATGTCCTCTCAGGTACCTCTGTGAGGCTTCATGTGACTTATCAGTGCTCAGCAAGCAGATCTCAACCAAATCCCACAGCTATGGTATTAACAAGAAGCCTGCTTTAAAGGTTTTCTCTTGTTCTTTCAGATGCCCCTTTAGCATAATCCCAGAGTTCAGAGAAATTAGTATATGATGAGATAAATCCTGTGCAAACAAGGCAGGTGGATTTACAGAGGGTAAAACACAGAGGGACCTTATAGGCCAAATACTGTAAGAGACTGTTTGCTCTCAGGAGGGAAAACTCATCTCCCAGAGAAGTCCCTAACATTTGAAGACTGTCAGCTAAGGACACCCAGGGCTGTCTGTAAAGATCCTGGGTACTGCTTGGGTTTGCCTCTTACTTTGTCTCATCTAGCACTTTAGGATATCCTTAAACATCTTTATGCTACCATGCTGCATAATGCAATAAACCATCAGGATTCTTAAGTAGGAGCAGTGAAAGAAGCAAAGTTAGAGGCATTATTTACAGTTACTAAAACCCCCAAAGAATCCCTTTTCTTCCCACTCAAAGGTTCAGATTTTTTCCAAGCCCTGCAATCATTAGTTTGATGACACAACATGCATCCTGTGTAGCATGGCCCTGAGATGGGTGTCAGAGCATACCTGCACACAGTGAGAGCCTCATATTTCCCAGTGTTATGGGGATGAAGGAGAGGTATCTGATTAATTTCTTTTGCCCCTCTTCAAAAACTGTGTCCCTGTAGCTGTATAATCTGGTTAACCTCCACTTCTAGACTTGCAGGCAACTTCTGGACTGTAGAAGAACATTCAAGGGGAAGGTGGAAAGTAATGAAAGTCTGGCTGACATATTGATCACAGTCATGCATATATCAAGATTATCCCATAAGCATATGTCACAGGGAGAGAGTAGTTTTTCCATATTAAAGATGGCATTAACCTTCTATCCCATATCGCTCCTTTTGCTATTCCCAAACTCTGTAAATATTTCAGATGTCTTCTACCCCGCTCCCCCAGCACCAGGCTCTGTTAAAAATGGCAAGATGATGAAAAACCTGAATTTGATCCAGATCTTTCTTTGTCTCTAAGGTAATTAAGTCTAATTCCTTTTTTGCACTTAGAGTCAAAGGTAGTTGATTGTTAAACATCCACCTTAAACTGCTCTTCTGACTCCCAGAGATGCATTAGCACTCATATAATCCCCATACAGGCCCCTCAGGGGAACCTGGGACCAGCCAATATTTGCTCCCTACTATGTTTCTTGCTGCTTTGCCATTCACAAATGCATTGTGGCCAAAAATAAACCAAAAAATAAGACTATCTCTTCTGGGGAAAGGTTGGGACTTGAGGGAAAAAACAGGTTTTCTGTAAGTCTGGAATGGTGGGATGGTGTTAATCCACTCTTCTATGTGGTAAATGTTTCGTACAGTTCATTGTCACCCATTTGCCTATCCCACATCAGTGCAAATGCTGCTTTGAATATAAATGGTAGTTATATGGGGATTGTAGTTCTGTACCAAAGTATCTGATCAGGAGATGAGAGAAATTATTGAGCAACTCACTGAGAATTTGGTAATAAGTGGTATAGTAGCAGTCGTGAAAAGTCAATGGGAATTCTATTGTAGCTGTCAACAGCAGCACCTGTTCCATATATTCCTAAATCCTTATCTGGCAAATACTTTTATCTTTAACCTAACAAGAGGATGAAATTCACCCTTACCAGAGATTTTGACACATTATGATGCCTTATCTAAACTTTCCTAATCAGGACCCAGGTCCTGGACCAGTGTCACATAGGG
The DNA here is from genome assembly GCF_033783945.1 of Neopsephotus bourkii. Taxonomy (NCBI): domain Eukaryota; kingdom Metazoa; phylum Chordata; class Aves; order Psittaciformes; family Psittacidae; genus Neopsephotus; species Neopsephotus bourkii. The sequence continues at coordinate 126,553 of NW_026901571.1, forward strand.
ATATGTCAAGCAGCTTTAAGACAAGTTTTAACCCAGCCTCTCTAAGAGTCATCACTTACTATTAGAGAGCAATGGCTGTCTTCAGACAGACATGAGAATATTTTTGTGCCCACAAAAACATCAGTAAACCAAGCAGACAAAAACTATGACTTAGAATGATGCTGCTTAAAAGTAAAATGAATCCATATATTGAGAAACTAGGGTACTGAAAAGAAAAATTATAATTTGAAGCTTCAGAGGTAGTCTTCCTATGAGCCTTTTTAGGCTGTATACAAGTAGAGAAAATCATAGCAGCAAGAAGCATTTTTTAGCCTGGTATTGATTTTTGTTACATTTCTGGTGACTTACTGAGAAGATAGCCAGAAGCAATTTATAAGTATAGTAACACTAGTACATTCCAGAGCACCTGTACTGAAGTACCACAGGTTGTGCAGGTTGAAGTGGAATTGTTCAACCTTACCAAATATGGGTGAAATCTGGTATTAGGCCTTTAATTTCAATAACTTACAGTGTTTTACACTGCCTGAAGATCTGGCCTAAAGTACTTTCAGCAGTAGACTTCTTTTTATTTTACCCAGTATTCAAGTCAAGAAATCCAATAATGAAATGAATGCTATTATTTATACCATATAGATAAGATTATGTTGAGTTGAGATGGAAATTTTTCCTTCTACCTGTTTGTATTTTCCAGGACCTTAAAATTACATCCATCCTTCAGAAACAGTCAACGCATGCAGGAGTTTACAAATTTTGTGGAAGAGAGTCCAGCAAAAGCAATGAATCAAATTCTGTTCTTACCTGAACTTGTGGAATTCTTAAGTAATTTCAGAGATAGAGTTAATTAAACTTATAATACTTTATGGCGATTTTATATCAACATAAGATTATTGCCTTGCATGTGCATTATTGTAGCCCAAAGTAGTAAAATACCGTTTCTCAAGTGTTTGTTAATATCATTAATTTATTTGTCCTACAAAGACAGCATGTGAAGCAAATAGGAAAAGATCTGGAAACATGTTTTTTCTTCCAGAACTCAGAAAATTCATTTGCGCATCAAGATATTAAGGTTGTTAAGGTTGAATCTCCTTAATTATAAGCATAAATAATATATGGATAGATTGGTCTTCAGACAAAAGAAGAGATGGACAGGAAAGTTCCAGAGGTTGAAGCTCAGGAGAGCAAGAATCTCTCCCTAAACCTCTTGGCAAGCAGGTTACAGAAACAACTTCATCTGAGGATGAACCCTTCATAACTTCTGGTTAGTTGAACTAGCCAGAGAAGAAAATGAAAGGGCCTTTTCTTTTAGAGAGCTGCAGTGTGTATTTTGGCAACTATTGCTTATGCTCTTACTGAAAAGACTGCCCACTACCCCTTCCCCGAGGACTGTAGTTAATCTGTGTTAACTCAGTGGGGCCATTCCCACCCAGACACTGGTCTAACCTGAGATCAGTTCAAGTGGGACAGCCTTAAAACAGATTTCTGTCACTGCTGATATACAGGGATCAGGTGAGCTGCAGGATTTTGCCTGCCTGAATTCAGACTGCAAGAGGGAGGGTACTTTTGGGGTCTGGAGGCAGAGAGCACGAGCCACTGCCAAAAGCTCTGTGGAGGAGTCTTTTATTTGTCATTCATACAACTAAACTGTTGTTGTATTGAGGTTTTCGTGCCTCCTCAGAAACTAAAATTTTCCTTGTTCTGTGGGATTTGCAGTGGGGAAATACTGCCTATTAGTGTAGCCAACAAAAGTTTTTACCAGTTCAAAAAATTGCTGGAGAAGGGCTCAAGATAGCTTGTGTTTGTAGCTGTAACAGAGATGCAAATCTGTTTAAATAAGCTCTGTGACTACTCATAGTATCTGGCTGAAGGATTACCGCTAAATATACTCACAGGTGGAGAATATACTTATGTCCTGAATCAGTGACTTGTTTTTCATCCTTATTTAAAAGACAGAAGCAGGTGTTCTGAAACAGTCACATTTAATTCTATTCTTATTCTTTCAGTTTTCAGCTGGATTTACCCTCAGTATGGTCTGTTCAGAGCTGCAAAAAGGAATGCTGCATTTTGAACACCACACCATTTGTATTCAATGAAGTTAGCTGATGGCATTTTACCTGTTGAGCTAGTCAATTTCAGGTAGCTGGATGTCCCACTATCACGTTTTATCCTCTGTAGGAAAATCCATGGAAAGCTAGAAATTTTCTTAAGGACAGATACAGATTCAGCTCGCAGTTCCTTGAAGATTTTATCTCCCACAACTCTCCTGTTTCAACAGCTCTTCATCTTCAAGGGTGCCAAGACCTCACTCCTCAAAGATACATAGAAACGTAGCAAAGTATCTCTGGCTTCAGATGGAGGAATCTCAAAAGCCACAACCAACAGTTCAATAATGCCTGAGGCTTTGGACCCAGCCGTTACGTCTATGTTCATGTGTGTCATCCTGATCAAGTTCTATGGGACAACTCACATAATGAAGTGTCTGAACAGTCTGCTTTCCTTGTGTTGCTTGTTAGTGCTTGTGTGCTTTAATATTCAATGTGTCTAAATCACCACATAGCATTTTTATTTTTATTTTCATAAAATACTTGAATTACACTCATATGAAATATGCCTCTGGCCCCATACAGATGTTTCCAAAAAGCTTAATAACAAACAGATCACAGGGCAGAAGAGCATATATTCTTACAGTCACTTCCAAGCCTAACTGCTCTTCAGAGTTCTGATTACAAGAAAAGCCTGCTGCCGATGTTGCTTTAACTGTGATGTTAAAATGAAAACTCACTGTTGCATCTCAAGGGGATTCAGGAACACTGACTTCGCTGCCATCTGAAATGGGATAATGTTCTCTATTCCTATCATGTGGGTATCAGTTCCAACTTGGAAACCAGCCTCCTCTCATGATTCAAGCTGGGGCTATACTGATGCAAACCTTCTCAGATATTATAAGCCAGTATGAGCTCAAAAAAAGAATTCACTGCTCAAGGCCAAATAGCTTCAAAGCTAACAATCCTCCAGAGTCAGTCTGAAAGTGTTGAAACTGTCAATGTCAACTTCCACCACGCATAGTGAGTGTAAAACTTCAATAATGACATCATGGAGAAAAGGACAAAGGGCAGGCACTACACAGAGAAGTGCCAGTGCTCTTCAAATCTTTGAAACCTTCAAGGATTTATCTGGACTAACACTTCTACACATAGTCATTGGGGTCTTAGGCTGTACTGATTAAGGATTTAGCTTATTCAAAGGCTCTCACTGATAGCAAGGATGACAAGGTTTCAGCAGTTATATTGGATTCCATTAACTTTCACTTAAAAAAAAAAACCATACACCAAAACCCTCGGGATCCTGGTCTTTTTTTTTTTTTTTTTCTGCCTCTCATTTTCTTTCTTTTTGTCAACCTTTATTTTTTTCTTTAACACGCACACACGCACATTAATATATATTAATGTCTGGGTTAGATTCACAAACAGGTTTTGCAGCACTTATGCTCTCAGTTCTCAGAATGCAGATCCCAGAAGAATTGAATCAATTCTCCAGGAATTCCCTGAAGCACCACATAACGTGTTCACTCATTTCAGCTGCACTTGGGGCAACAGATACACTTTTAAGGGGGAAAACATTAGAGGAAAAGGGAAGGGTGTTCTAGTTTAAGAAAAAAAAAAAAGATCAGCTAATCAAGAGAGAAATTAAAAAGCGAGACATGGTGTGATTTTGGTGCCTGGGATAAGGACCTATCCTAATGCTCTGAGTGGAAACTGCACAAGTATATTAAAGGACAGCCATGCTTCCTTTGTGCCACACTTTTCAGAGAGTCAGCCTCAGAAGAAGAGCAAAAAGATGGAAGAAGAAATGCAGAAGGAACTTTCTTCTCCTTCCCCTCTTACATGTGAGAAAAGAAAAAGAATACATTTATACTGTGCCCTGTGCAGACCAGAAATAGCAGTTTAAGCTGCACACTGAACAGCTTCCTTGAAAAGAGACAGTTATCATTTCTTGTTTAACAGGTGGCAAAAGCAAGATGAAGAAATATTATTTACAAATTATTTAATAATTTAATTTTTCTCCCATTGAGCTTTTGTGCCAGGGTACTGGAATGCAGGCCACCTGACTCTTAAGCCACCACCTGAACACTGAACTTGTTCCTCTCTTATTTGCAGTTACCTTCATTGTTTCTACTTTCCCCTGACTCTGTTGCAGGTACTACCAGTTTCGTGCCACCTCAACTGTCACAGCACTCTTGGCACGATTCAGTTGCTTAACACGACTGTTTTACAAGGGTTTTCACAACTAGTCTTTCTGTGGTGCCATGTAAACTGTGCTGGTATACCCATGACACCCACAGTGAGCTGGTGGATCTGACACAGGACTTATGAGAGATCTGTAACTTCCTAAAGCAGCAGATGCAAGCCAGATTGTGATACATAAGAATATCTGAAATGGCACTAGACATCTATGTTTGGGCAACAGAAGTGTAGCACACTATTTCAATGTTGCTTTCCCAAGGAGTTGTGAGAATCATTGCATAATACTGCCACAACAAGCCCCAAAGGCCCTGATCCTACCCTCAGCAGTGAGGGCTGGATGACTGCTTTTGCAATACTGTAGCTCAGGGACATCAGTGTGCACTTTTACAGGATTTACCTAGGAGGTTCCCTAGGATTGTCTGCATTGTCATGGAAAGAGCTTTTGCTCATTCTAGAAAACAGTCTGTGTTATTGCAGTGATACAGTCAACAATGCAGCACAAAAAAAAAAAAAAATTAATCCATCTATGGATTTAAAGGCATCTATGTGCACTTCATTATTATAGTCCAAGTAGCTTCCTACATATCGATACCCCTCCTGCAAGACAAAGAAGGCCTTCTAGAAAACCAGAACCAGCTGAGAGCTGTCCCTTTGTCACACAGAGAAATATGAGGTCTAATGATACAGTGGGACAGTGCAGGAGCTGCAAGTTATTGCAGTCTTACTTGGCTCTGGCATACAAAATAGTAAAGCTAGACCTGAGTTACTCACGTCAAGCTAATAAGCTATGCTGAGAATCAGAATGTGTTCTTCTAATACAGGTATGCTGCTTCAAAGACCTCAGGCAACAATGGCCTGTGAGATAGAGCTGCAGATTCACACTAGCACAGGGGGACCCTGTATGATACCCTAAGCAGCAGCAGCCTGGAGGTATTCTGTGTAGTTCACAGGTTCACCTGGGGATGAGACCAATTCACAGCCACAGTGGCCAGCTTTTGTAGGTTTCTAGGGAGAGGTTCAGATGGGGTAACTTCTGCAGTTTTTTGCCCAAGGGCTCCCTCACCCCTGTCCCACCAGCATCCACATTTTGGCCCCTTGCAGAACTCATGAATTTGCCACTATGCCATAGAGTCTCCTACTCCAGGTGCACCAGAAGGCCACTGTCAGCCACTGTCCGGGGACTCATGACCTCTGGGCTTTTAACAATGTTTCGAAGGTTTATTTTCCCACAATCTGATTGTGTTGTTGACTTAAATCAATTGCTTATTTTTCTTGCAGTACTCAGTCTCCTTAAGACAGAAATTAGCACAAAGGGAATGAAGGGGTGAAGGGTTATCAGAACCAGTGGACAAGAACAAGGGAGAGGTGGGAATACTTTTCCTCTTCTACAAGCTGTTCTCATCTGTGCTAATGCACTTCTTTTTGCTGAAGGGATGGCACCACAATGCACTGTATTCTATGAAGTGATTGTCTCATATGTGTTTCCTTTTGGGACCTCTATAATAATTGTGTACACAGGCACCTACATATCTGAGTTGGCTGCTGCTGGACTGTTATTTCACTTACACTGACTTTACATCCATGTTAAGTCACTGATTTCCTTCAGTCTTTCCCAGATTTGTATAGTGAGATCAGAATGGGTCTATGCTGGAGGGGGCTGCTTTTTCATTTTTAAATAAGGCCTATATAGCATGAGGAACCTACATCAAAATCAGAAAACTGGTCTTTCAAGTGAAAACTGTAATAGTTCAGTTGCATTATGAGAGGAGAACTTAGAAGCTTGGGTTTGTTTTCCTGGGAGAAATCTTCTTCCATATTCTTGAGAGAGTTCTTACTGTATGGTGTTTGTGAGTCCACTTTAGTGCACCTTCTCTTACCAGAGTCTGTCATACATAGAGTTGTGCAGTGAAATCCCCTAATATAGGTCTGCCAAGAGCAAAATTCTCCTCAGGGCAGAGAGCAAGCACAATGTGGGGCTACATTTGAATGCCGCTGGAGGGAATAAATACTTCATAGTGACTTGCAAATCTGTGACCATTCTCCCATAAAAGGTATCCTTGTTCTCTGCCTAGGTAGCATTCCCTAATTCCACCCAGCTGGAAGAAAAGGAGACCAGACAAAAAGTCAAACTGAGGGCTTCTGCTTCACTGATAATACCTGACCATTAATCCACTAAGACAGCTCAGGCACATAGGGATTTTAAGATCCTCCTGCCCTGGCTAATGCTTTGTTCTGATGCAAAGTTTTAAAATGAATACTGCTCAGTACTAACCTGCAACCTGGATGTCCTCAGGTTGTCTGCAGCTGTCCCCAGTTTTGAAGGGAATCTTTCACTTGCTGTGCCAGCCATACTTGTAACAGTGCAAGCGGGACTGCAAGAAATACACTTCGCAAGTGCTGGGGGCAGGGTGGCTCAAGGAATTAATTTATAAGATAGTAAGGGCAGATAACACACACTGACTGCTTCTTGCCTCTCAGCAAATGAGGTGACCCATGCCATAGTAAGCAGCTGAGAGAGGGCTGTCACATATTTCCTTCAGTCCTTCATCCAGTGCTTGTTAATTTTTTTCCATCCCTTCCTCATCCACCTGGCTGCATCTCCTGCTCCTTATCTGAGGAATACAATTATCTTTCATATATCTCACAGACACGCTCCTCTGGAACCATTATTCCAGCTAGGGATGTCTGGGTGATGAAAGGCCTCGTTAGCATTTCAGAAAGGGTGTTATAGACCACTAGAAGCATTTAGAGGGAGCATCGCAGACCAAATACATATGGTCTATTATTTAGGTCATTCCCTTGCCAGTGAAATGACACTGAACTACAAAACCTGAGACCTGTTCCCATGGCCTTAATGTGCTTCCTTCAAAGAAGGCCTCCTACTCTTCACAGTAGCACCGCAATCTGATTATTTGCTCCCATCCAGAGAACAAAATGAGGCCAACTAGATAGTGTCTATGAAAAATGGGCACAGAGGAGACTAAGACTGGTGGATAATGCCAGAAAGGATAGTAAAGAGCTGAGGGCAGCTGTACACCATTCTACAACCACTTGAGATTTCAAATCTTTGCAGTAGTTTTGCAAAGCAAAGCACTCTCCCCTTAGAACACAGTAGGACGCAGGAGTATATTCACAAGACTAGTCTTATGACTCTAAGTAATCACAGTCTTGCCTGTTGTGTAATGTCATCACTGAAAAGGCTGGTTGTACTAATAGGAAGTGATGGCTGATCCCATTTAGAGTAACATTACTAAGAAGCAACAAGCAGTATAATGTCAAGAGGACTTTTTTAGATTTCTGCATCTCTTCTCCCGGGGGCGCCTGCACATAAAGAAGTAGGGAAAGAAAGTAAATGTTTACTTTCTTTTTCTGGTAATCACTAAGTACAGTGCTACAAATGCAGTGGCATTTGTCCTATAAATCACATAACCACTCAATAAAAACAAGAAAGGTGTATAGCAACAAAGGAAGATGAGAGAGTGGAAAATTCTGTAAGATAGTTATAGGAGCATAGTGTTTCTGTTTTAATTTGCAAGCCTTCCATAACGTGTACATGGTGATAATCTTTACTTAACTCTCCTTGGATAAACTCAGAGCAGCTCAGCTAAGGGAAAGGTTTCTCCAGATTTTTCCCCATGTAAGCCTGGACTAAGTACACAGTTCTCACTGGTAAAAGGTGATAGCATGCAGATCTTACCACATCATTTACAGATGTTTCACTGGAGGCCAAGTCCTGCTTGATTTGCATCACTGTTTTCACCATTGCTAGCTTTGGATTCTCCCTGACACTGAATTATGTTAGAAAGTTGTTGGTCCATGAAATACCATAAAGCCCCAGTCTACAATATCCCATAGAGAGAAAAGAGTAAAACAAACAAAAAAGAAACAAAAAAAAAAAAAAACCCAAACCCAAAACTGAGTTACTCACAGCCACGAGAAGAATTATCATCTAACAAGAGCTGCCAGATCCTAAAAATCATGTTTATACTATTCTTTTCTTGATCTCCCATTTCAAAGTCTAGCCCAGATGTTCACTGGTAGAAAAATCCTGGGGGTTCTACTTTCCTGAGCATCCATCACAATCTACCCTGTTGCTGCTGTGAGAACATGTCTATACTAGCTGTACTTAGCTATCTTCTGCATGCAAATCATCATCAGCATATGATCCACCCAGACGCAGCCCCAGCATGCATATGTTCTTATAAACAGGAATGACTCCTACTGATCAGTTTTATTCCAGTCTCTGTGTTCACACTGGTTTTCACAGACAGAAGTATCTTTGGATACAGTTGAGTTCTGTGGGTTTTGAGCTGAAAGACAAGCCCATTCTTGCCTGGATGAAATGGACGCAACACTGATGGTACAGCCATCATCTTTCTAAAATTCTCTTCAGTGCAGTGTCTACATCAAGCGATATCAGACCTTGATAACAAAACCACTGTGTTTCCCCAAGCCTGGACTAATCCCCCATGTCCTTTCAGTGTCCTGCCTGCTAGTTTGCATTTCCTAACAAAGTTTCTATATGGAACAGTCATAAAAGATGCTTTGCCTAATAACTATTCAAATTGAATGTGGTCCATCTGTATTCCAAGCCCCACACCCCAAAATGCATACACATATATATGCTCATGCACCTAAGTAAATGCATTGTGCAAGGAATTGCAGTAAATGTACAGTACTTCATACTGAAGCATCAAGCTTGCCTTCTAAATGAGACACATCGTCTATTGACTCCAGCGCTGTCAAAGTCACCCTTTGAAACAGATGGTTTGCCTTGTGAATTAGAGAAGGAGATCACCTACTAAATCATCTCCATGTTAAATCCAATACATCATACTGCAAAGCAAACATCTCCGTGAAACAATTATTCATAGAGGAGGTACTACAGTATCTCCCATGGGTTATAGCTTCAAGGACTGGGAACAGACAATACCCAGGCAGGTTGCTGGTGGCCTTCTTGTGTAGACAACGAGAAGCTAATCAGGTACTATGATAATCACACTGACAGATACCATCTCAGAAACCTACTCGCTGTAGTTTAAAAGCTAATCACCCCCTCCAGCTGCAGAGATGGGTGCACATACCTCAGGTGCTCCAGTCCATGTCTGGTATATTAATTTAAACCACCAAGCTGTGAACTGGAGCAGCTGAGGGATCAGAGTACCCCCTGTTTTGTCCATGTTGCCCACTCCGCAGTGAGACTAACCCCAGTGGCAAGGATAGCACAGACAGCCAGGGTGGTACCACGGTAAGTACTAGAACTTGATTTGCCAAGGAATGCCTGTCAGGGCCCTACGGGTACAAAGAGCAAAAATTTAGTCAGGGAAGGCATTTGCATAACACATTAAAAGAGAAATATGAGATATGCTTTCCCTCCATCCAGTGAAAACAATGCATAGAGGATCACCCCTCTCTTGTGCAGGACACTTTAAGAGGCATGTGCTTCTATAGTCTCATTCTCTATTTCTCTTGGTAACCCTTGTCGCACAAATGAGGGTTTTTTTTTTCATTCCTCACTCATGCCCTTCATGAAAGACAGCAATAGTCTCTGTGTGCTGTAATTGGGCTGACTGGCTGACTGATTCCCGTTCTCCTCTTCTGCAGCCCTGGGAACCTGGGAGAAAAAAGGTGGAACAACCAGCCACTCAAAAAAACCCCAGACTATTTCAAAGGTTAAGGAGTAGAGCATGCTGCTTCTGTCTGTTACAGACCACTGGGCACTGCAATTCGTATGTCTTGTTCCTGATACCTCCTTACTATTATTGTTCGAAAGTTGACAAAGGATTGGAAAGGCAAGCCATTCTCATTAAGGACTTCTAAGGAGGATTTTTGTGAGGAGAGTATTATACTTTCCTTTTTCTTAATTATGACAATGCTTGGGAAAGCAAGATAAAGTGAGCCTAGTTTAAATTGTCTGAAGAATGGTAAATGTTGTGTACATTCAGAAAACACACTTTGCACCTAGCTCAAGCAGCCTTTCTACTGTTACCCTGGGCGTTGCTTACAGTGGGAAGGGAATGCTCACACTGCCTCACTGTCAGTAAGCCTGCATTGATGGTGATGTTTTGTTGGGTAAAAATGACCACTGCAGACAGCATGCAGTCAGTCTTGCAGATCAGCTTCTCTCCATCTCAGCACATATTTTTTTAATTTGTATTTTCTTCACCCTCTCCCAAAGAATGGACAAACAAGCTGCTGATCTTGGTCACCAGAACCAAAGGATTGTAATATTCTAGTAACAGCAATTTAAGCATAACAGCATCTATTTAAATCCTTAGTGAAGTGTTCTCCTGTTTCTTCCCTCTCCTTTTCACTAACCCAGGTTTTATCTATCCCCAGTCCTAATTCCAGTCTTCTGTGCTTTTCCTGCATGGGCTTCTCAGTCAAAAGGAAATGGCAAAAAGCCCCTTTAAATTAGGAGGACAGCTTATCACAGACTCATCTCCCATTCATTTGGAGCAATGCTGGTGGAGTACTCATGAATGTATCTGTCATCTGTGCTTCAGTATTTTATACATGACTGGAAATGCACCTTAATCATGTTCTTGCAAGGGCTAGCCAGAGTTCCAGCATTTAACATAACTTGGGGCAGATAAAGAAGTATGGTCCTCTGCCAGAATGTATCAGTCTGTGGCAAAATCAACAATCTTCCATCTAACTCCGATGCATTCTTTGTATGACTGTGCAACATAAAGTAGGGTGGAAAGGGGAAAAAAAAAAAAAAGGGAAAGCAAGGATTCACAAGAACGTTCCCTTTTTCATTTTGCCAACCTGTAAAATTGGATTATCCAGGCTCCTATCAGAGGAGGCCAATATTTTGATGTCTTACCCTGCTTGGAATTCCAGAGAAAAAGCAATAAAAAAATATGTGAAATTATAAGGTCCATTTTTTAAAAGTTGCAAGACATTTGCAAACTTTATAATTATTAAAAGATTGTATCTTTTGAGGTCTGAATTTGACTCAGCTCCCAAGTATCAAAGCACAGTTAATTTTATGTTGTCCATTTTCACCTGGTGCTACCCTTTGAAATCTTAGCCTTCCATTGGGATACAGTTTTTGTGAATGAATGAATAAATAAATAAATAACCCCCTGTATTTAGTGGTTACTTTTTCAGTCCTTAGGGTGCTGGCAAGGCTGAAAATCTTATGACAGATGGAAGGTAGTCACTCTACTCTGCCCTGGTGAGACCTCATCTGGAGTACTGTGTCCAGTTCTGGGCCCCTCAGTTTAAAAAGGACAGGGACCTGCTGGAGAGAGTCCAGCGCAGGGCAACTAAGATGATTAAGGGAGTGGAGCATCTCCCTTATGAGGAAAGGCTGAGGGAGCTGGGTCTCTAGATGGAGAAGAGGAGATTAAGGGGTGACCTTATTAGTGTATATAAATATATAAAGGGGGAGTGTCACGAGGATGGAGCCAGGCTCTTCTCAGTGGCAAACAATGAAAGGACAAGGGGTAATGGGTACAAATTGGAGCACAAGAGGTTCCACTTAAACCTGAGAAGAAACTTCTTCTCAGTGAGGGTGACGGAACACTGGAACAGGCTGCCCAGGGAGGTTGTGGAATTTCCTTCTTTGGAGACATTCAAAACCCGCCTGGACACGTTCCTGTGTAACCTTATCTAGGTGTTCCTGCTCCAGCAGGGGGATTGGACTAGATGATCTTTTGAGGTCCCTTCCAATCTCTAACATACTGTGGTACTGTGATACTGCTTTAAACAGTGGTCCCAGTCTTTTCTAAGCCATGTGGCACAGCAATAAAAGTTGTGGAACAATTATGGTACCTTAAGCCTTGACATGTCAGCATCTCATGGCTGCTGTAAACTACACTGGCAATATTGCAGAATTGCACTTTGTTTTGCCTCTCATTCCTTCTGGTTTGCTTACTCATTTATAGGTTTAACATATTAGAAAAAGTCAGAACTTCTTTATGGTGTTTTTGCTGGCTCTGAAAAGTTGATCTACCAGGACTGGTAACTGATATATTGAATTTGGCCCTTATGGTAATTGTTTAAATGTTACAGCAGCTTTAACATGTCATCTGTTAAACTTATTGGTGATGCAGCTGTTCAACGTGCAGTGTGGGTAATATTTACATGATTTACTAGGTGACGTACAGTTTTTGATTCAATCGTAATGTATTTGATTCAATAGGTGATGCATCTAATTCAACTGGGAGTCCATCTAATTCAAAGGTGATGCATTTGATTCACTAGCTGATGTACCTGATTTAGAAGGTGATGGATCTAGTTCACTGAGAATGATTCCAATTCCCCCATGCAAGGTATTTACTTCAGTGTGTGATGAATGAGCTTTAATAATAATACACGTTTCTCTGATAGTGGATGTATTGGCTTCAATTTATATCCCAAGCTCCTGAATCTGGAGTGGAGTGACACCTTGCAGCCAAGTTTCAGGTGAGGATCACAAGCAGTGTGAAATGTTAGCCACTAAAATAATGGGACCAAATTATGTGATAAAAGCCATGCTTTCCAGATGAAATATTTTCACCAGATGTGATGTGGGGATACAAATGCCCTGTCACTGCTCTTATTGCTACCACAGTACATGACAAAAATCCCCAAATCCATTTACCTTTAGTGTCATTGCTGGGATTACATACTCAGTACTTATTTCCCCAGAGCTATGTGAGCTCTCAAATAGCAGCATCTGAACTAACAGCTCCACTCACCTCATTTTTGTGTGTACTTCTATTTTGTTAGAGGTTGGCAAATATTTAGCCTTGGTGAAAATGGGGAAAAGGGTGTTGGTAAAGAGCACTATCACGTGGGGTTAGGTGTATGGGGACTCAGGCCTGTATGACATACTGCAAACCACTGTTTCTGCACAGGGATCATATGCCGATGCTCTGAAAGATTTAGCTTTACAAGTGTCAGTCCATTGTGGTTTTGCTGGATACCTTAGAACCTTCTCTGAACGGGTCAGACTCATTGCCCTGCCCACCTTTGGCTTCAGCTTCAAAGTTAGTGGCAGGATCCTCTCTTATCTGGATGATTTTTGTCATATAGGTTACATTTTCAGCCACAAATATGGTAGGAACCTTTGCTTGCACACCTACAAAAAAAGGGAGTTCTTAATGGACTGTGTCTCTTACCTGTGCACTGTTCAGGTCCAGAGCTGTGAATGTTGTCACTTGTCCTACAATAGTGCACTGGGAGAGGGGCTCATTTCAGAATGTCTAAGTTCAGTAATGGAAAGAGAGCCTATGAGCTTGGGTGCATGTTTGACTGATGCATACCCATGCACAGTTACAAACCTGAAACAGTTTTTCAGTGGCATCTCAGAGCCCCACAAAGCCACTTTACTGCCCAAAGCAGCTCTCTTCCAGTCTCCAACTTTGTGGTTGCTTTTCCCTTATAGCACTTCTTTAACCATATTCTCACCCTCTGGCAAAAGCAGCACCTGCAGCCTATCCAATATATTTGCCTCCATTTTGTGCTTCACCTGGAAAGGTTCCCAGGGCAAATGCTTCACTTGTTGCACACTTGTTACTATTCTTTGAGGCATATTAATTTTCTTGTGTGGGTGCAAGTTTTCTTTTTGTACCCATGGCTGATATGCCTGCCTTTTAAAGACCACTAATCAAATAAATGACAGGGAAAGTATATAGTGTTGCTGCTCAAGCCAGTGTCTCCAAGTGCTAAAAACAATGTGCTAAATACTAAAATAGGTATCTAATCTTAAAATGAAGAAATAAATAAAAATTCTTTCACAATTTATTGCTTCACGCTGTGTCTAGAGATGTGCTGAAATTGTTGCAGGAGACTCAAGTACTCAGGTTTTTGCTATCCACTGAGTTTTCAGGGTTGAGGTTCATGCACCTCCATTTGGTATCATATGTTCAGACAGAATACATTAACACATTAGTGTCTGATCTGGGGAGGTAGGGCTGTTCTACCATCTTTCATTCCTCTCTATCTATTCCTTTTCCTTGCTTTCCTCCCTTCTCTCTAATCATGGCAGAGACTGAAGTCTGTCTTTTTTAGTTATGAGATATGCAGTGGCATCCATCTGCTTCTCCTTAATACCTAATCAGTAAAATGCGTATCCTGTGCTCAGAGAATAAGAGTATTAACTGTCTTTTGCTGTTTTAATGAAGAAAATGAGGAGAAATAAGTCTGGAAAATTAAATGGCTTATAGCGATGATGTCAGCTCTTACACAGAGTTCAAAATTTGGATACTACTTTCAAGGACTACAGATCTGCAATGACAAACATTGCTTCAATACTAGGTAAAAGCTTTAATATTATTCATCTCTTAAATGATTCCACTTGACACAACATACATGGCCAGCCCTTGTTGAATGTAACACCTGGTAAGTTGAGCAGGCTCCACTTCTTGCTGATGAGAAAGCAAGAAAAAAACCTGTCTCAAGTGCCTGGTACTTTCTTAATGACCTGGATCTTTTGGAGAATCTAGAAGACCAAGAAGGCAAGTACTGCTTTGGTTAGAGTATCTGCATGTTACAGTCACAAGTGTGTCTGTACAGTCAGAAGAAAACCCACCATTTACTTTTCTTGCCATCAGACACCTGTTCTCAACCCTTCCAGTGTCCTTTCTTGTCACAAAGGACAAAAACCCAGATTTCAGATTTGGATGTCTTGGAAATCTCCATTGAAATTAAAGAAAAACAAGTGACAGTTCTCATCTTGGAGTTTTCTCCAGGGTTTTTCCTGGTTTCTTTTTTTGGGTTTGTTTTTTTTTTTTTCTTTTTAGTTTTCTTGGTTTTGTGGTTGATCATGGGGGGGGGGTGTATTCGTTCAGTGTGGTTTTTTTTTTGTTGTTGTTGTTGTTTGTTTTTTGTATTTGGGGTTTTTAAATTATTTTTATTTCTAAGCACATCCCTCCTGTCCACTTCTACACAGACTTTACATGTTAGGGTGGGCTCTAAGGCCTGGGCTTCTGCAGTTAATACCATTTTATTTACAGGTGAATTTCATTGCCAAACACTCTGTTTTTTTGGTAATAATTGAAAACTGCTGAAGAAAGGGTGGAAAAGGCATACTGCCTGAGGCCTAGGAGTGACTAGATATACAGTTAATAATTTTGGCCGCTCTTTAAAAACTTCTCCCAGGGGCTGAAAAGCTGATCCCACCAGTGGGCAGATAAGCAAATGAAATCGTCACAGGCTTGATCTGTGCCTCCCAGACCTTCAAGAGTCTTTGCATGTTATAGGGTTTGGAAACTTAGATGATGCATTCTCTTCAGGCACAGATGTGCCATAGGCACTGTCAGTTGAACACAGCAGTTTTTACAATTACAAATCCTGCCATGTTGCACAGAGGAATTGCAGCTGCTCCTTCTTAGGGTACCAGGTAAAGCATACTCCGGTGGTGGACCCCAGAGACCCATGCACATCACAGCTTATTGGAACAGATGGGGTGAGGGAGGGATGCTTCTTTGACAAAGCGCATTTGTCTAAATACAAGAAGAATGAAAACACAGCACTTATCACTGGTGCTTAATCTTAAATCCAGTGAAGTCTGGAATGGGGGAGATGAATGCTGTGCTTGCCATGGTGTAATACACAAACACATCAAACCCCTTCTTCATTCCTCCTTTATTTTTGAATAAATTCACCACTTAAACCCACAGAGAGGAGCCAGGCTGCCTTAAGAGCAAGCTGAGAGATCAAGCAGAGCATTTAAATCACTGTGAGCTCATTCCAGCTATGCCCTTTGCCACCATGCAGTGGAAGCACAGTGAAGAACCCTCACAACATATAGAAGCTGCCCTTAGAGCTTCTTAGTTTTGAAACCTGGAATAGATGACTGTTATCTTGGGTGTTTCTGGGTGGTTCACTTAAGCCTATCACAACATTCACAAGCATTAGAGGATCAGCTCTGTGAGCTGTGGAGATAATTGTCCCTGTTTGTATATGTGGGGAAACTGAGGACAAATTGCATGGTGGTTGTAATAGGAGCCAGAGATAGAACCTGGAATTAACTTTTGCTCTCCCGCCCTTGTTTGAGTCTTCATGTCTGTTATTCATACAGGAAGTGAGAGCAACTCCATGAAGTATTTGTTGAGATCAATGAGGAGCAACAGGTAACCCTCTTCTTTCTCATGTGGTACATTCCAGTTTGGGAACAAAGAACTTTTTGCCTCATGGAAACTCTCCCTCTCATACGTTTTCCTCTAAGGCAAGGGGAATTTTCAACATCTCTGACATGAGATGCTTTATGGACAGTATTATTTTGAGGCAGGTGTTTATCAAAACTCCTTTTTCTCGGGGTTTGGCTAAAAGTCATTGCTCTGTTACTGCTGTTAGGGCCTGGTTGTATTAGATGCTGGACTAGAACACATGGGGAGATAGAGTCTAAATCAACCTGAAACAATATGTTAGAGCATTATTCTAAATGAAAGAGTAAGAAAAGTTTTATTTTCCTAGACTGCCTTCTTAATTTCTCAGGTCCAACACCTGGCAACATAAACTTCCACACCTGTTGTGAGATTTATCATTACTAGGGCTTTGTGGAAATTCTGTGCTTTTAGTGAGAGGATTAGAATTTCTTGGGAAACAGACTCAGTCTCGTCATAGTAGCCAGGACTTTGAGCAGATAGAACAGTACTAGACATCTTTCAGCTAAGATGGATGGCTTCATCCACGAGAACTGCAGGATTTAGCGACAAGTATCTTTCCTTGCAGCTATCCTTACTTTGCTGGTGAGTGCCAGTAAGGATATTAATACTTAAATGGACTTGTTAGCCTGTTAAATTTAAAACATATCCCTATCATAGGATTATAGAATAGTTAGAATTGGAAAGAACTGCAAGATCATCGAGTTCTATCAGCTACAACAATTGCACAGTAATAGACCAAATGATATTTATTTCTGGCATACAAATAGCCATTGTCCCAGTTGATAGTCATACCTGAGCTAAATACAGCTTCACTGTTCTGCTTATAATGTATCTGTACGAACTGCCATCTTTAAACTTGCTGAGCAATCTGAATATCAAAATAGTATATTTACAATAGGAAAATTATCAGCAATGGTCTGGGTCTCCGGATAGCAAAGGGACCATAAAACTAGCTCAACAAGTCAGCTGAGAATTTCCCTGGAGAATTTTCCCAGCTCTTGTCATAGGGGACATCTCAGGGATATGGCCAGGAGGTGGGGAAGAGAGGGGTGTGCACTGTGGCATAATCCTTGGGGGCTATTATTTGTTAAAGCAGCCCCAAGGTTGCCTTTAATTGTGTTGTGGGCTGAACTGGCTCCTAACCAGCTGCTGGGGTGTGAGAACTACAAATATGGCAGAGGCAATTTTCTTTCCTCCACCTCCCAGCTGCAGAAAACTTGGTTTAGTCTGCGTGCAAAAGTGAGCCTCCTGGCTTACTGGAGCTAAGGTTCTGTGCTGTGACATGTCACTGGGCCCTAACTCAGCCCAGGGACAACTATCAATCAAACAAGCTGAGTATTTTGCTTTTTTCTATAACTCACACCTCTCAAAAAGTGAGTATGTATACACACACAAACAGAGACACAAATCTAATGTCTGCATGTGAGCAAAATGGAAACGGGCAGTAGGAGAAATAAGACAGCAAGAGATTCTGTGGCTGAGGATCCTGCTCATCGATCATGAAGAAGAAACAAGTTATCTTACCACACACAAAGAAAGAAATGAAGTCAGACCCAGTGTTTTCTCTGCTCTTCCCCTTGCCAGTGTTTTATGCCTTCTCCTTTTCCTACTTTTTTGGAGAGGTACCCACAATATTAATTTTTAGAAATTATTTTTTTTTTCACAGTTTTTACATTCTGCAAGGTTCTTGTTAAGAAAATAACCAACACCAGACTTTTGTACATATTTGTGAGATATTTAAAAAACCTCATCTCCCCAGTAGCAAGTCCACTCCCCATCCTTTTATCTTTACGGATATGTACTTTTAAAAAAATTCCACCTAGCAGAAAGCCTCTCAATGTGTTTTGCAGCGTAGACAGATACTTTTAGGCCTTCAACCATGGCCTTATGAATGTCAAAGACAGAAAATGCATTTATTACTGCATAATCATCCACAAAACTCATCAGTCAGAAAAGAATGATTGCTCAGTTTTCTAAGTTCCTCTATGTCCTGTAGCAGTTGCCAGTTTGCCATGGAATATCATCTGTATCAAGCAGTCACGTCTTAGCTCAACCAAGAGTTGGAGACAACAAAGTTGACCTTGACAGAAGCAAACTTTAGGTACCAGATACTATATGCAAACAGCGCTAAGCACACTAGTCTGAAAATGACAGTGCTGTAGGCAATTACATCACAGAACCATGTCAGAGAGCCACCACTCAAAATTGCCTGGCTTAATACAGATTAGTGCAGAATGCTAATACTTTGAGTGCTTTTTCTGAAGAAGACTTCCTTATGAGGAAAATAAAAATACACAGAGACTGTTTTAATCTACTAAATTGTTCTGACCACTTCGGGCAACCCTGCTGAGGTTTGTCTTACAGCAAGTGCCTCATAAACTCCCACCTACCTCTGCTTCATACCCTGCACTCAGCAGATGCCCTGATGCTTATCCTACACCAGAGCACAGAGCTGGAGAAAGATTATGAAACAGGGAAACTATCCAGCAACAAAATTGCTTTTTTTTTTTTTTTTTCCATCTTAAAGAGGTAAATTAAAAGTCAAGCCCATCTGACAATGGGAAATGGAATTCAAAGCAAAAATAGAAACCCACATTTTGTCAGATATCCAAGGTGTTTTTTTCTGGTGATAGGTTTTTTCATAAGAGCTATAACCCCTTTTGGTGGAGTTACATCACCATTTGATCTAAACCCCCACAGTAAGACTACATCTGCTACTAAGCTGTGTTGTAAATGTCTTTAATTTTTATATTTCATCTGAAGGGAGTTGTTAAAGTGGGTTTACAGGGTGATGGCTCTTTGAATAAAAGACATCAGGACTGAAGCAAAGCTCTGCATGACACTTAATTTTCACTCTAATAAGACCTCCTAAAACATTACAAGATTTTGTTTTTCCCTGAACTTGCTTTCCCTTCCTTGCATGATTATTCTTTTTTATTTTTCCTCCCTCCTTTTTTTTAAGGACACATTTGAGGAGCATGGTTTTATTTTTGCCCAGATGACACCACTTCTCTTTTCACCCTAAGCCAGATGTGCTCCTCTCTCAGAGAAAAAGAAATCTCTCTGAAGTCTTTTTTCAAAGCCATTGCTTTTCGTTGGTAAATTTTTTTATTTTTTTTTTTATTGCTCTTCTCAACTCTCTTGGGCCTTTAGTTTGACTTTTGTCTGTGAGGGTGGGAAAGGATCCTACTATATGTTTGTGTTCAAGTTTTAAGGTCCCTTTGGATATGTTTTCCAATACATGAAAAAGTTCTGTGCTTGGCTGAACATAACTAAGTGTGGGATATTTCTTGATCACCTGGTGGGGTCATTATAGAGCAAACATGAAGTATTATCTTTCCTATTCCCTAGTGCTTTTATTGACTCATTTTGCCCTGAATAGCAGACAAGAAAGAAAATGTGGAGTCCAGGCTTTTGGCATGGCAACTTAGATCTGAGAATATTTCCACATAGCCATCAAACCTGGATGGTTTGTTTTACATTTGAGGGTCTTGTTTTTGTTTAGGGTTAAAACCCTAAATGGTTATGGATTTTGGACCTCAGTCATCCAGCAGAAAAATTCAAGAAAAGAAAAGTTTGCCTCATTAGAGAAAATAAAAGGAAGGAATAATATCAATACTTAAAATCTAACAATCAGAACATAGAAAACCAAGAAGTTCATCAGCAGTGCAATATTGCTCTGGAGAGTAATGTTGTCAAAATGCAGGGAGATTCTGCAGCAGTTAGAATGAAGGGAATTACGTGTTTGCATCTCTTTGGAAATATGGGTTTGAAAAGATTTCAAGTATGTAAGAACAGCATGGGTCATGTTGACCAGGCAGGCCTGAACCCGGGGTTCGGTGTTGTAATTCAAACTGGGGCTTCTGGATTATGGGACACACAGAATTTACCAGCTAGATGAGAAATATTTTTCTTTATTTTAAATCAAGAAACAGTAATGAGGTTCCTGAAGGAATATTATTGTTATTCCAGCAGTAAGGTATTGAAACCAAGCACTCAAAAGTCAGTAAATTCGATAAACAGATTTTGCCCCCAAGATTAATAGAACCATATTGTGTATTTATTTTTGATTTGCAATTTCGTTGTGAAATGTACATATTAATGGATTATATTTGTCATTAGTGCATACCATAAACACAATAGTAATCATCAGATTCATAGCTAGCACTCATGCAGAGCTGTACATAATCAGAGTTCTCTACAAACATACTTGCCTCATGCTCAGAGTTCAAGTGGTAATTCCTAAATAAAGAACAGTGGAGATCAGACATGTGTAACACTCAGAACCATCTGTTCTCCTGTGTGAATAGAGACAAATGCCTGAATCCTAACTCCAAAGTACTTCTTGTCTGGACTATTTTCCTATTTGCCAGTATATTCATACTTTCATTAAAATCAGCAAGAGTACTGAAGCCCAGTGTGTGCACCGGTTCCGTAAAAATGCTGGGGCTTGATGCCCATTTCTCAGCAAATGGAGTCTGTAAAGATGCAATATTAATTTGATTTCTAACATAGATATAATCTAATTTGAGCTATTCTCTTTCATGCTGTCCTGTTAATATATTTGGATATACACCATTCCCTGCTTCAGAAAACTTCTGAAAACCCACCTTTCTGTGAGGCCTGCCAGGTGCTGGACTACTCCCCGCTCTGTGGGTGTTCTTCCTCAAATTATTTTGTTTGTATTAAGTTGTGCCTTCAGGGCCTTATCTTGCATTCCTTGCACACCCAACTCTTGCTGAAGTTGATGGAGATACAAAAGACAGGCCTTAGGCTTGTGTTAGTATCTACCGAGCTTTCTTCTAATTTTGCCTCTGGTGTGGGCTCTGCTGTCCTAAATCCTGAGGACTTGGGACTTAGCACAATCTTTTCAGTGTGAGGTGCAGCCTCTCTTCCTGGGGATTTAGCAGAATCTTTTCAGTGTGAGATGTAGCTTCTCTTCCTGAGTTCACCATCCTTTCTCCCCTCCTTCTCTTTTTCTCAAGGGGTTGTGGGGAGCATCTGTGTAAGTATGATGTTGCATGTGCTGCAGTCATGGACACCTCTGCTTCCTGAATTCAGCAAGCATTAATGCTTTGTCTCTCAAACTCTCACTTAGACATTGCTATCCAAGACACTGAAAAAACTCCCATTCCTTCCACTTACCACCCTCTGAAAAAAAATCATTGCTTCAATGTTTGTGGTATGTGTATTATATTATAGTCTTAGTGATTCTTTCATATCTATCTTATTAAAAACAGACTTAGCAAAGTTAATTAGGGGTAATTTGCATTCAAGCTATTCATTATTTACTTAGCTTTGAACTGCAAACTGTAGGAATGCCATTTGTTCATTAAAATTCCCAGTCTTTGCCCACTTTCCCTTTGATAGCATAGTGGTTAAAGAAAGTTGTGCTTAGCTGCTGACTAACCATTCTCTGCACACTGCAGAAATGGCTGCAGGCCAATATTTCAGCATTAGAAAGTAGTTAATATTGAATGCCATGAAGTTAAATTTGTGTTCATTTACTTATTATGTTGGAAATCAGTTGTTCATTCTGAGCAGATTTCCTAGCACTACTCTCAGCCAAGCTTTGCAGACTCAAAAAACATGCGGTAACAATATTGAGAAGGTGAGGAGGTTTGAAACAGGGTGAAAAAGAGAAATTAAACAGATCTCTGAAAAATACACTGCTGCAGTTCCCTGCCCTGGATAAGGCTTCTTTAATTATGATAGTTACCACCCTTATTAGTTCCTTTAAATAGCACAAGCGAAAAAAAAAATAATCAGCTTTTTATTATTAACCATAATCTCTGAACAATTACACATCTGTTAATTCCTTAGAAGCTCTCGCTATGTGCTGCTTACAGATATTTAAAGTTGGAAAGAGATGCAATGGCAATTGTCCTGCTGACATGGAAGAAGAAGGATGTATTTCTTAGTTACTCAGTGGGGATTGTCTCTCAAGTACCTCTTTGGTAACTTGGCTATGGCCTGCCTAAGGTGCAAGAATGATATCTCCACAGCATGAACCTCTATAGGCAAGACAAGAAATAACTGGCTAGAAAAGTAACCTCAACAGAGGGCTGCATTGCTGGTGATATCCTGGTGTGCTGTGGGGACTGGGGTAAATCATCTAGAACAAGTTTGGACAGTTATTGCCAACTCAGGGGTTACTATTTGACAATGCCTCTGATTTTCCTCTTCCAATGCAACCTGAAAACAATGACATATTCTAACACTCTCACCCCCTTCCCTCCATTTCTTGAACTAATGAGCAAATAAAGAAAGAAAATTAAAGAATAAAAAATGTAAGCAGTGATAGGGTGAAATCAATAAACTGTGGATTGCTAGCACTGAGTGCGCCTGACTGATCTTCTGCATATTGCATGTTGAGTTAACTTGCAAGAGAAATATGTTCCCTCTTATTGTCCTGTGTCTCATTGTGAAAAGGAAGCAGGGATTGCAAATTAAAATACCCTTGATTTAGGTTCTGAAGTAAGTGCCCAGGAGTTCTTCCTCTAATGCCACATGCTCAAAATTGAACTGTCTGCAACATTGCAATATAATGAGAATATTTTATTGTAGGCTGTGACTCTTTTTGTCCTGTTCCCCCACCCCCACAAAAAGCCCACTAAAGAAGCTCTTATGAGTATCATCAACGAAAGATGCTACTCTATATACTCTATATTAGCACAGGACTCTGTTGTCTCAGACTCACTGCTACAGAGCAGAAGGTGAAAGGTACATGAATAGTAATCTATGTGATACCATACAGTCTCCTGTAAGAACGCTGAAGATTTCCTGATCTGAAGTATGCTATACTGATGATTATTTAATGGTGCTAAGAGGAACTCAGTCAGAATTGCACAACTAATGACAGTGAACTATATTTATTGATACATTTTCATTACATGAGCTTTGCACAAACAATGAGAAGTCTCTGCATCACCAGTCCATGGAATGTAGTGCTCCTAAGAATGGTTCCTTTTCTTCCATCATGAAAGAATTTGCTTGGGCTGAGGCTGGTGAGTAGCGGTTTTCCCAAATCATGGAACAAGAGAGGAAGAGTGAAGGTCTCGTCAGTTCCAAAGGAACCTGTAAGAAAAGTTAGAGCAAAAATGAAAAATAAAAAATGCTTGACAGATTATTAATTTTACATGCAGGCAGCCAGTTCAGGTGGAGTATGACTACCGTGGTGACAGTGGTGTTAACTTTGGGATACAGTAGTCCCAAAAATGAAAGATAATAAGGAAGTTTAAGCAACAGAAAAAAACTCGCAAGAACAGAATATTTAGTATTTATATATGGTTGTAGTTCTTACTCTAGCAAATACCAGTCAGCTTCTACAGAAGTAGAAATGCTGTCCTCTTCTTCTGAAGTCTGGGTACAACAGAGCAGAAAGTGAGCAATATCACACTTTGGTGTAATTACTCAGATGGGAACCCATGTTTACACGTCCCTTGTTAGGATCTCCTGAACCAAATTAGTAAATTGGGTTTTACCACTTACAGCTGATGGAATCATATGTTGCAGATTGCATATATGGTGCCTTTTTAGTCATCAGCATGCTTGTAGGAAGCCTGGGTAAAGCCTTTCCCAAATCTTTGTTCGCGAAGTCAAGCCGTCATATCACGTGGTGCTGAGAGTGAGTTGTGAAATAGGCGTATTTTTTTCCTGCTTTGTCAGAGAAACTTCTGCTTAAAGAAAAGAAGCTCATCCACACTCTGCATGTGAGACTGTTTTCTCAGTGAATACTGTCTACTTACTCTTTACTTCTAAGCTCTCTCGTGTCAAAAATCACCAGTTTGTCACAAAGGGGAGCTGCAAAGAACAGCTGGAGAAATTAAAGAATCTGTGTGCTGGATTTACTTACTTTTGCATAATAATAGGCTACTTTTTAATCTCCTGAGCTTCTAAAGGAAGTACTCTGGAGGTTCAGAAGAGAATAATTTAATTACCTCAGAGATTCACAAGAAATTAGGCTTCAGTGATGCCTAGAATTGGTTAAATTAATAAGGAATATGCTTCAGTCAGAATGTTTCACAGTTATACAGTGAAAATCTGGCACTAGTGCATTTCCATTGGTTTCAGTAAGGTCAAGATTTAGCTCATGGTGGCTGTAAACACAAGATGATTACTGAGTGGGTTGATTCAGGCAACTGTTAGTCTCCTAGTAAGGGACACAAAGAGGACATCTTTCTCAATGCTGCAGACCTGAATTTTCTGAGATCAATTCCACCTACCAATGTATATGTGGCTACAACCCTAAAACAGTCAAATGGAAGCAATATAAAATACTAAATATAGTAGCATTTGAGTAAGGTGGGGGGGTTTTGTTTGTTTTTTTGGTTAGTTGGTTGGGTATTTTTTTGTTGATTTTAAGGTTTAAAAATGATTTTTTATGTCTTGGGAAATCTCATGTTCAAAAGGAAGGCTATGGCAATACACAAAAGAAAAGCCCATGTGAGAGCATGAAAAAGAGCCAAATTCTCATCTCAAAGCACAGAACAAACCCACTGCTATGAAATGAGTTTTGTCTGGATTTACACCAACATAATGTGGTCCAGAATGTAACCATTTGTTTTATCATAGGCCTAAAACCAGTTCACTTTGTTTTGACACCTTGTTTTGGCTGCAATTTTACATGCACTCACTCACACACATGCACAAACACTCTCTTCAATAGCCTTTCAGTCATGCCACAGAGCTGTATGGTCTCTCCTGGATAAGCTGTCTTAAATTAAAATTAAACATCACCAAGCTTTGTGCTCAGCCTCCCAGTGTGAATGCTCTGCTGTGGGTGTGCAGGGGGTTAATATCACAAATGTTCCACAGGAGGTTAGTGGGATTCAGTTTCAGCTAACATTTATTTTGCCAGCTCCTGTTCACTTTCATCTCTGCTTATGAACACTATTACCTTGTTTGTAATAATATATATAGATCACTGCAGCTGCGCTCTGCAAAATTCATCCATTTTTTGAACTTTGCAAAAAAATTCTGCAAGTCTTTTATCACATTACTGAGCCCTGTGAATTCACCCACCTTCCCACCGTTGTCTTGTACAAATTGTAAGCAGGCATGGGTTTGCAAACCTTTCATTGGGAATGGACTGTCATGTTTCTAACGTAACCTCACACCCAGTGTGGTTTTGTCCTTTCTTTCAAGACTAATTGTGACCTGTTGTTTTTTAAAAAAGGACTAAGTTACTTCATCTTCTTTGCTTTTTGTCCACTACTATTGTTAATTTTCTACTACAGTTATTACCTTTGGCACATGTATGACATGTAGCAGATCAGCATACTGTGCCTGAGCTCCTCTGTAACCTGCTTAGCAGATTGCCAGTAATAATATTAATATCAAACTATTATATAGCACTTTTTCTATCTCACAGATATAAAGCTTCCTGTCCTGGCATCATTGGTGCTAATTATTTGTGGACACTGAGAGGGCTATTAGCTTTTCCATAGACATGATGTAAACAAAGTAATATTTGTACTTTAAAATCCAGTCAGCCTAATGGAGGAGACAGGTCTTTTTTAAAAATCTGTGCAGAATAGATACCTTGAAAAGTGGGTGGAAGACTGT
Organism: Neopsephotus bourkii; assembly: GCF_033783945.1. Taxonomy (NCBI): domain Eukaryota; kingdom Metazoa; phylum Chordata; class Aves; order Psittaciformes; family Psittacidae; genus Neopsephotus; species Neopsephotus bourkii. Next base: position 152,465 of record NW_026901571.1, read on the forward strand.
AGAGACAGGACTAGACTTGAACTTACTTACACTAGTATTTCCAGCAGAAAATCCTCTTGCTGTATGTTTTCTATGGTCTGATCCTATGGCTTTACTCTAAAAATGCACACAAAGCAAACTCTTGGCTATTAAGTTCTTAATGTTTACCTATCTCGCTATTACTATAGTACAGCTTACAATGGATCTATTATTACAGAAATTGAATGGTGTGATACAGTAATTGACTTCCTTACTAGTTTCCCAGTCTTCTTCCTCTTAAAGAATCAGAAGTCATTGAATGACTAGGTCATAGCTTTATTCTGCTTTTCTCATTTTGAAACCCTAAAAAGACAGACTAACTTTCAAAGCCTCTACCCTAGGCTTTCAAGAAGGCAGAGCATAAAAGAAAGAATAGAAAAGGAAACAAAAAGGAAATGAAATGGAGATTTAAGTAGTTTAGGCCTTGTACTCAGCAGTCCACAAGATCAAACTTACTCCTCTCCGTGCAGCAGCTGGTATAAATGCTCTTGCTTTGTTCAAACAAGTTCCAGCATTTAGTGAGCTGGGATGCTGCCTTCTGCCATGCTTCTGTACAGGTCGCCTCTCTGGTTACAACTGAAGTGTGCCTCCCAGAGCAGCTTTGCATTACTTTGACAAATCCGGACAGCACCTGTTCTTGAGGCTTAACAAAAGGTAGTAAAGGGAAGGAGAGAGTAACCTCCCTCAGGCCTCTGCTGCTATCACTCTCCCTTTATATTTCATTTAAAGCAAAACGTGAACAAAGAAAGAGTGTTAGACATGCACACTGTAATGAAAATCCATGACTCGACCACACATTCATAATTATTTTATAAATAAATGGCTTCTGGAGAGCCACATCTGTCTCTTCCCACAGAGTGTATGTCTTTCATTAATGTATTACAGGCCGAATGAAGCAGCCTGAGTGCTTTGCTTGCATCTTCCTCTTCCTCTCCATCATTGTCCATGGATAGGTTTTTGTGGTTCAGAGAGAGCTGCAAGCCCCACACGTCTCTGCAGGACTGATGGCTCGTCAATAACATTAGCCAGCATTATGGGCCTCATCGGTGTAGAACAGAATCAATATGGCCAAGTAAAAAGTCTAATCAGTTGACATGACCATCTTCAGCAGGGCTTACGTTACAAGAAATGAGTTTTTTTAAAGAATCAGCAAGCAGCGCTGCTTATTCACCCCACACCAAGAAGCCTTGAAGAAGATTTATTGGCTCTTGTTTTCTTAGCAGTGCAGGATAAGCTGGTAAAAACGAAATGATCATTCAGGTTAAAAGGATAATAAAGACCAGACTCTACAAACAATGCCCACATTTTCCTAAGAAGCTGAAAAGAGCTCTGCAGTGTGGAAGGGAAGCTGTCTGTGCTAAGAAATAGGAAACATTTAAGCACCTGAATAGGGGGATTCATGTTTTTTGCCTTAGTAGGTTGCATTCTGTTTTTTTTTCTCTTTTTTCTTACTGAAGGGACAGATTCAGGTCTCACTTCTACTTGTACAAACTGAAGTTACTTGTCTGAATATAGTGCTGTTCCAGATTTCTATCAGCATAAGTGAAAGGAGACTTCGGCAGTCGTGCCCATGGCAATGCACACATCTTAAAACAAGTTTCTCACTGATGCATAGCTTTATCTGTGTGGTAATTAAGGAGCTGTTTTATGGTCATCTCCCTTTCTCTTTCTCCCCCCCCCCCACATGCAGTTTCACCCACAACACAAGAGCAACAGGGGTGCAGCTATCAGATATTTCACTTTTATGAACTCTGCTGATCATCTGTTCTCATTTGTCCAATCATCTGAGGGAAACCCTGTTCAATCATGTGAGGGTAAAGCATTAGTGAAATCATTAGTGCAGCATGGGCAGGCTAATAGGCCCATGCCTCAGCCATTTTTTTTGCAGGCAACATACCACCTACATCAGAGATACTTCAGCAGTGTTACTTCCTAGGCAGGTAAAAGAAAATGATTGCGTCTCTGTGGCAAGCAGCTTATTTGTGAATGGGAAAATGGAAATGTGAACTATTCTCATCCCACTTTGTTAGAATGAAATAGCTGGGAAGTGCTCATAAAAAAAAAATAATCTTGAAACAGGTTAAGTGCTTATCCAAATTAACAACAGAGGACATTAAAGAACCTAATCCCGCACAGGCCTTTGCATACTAGACATGAGAAGAGGAACAGGAATTTGGACTCAGGCTTTTCTCCCATTGCCAGGAAAGACTTGATTTTTACAGACTACTCTGTGGCACTTATACATGAACTATGACAAATTCGTGATCCCCTCCTGAGCAGTGGTAGACCTTCTCTCTAAGTATAGGATTGCCAGGTCTCTCAATACTGTCACAGGCAGTGGGCAGTCACCCTGACAAATTTAATCTCATTTTCTCCCCCTTGGGCACATACATGGAGCACATGCTTCCTACAGATTTCATTAAGGGGAGGAATTGTTCTGGCTTTTTAATATTAGAATAATAACTCTGGGCTCCAGTCAAAATGGAGGCCTACAGCAGTGTGCACAGACAAGTTCTTCGTCGCTGAGAATCAGTGTTACGGGCACATCAGTACTGAACTTGTTCCTTAGTGGTACAGTTCACCTCCAAGTTTCCAGCAACATTGGCTGCAAAAAATGAGGCCCAACAAAAAAAAAAAAAAAAAAAGGGGGGGGGGGAGGGGTGGGCGTGCGTGATTCTTCAGCATCTGTGTGTTTTGTGATTGTTTTTTTTTTGGCTGCATGAACAAAAGCAGTGGGTTTTGGTTTTGTTATTTTTTAATAAATCTAGATTCTGAACAGAAAGTTGGTTTGTTTTTTTTTCTATGGGAAACCTGCGCAGAGTATTAATAGTGTGTAACATTAATTTATATGCTTTATTAAAGCAAAATAAGAGTCCATTTCTATTAAGATTCCAGCATTTATAGTGATACAAGGGAATATTCTACTCTCAGAGTTCCAGGATCTTGTTATATAACATGCTCATTTGTGTTAATGAAAACTTTACCCCTTTGAATTCACAAGGACTGAAAAGTTTCACCAGGCGCACAGGCTCTGTATAAATAAGCAGCACACAGCAAACATATCCTTCTAAAAGGATTATCACTTTGACAGCTATTCAGTTGGGGTGGCTTTTATTGTCCCCTGGATTTCCCAGCTTGCCCTCTTAACTACACAGAAGGTAAATCTGTATAATACTTCACAGCTGCCTTTACCGGGACCTGACACTGAGCTTACTGGATGTGCTTTCCTGGTACAAAGCACCTCGTCAAGATTCCTGCTCTGGATCTAGTGAACACAGCTGATGAGCTGACTTATTAAAAGGTATGAGTAAAGGATGTTCACTCCATTACTTTCTGAACTACTGGATATGCACAGTGAAACTGCCGAACCAGTCAGTGCCTCAGCACTCCCTCCCATGCATTTGTGCTACACACTAATGTTTAATAATGGATCGTTCTGATGGTGGTCATCATTAATTTTTTTAAATTTTGGGGATTTTTTGTTTTTTTTAATTGATGACATCCTTTGTTCAATCTGTGTTATCATGGTGTTTCCCCATCACTGCAGATCAAACTTGAGCCTTGCTGGCACTGAGCACACCAGCAAAGCTCCCAAGAGTTTAAAGCTGAGGATCTGCCCAAGGTGATAGGAACAGTGTCACAACCAAGACCTGCCTGCACCCTGCCTACTTCAAAACAAAAGGGCAGCATCATGCTTCCTGAGGAGCCCACTGAGCCCTGAGAGCTGGCAGAGGCTAAAACTCAAGGGGCTGAGTACAGGAGAGCAAGTGTGGCATAAAGTGGTGAAGGAGATCAGAGGCAGGTGGACTGCAAGTGGACCTGAGGTATCATCCTCCTGCATCCCTCCATACTGCACACCCCTGCCTGAGCTCCTGCTAAACAGGGGCAAAGCTGTGACCACAAACAGCTGAGAGAGGGACATCTGAGCCAGAGGCAGGGCCAAAGGAGGTTTAAGCTGCTGTAGCAGAGCTGGTTTAGGAAAAGCAACCTTCTTTTTAAAGTAGAGGATGCAACTGTTGTTGCAGTCTTGGTTCAGCAGGGCCAGCCTCAGCAATGTCATATTTAGAGCATGTACCCGTTACATTCCCATCATTAAAAGAATAAGCTATTTTCTCAAGTAGTTCAGGTAAAAGCTGCAAATGCATTTCTTTTTCTCACTACCTCTCTGAATCAAAAGATATTTTCAAGCAGCCTGTGTCCAAAACTGCTGGTGTTTGGACTAGAAGAATACAATTAAAAGATGCAGTAAAAATTGACAAATCTCAGTATTGGGAGCTGAAAATACATTACAAACCCGATCAAAATATAAACAAAAACCCAAATTAAATAAATCTTACACAATTATGGATTAAAATACATTTGACTTTAATGACTTAGCGTACAAGCCTTGACTTCTGAAAGGGTTGCTGAGACCACACGGCTGGCACAGAGATATGTGTAACAATAAGCAAGTTGCCTGCTGCTGCAATACCATATAGGGATAATGAGAGAATAGGGACCAGCATTTTGCTGGGTTTCTGGTTACTAGTTAGCCCTCCTTCATGGGCCCTACTCTCTCTGCAAAGCTTTTGATGTAGAGCTTCAGTAACAGCAAGCAATGTCAATAATGGACTCAATAATGAGTGGAAAAGAAACCCAACCTAATGACAACAAAACCTCTGGGGGAACATTAGCAGCAATTGCTATCATCCAGTGTTGGGAAACTGCTGGTCTTTCCTGATGGCAGCCTATCATACAGTGCCTGCAACAGGATGCTGGGCTTGGGGAGCTGTAAGGTGTAAAACCCTGAAAGGGTCAGGCTTGCTGGACAGCAATGTGCTCCTCTATCACAGCTCAACAGAACAGGATTTTGGTAGCATGCAGTCAGATGGCATAACACGCATTTCCTTAAGAAACTAGACTAGAAAGAAAACAGCAGTCTACTTTTTCAGGCTTTCCTGTTCTCTGCTTCTCTTACTTACTTTGAAAGTTGCAGTATCTTAAAATAATCTCTACTCTACATCTAGGAATTCATGTGTTATGCTTTCTTTGAACAATGTTTGGTTTTGGTTTTGTTGGGGAATTTTTTTTTTTTTAAAAAAGCCTCCTGATTTAAAATACAGCATATGAGCACTTTTTTTTTCTTTTTTTTTTTTTTTTTTCCCTTCAGCAACTGTTTTCTGGAAGATCTGAATCTGATTATATTGGGATTGTGATTACTTAATGACTTGACTAAAACTATTTCACAAGTCAGCTCTGTTTTATGCATTACTTTGAATTAAGAAAAGAAGTTTTCTCATCTTCTGTTTTACAGAAAAGCCCATTCCAAAAAGCAAATGTGCGATGTGTCCAGAAATTCCTCCTTGAAAACTTGCCCTAACATGACATATGACTGTATTTTGCAAGCTGTTTAGTTACTCATTATTTTTGTTTTATTAGACGTAGTTGACCCTTTGATCTTGGTGAATTAACACTTCTACTGATCCAGAGGCTGTGAGTCTAACCCTCATGTTTGTTGACATTGTTTTCTTATGCCCTGGCATTTGTAATCATGCAAATTCTTGCTATAGCTTATGTGTTTCTAAAACATTCTCAGAATTTATTCCTTGACAAATGCTTTGTGACTTAACAGTTTTCTCTGGCTTTTCTGTATGGCTTAGCTCTTGGAGCTTGCCATAGAGTAACACAAGGTTCCCATGGATTTTGGCAATTTACTGTCTTTTAGGGATGTCTACTTTAGGGTCTTAGAAATTCCAGGAGGGTGAGGGGGGAAGTATCTGCAAAGCTTTTCCCGGGCTGTGGCCAGCTTAAGGAAAACACAAAGTTTCCAGGATAGATCTTACTGGATTTGTAGAGAAACTTGAAACATGGCACATCTCTTGACCTGAATTCTTGTAAGTCAATATGCAGTGTGTATATACCAAAATGAAATTCTCCAGTTGCAGTTTACATTTCATTCATGTAACATATAACACTGGAATCAGTGGACACTGACTGCTGTAGTATGTCAAGGGTTTGACCTTTGCTTTTCTGACCTTAATTACAAGGCTAGGTCTAGGATATAGAGTTCAGTTTCCTACCAGCTTCCAGGCATGTCAAACTCTGATTAGAGCCTTCCTTCATCAGGCTGGGTTGAACACACCCCAGTCAAAATGGACCTCTGTGAGTGTAAAGTTATGTGACCAGATGCCAGAGGCCATGGGAACAGGACGGAAAATTTTACACCGCAACTGTATGTTTTACAACTTGTAAAATAATCCAAGGGCTAGGAAATAGTTTTCTAAAATCCAAATTTCAAATTTTGTCTTTTCTCAAGGCTTAGAAGATATTCCAGACAACCAGTGTATTTGATACCTCTCATCCCCTTTCCCAAATCATTGAGAAAGGTATATTATTGTCCGTCCCCAGTAAGAAGGAGTACGAAAATATTGGTCTGAAGTATATTCCAGTTCACAGCATCCTCTGTGAAGCACTTAGGACAAAACTTCCAGGGGATTACAGTCCTTGTGTAAGTCCTTTGCCTTAGGTACTTTAATTCTAAAATTTTACATAATTTCGTTGCTGCAAAATTCTTCATTTGAAAATGAACACAGACACAAAAGGAAAAGAAAAATTAGAATTGTAGGGCACAAAAATGTGAGGTTGTGATGGTGCTTTGAATTGTTAATGTCACTTACAGACAAAAGACTTGAGAGACTGAAGCTCTCTGAAAATCTGGAGGTAGCATTACAATTTCAAATCACTTCATGCTACACATGCCCAGAGCTCTCATAGCCTCCACACTCAGCTGCTTATAAATTTTTTTCTTCAAACATTCCAATAACGTGAAGCCACTTTCAGCAAGTACAGTGTGTGTCATAATTATTGTAGCACTTCAGATTTCTCTGTGAGTCCTGGCATCTGGGAAAGAATTCAAACTCTGTTACAGAGGATCAAAATACATTGGAACAATCAAATGCTTTACCCAAGAAAACTTAAAGTGATCTCAAAATATGTGATTAAAAAAGACAAACATAAGAAAGGCAGCTGCATAAAAGCATCATATTGGAGAGAAAGTATTTCTTATAACAAGGATAGCTTTACTGGCCCAATAAATGGCTGGTAAGAAGCACAAATTACCATCAGATATGGTAACAGAATAGATAATTTTTTAAGACATGAGAGAATGAGTTGGCAAGATGAATGCATTTACTGTGGTACGGATGGGAATACCAACAGGCCTTGAATTTATTCTTGTAACAGTCTGCTTACTTACTTAAACACTACTGGGCATAGATGAAATAAGATGGTAAGGAAGTCCAAACAATGCTTTTGCATCTACCTAGTTCTCATTTTGACCTCTTCTACTGATACTGGAAGGCTGATACAGAATGTCTCTGCTCCAGCATTTGAACGTTCTTTTTAGCATACACAGCTCTTTTTTTTTCTCTGCCGTTTACACTTTGCTCCATTGTCATATATTTATGCAGCACAATCATGCCCCATTTCAGCTCTCAGTTACTTGGCTATGGAAATCAAGCTCTCTTAAGCTACCATCATAAAGGTGCCTATTTCTTTCTCTGCAAGCATGGGCAGCCTTTATTTGAACTTGTCTGTCTTGTACGTGGGCAATTGAACTATATGCAGTTCTTTAAATGACGGCTGCATTGGATTTGAAGATGTAATACTGGTGCTGTCCAGACCCCCATGGAAATGAATAATCTGATAAATACTGGAATCACATTTGATCTTGAAAGCCTCTTTACTTCATCAGAAAGCATCTTAATGTTGTTGCTTGGTCCTACTTTATTTACCAAGTGAAAGAGAATTGTAGTTTTTCCCTTAATTTTGTAAAGTCTGAGTCAGCTTGACCACTGGCAAATCTTGCACTGTTCCTAAGACTTCTAAGACACACATTTTGGGGTGGCAAATTTTGCCCTTCTTTATAAATTGCTTCCAGGTTTTTTTTTTTGTTTTTTTTTTTTTCTTACTGATATCATCCCCTTTGACATGACCTTCCATACTGGTAAATGATATTTTCCCTAGGTACTGCTACAGTGATTAGGAGTGGAGCTAAAAATGGTGATCTACATCCCACATCAGCAGCACACTGCTCTGAAGAACTTGTCATGAGAAAGCAATCCTAAGCAGTACAAGAAACTGAAAGGATGATTTGATGACTGCTATGTGGCAAAATGGTCAGAAAGACTGAAGCTTCTCAGCAAGTGACCATCTGGGACTAGTGCTGCACTAGGATGCATTTCCAGTTCAGTGGCATTACTTTCACAGTATATTTTTCTAACCCCTGTGCTGGTCATTCTAGGAAACACTTCACCTTGGAAGGAGCTATCATAGGATCAGCAGCATATTGCTGCGAGAGTTGGATCTAGCTGAAACACCAGACTAACAGAGGGTCTGTAATTGGATTGTATTTTTTTTTTTTTTGGCTAATGGCTGGAAGTCGTCACCTGAAAGCAGGGCTGTGCTGGGCATTGGGGTCCTACGCAAACCACAGCATACATGAAACACCTCTACTGTGGCTCTTCCATGACAGATATGACTGTAAGCAGCAATGGTTATTTGGTCTGACTGTCATTTTGTGTTCTTTACAGAGAGGCTTAAGCTAAAGGTCATGAGAGAGCCACTGTGTATTTTTTCTTCAAACAAAATCAATTGAAGGACCTAGAACACAATAAGTTATGTTGCAGAGCTGCACTTGCGTGTATTCCCATTGGAGACCTATCAATGTGAACTAGCACTGTTGGGAAATCTCTTCAGCTACCCCAGCTAATCAATATCTGTTCATTATACTGTCTCTGATGAATACGGGTAAGCAGGAGTCAGGTGACTTAAAAATAACTGCACCTCATGTAAGATCAATAGAGGGTGTGTTTTTTCTGCAGTATTACTTCAGGCAAACTAATGTACTTTTTATCCCCCCCTCTCTTCTTACCACCCCTTGCTCATTGCTGGTATATCAACATCACTGTAGGAGTGGCTTTATTCAATTAGTAGCACCTAATCTACTGTCATACTGTCAACTTGCAGGGGGTGAATAAGCAGACAGCAAGTTTTCAAGTGGCCCAGTGTGCTTCGACTGGCTCTCACCCAGGCAGTTAGCTCAGACCTGTGCCAAAAACAGTCTTTCTGGGTGCTTGCTAGTGTCTCTGCACTGAGTATGAAAGCCCTCTGCTAAAAAAACTGTTTTAGGGGAATTCATGCCAATTATAGATGTGTTGTGACAGATGAAAAGATTATAATTATGCTTGGCTTCCATGCAGAACTACATTAACACATCTATGACATTTAATAACATGGGAGGATAACCACATGCCTCAACAGAGGCTGGCTTTCCCAAAAGTTGCTTGACTTTTTCTTCCCTCTTTTTCCCACCCAGCAAAATTAAGAAGTTCATGTGCTTGCAGCATTTTGGAAGAAACAAGGAAAAGTATAAAAAAAAAAAAAAAAAAAGGAAAAAAAAGAAAAAAGAAAAAGGAAAAAAAGGAAAGAGAAGAAGACAAAAAAAGAAAGGAAAGGGAAAGAATATGTAAGGTGAGAAAGGGAAGGGAAGGAAAAGGAAAAGGAAACAGAAAAGGAAAAGGAAAAGGAAAGGAGAGGCATATAAATAAATGACATGAAGCTAACAACTGCAAGTCAGTAACAGATTAAAGGCATTTGACTTCTCATTGGTCTGTCTATGTGAGACTGATAGAAACCAGGCAAACCGAATAAGCACTCTCTCAAGCCTTTAGTCAGTGGACCTCTGGAAGACATCCTGTGTCTATATGCTTATGATTCTCAGCATATAGGCTGAATTAAATTGGGGAAGAAGCTGGATTAGAAGATGGAGTCCTGTTTTTAGAGCTAATGTTTTGTACAAAAACTGCCTTGAGGTCATGCTGGGAGGGCTACAAAAGAATAGACCTGGTGACAACTTAGCAAAGTACTAAATCCATTAGAATATGTATTATCTGCCAACCAGCCAACCACTTTCCTCAGGCTTACAGTTCACAGTGCTTAGCAAGTGCTAGTTAATTGTCCTTCACATTCATTTCTTTCCCTAACCCCATGTCCACATTCAGCTGGTGAGCCCATTTGCCTCCGTTCTGCTGATAGAAAATGTGAGGCAACAAAAAGCTTATTGACTCTTGCCAAACACTGAGCAGGCTGTTTCCAATCCAGCTAACCTGTTAGAGAAGGGCTCATTTGCAAGCAGATATTCATTCCCATTGGGTTAAACAGGACCGTACATGTGCTTAAAGTTCAGCACATACCGTCGTATTTTGAGTCATCGTAGCCCTGGTGCTCAGCACCTTGCAGCACTTAACAAGCTGAGTTGTCTTTTGCACTTCTATTGTAGAATGAATTAATATGAATCATATTCCAACACATTGAGTCAGTTACACTTGTAGTGTTGCCTTTTTGTCCCCATGAGCACGATGTCATGCACAAAAATATCCCATTACGAGACAATTCTTGATCTATTTGTTTTCTTTATTGGTAAGAAGTGCAGTATGTAGCAAATAACTAGCCCTGTAAGAGATCAGACTGAACAAAAATCATTTACCCCAGAAGAATCTTGCTTACATTTTGCCAGCTTCTACAGCTGTCCCTTCAAACTAAAAAAGATTTCTTAAAAAAGAAATTATTCTGCCCTGCAAATGGGACTTCACAACATCTCCCCACACCATACCCTCTTCTTGCCAGTATGCAGCACAAAGCAAATCATAAGAATTCAAAGGTGAATCCTCTGGTGGTTAGATGTTTATGTTACCAAGCAAACATTGGTGGGGAGACACACTGGCCAGTTTCAAAGCACAAGAAAATTCTTATTCAGACACTGAGATGAATGAGCTGTGTCCCCCTGCTTTGGAAAGCAAAAGGGGGATTGACCTGTGCTAGGACACCAAGTTAGAGTTTGGTGTCCTTGAACATTTCACTTCAGTGTCTTCATCTGTCAGACATACCCAAGTGTGAGCAATGTCCCCCTTAAAAGGTTTTTGCAGACACTTAGGTGACTAACTTAGTGAGACTATAGGACTCTAGAGATGCCAAAATAATGATGACAGTTCTGAGGAAATGTGTACAAGTCAGGGAAAGAAATTATACCTCCCCCAAAAAGCTTTTATCTCTTCAATTTCTGGCAAATATGCAAATCTTTCAAACGCAGTATGCAGCTCTCAAACTACAAGAGGCCTTGTGCAGGCTTTGCAGGTGAAGCATCTTTCCATGACCATAAGCCTTCCCATGAAAAGGTTTTTCGAATCTGTAAAAAATGAAGAAATGAAAGACAAAGAGACAGAAATGTCAGTGACTGATAAATCTTTAATATAAAAATTGTACAAGAATTTTGATACAAATTACAAGAGGTATTTGGACAAAGTATGAGTAAAACTCCATTTATATCCCCAAAACCTTATGCATTTTATGCAAAAGTCATACTGTAGGACAGTTACAGTACAGAAAAGACAAGAAAATAAATGTCAAAATAAAAACAGGACTTTTAATTCCCTCAGACTACTAATGGAAATAACTTGTTTAGTGTACATACAGTATTTATGAAGCTACCAATGTCACGATTATTAGATCAACATGATGTAGTTTTTCATATCCCCTTGTACAGCTATATTCCATACTGCATGCTTTGGTTCTTCAGGCAGGACAGCAGAACAGTCATGTTTTTCTCACATTGAGAAGAAACAGTGAAAATAAAAAGCCTCACCTATTCCACACAGAGAAGGACCTTTGTAAAACCGTCTGTCAGGCCCCGACTCCACGCTTTCCCATGCCTGAGCGCGGGTACCCCAGCACACATCTTGACAAAGTCCACTGGAACAAGCTTGGCTTTGTGAGCCAGCATTGAGCTCGCCGTTCTCCACGCAGCAGCCCTCTCACTGCAGCTGGTGTATCGCTGAGCATCACGGGGAGAAGTTGCATCCAGGCTGTGAGAGCCCTCCCATGCCCACTGAGAAAAGATTTCCAGGCTTTTTGCCTCTGTGACTGAACCCACTGCCATGTCTCTCAGACTCCCCAAAACATGAAGGTTCAAATCCAGTTTATCTCAGCTTACATATCTGCATGAACCCCCAGTCAGGTTCCCATCTTTCCAGTTCAGGAGAACTGAAACCAGCAGATGGCTACATAGGAAATCACCATTTTTTACGTTTTCCATCAAAACTGTGCCAGTGAGCAAGAGCCTTCAGGAAAACAAAAGATCTCTAAACCCATTTGGCCACAGGTGTAAGCCCACTACAGTGAGATATTCATAGGTACAAACAGGCAGCAGTAAGCTGCTTGCAGTAAGGAAAAGTGTGTGGAACTTCATCCAGGGTAAATTTTGAATGTGTTCAGGGCCCAGATCAGCTTATTTGAACACCTGTTGAACATACACTGCACTGGAACACTTTTTATTACAGACTGGAGGACAGGCAGGAAGCATGAACTGAGAACACAAATGCTGTCCATAAAAAACCAGTCACATTATGGGAAAGGAGCCCCACATGATAAAGGAACCAAAGTTTGCACAAGAAAAAGCAGCATGCTGAATTTCATATTTATAAATAGCTAAATGAGACACATACACAACAGTGGCCATTTTATTCATCTTGTCGCTTTACAAATGGTGACCATTGTCACAGGTGGAATGCATAAAACTTTCTGAAATGGCAAACATCAGGAGGATGTGTTACTTTTCTGAGTGAATTTTAATAAGAGACTTTCTCAGAATGAGAGGAGAACGGGTGGGGATAGGTGAAGATAATGGGAAAATTGATAAAATGACCAGATTGTACAAGGTTTTGTTAAAAAAAAAATATCTATACATACAAGTACGGTAGAAAAATAACGAAAAAATCAGCCTGAATTTGTACAGCTTGATTCTTTTTACACTGTAGGTCATTGGGTAGACTAAGAACATCCCTAGAATCACAATCTGAGCGGCTACTGTACCGTTTCACAGTGGTGATGGAGAGAACGAACACTTTCTGTCCCTCTGAAGCTGGAGGTGAGGAAGGTAGGGATGTGAACTGCAGTCTTGAGCTGGATGTGGTAATTGTGTAACATTACAACACTCAGGCACAGATGTGCACACATGAGTGCCACTGGTGTCCCAGAACCGCTGTTCACAGCCTCTTGCATTTTGTGACAGAAGCGGACAGGTTGTGATTAACTATTGATGCCATACTAACTATGCATTATCCTGTGATCATTCTCAACCTTTTGTTTGACAATGGATGCCTATGAAATCATTATGCATCACTTAGCTAGTCTTGCTCTTTCTTTCTTCTCTTGAAATATAATTGCCCTGGACGTGTTTTTTTTTTCTATTTTCTTGAAGTATTTTTCTCCAAGGTTTGAAAGGAGCAGTGAATGAAATCTGTAGAACATCTGAATAAACCTCTGTAAACATCAGACATCATGCTTCTCATGCTCTGAAGCACATAAGAGGAAGTACATATATATAGATAGGTAAGTTGATGGAAATCTTTTGCACATTTGTAACCTTTAAGTCTCTTTTTTCTAACATTGTGTCTGTTTCTCCCTCTCAGTCTGCCTCACACACACACTGACACTCCACACACACACACACACACACACACACACACACACACACACACACACACACACTCATGACCCAAACGGTTTATTTGATCAGAAAGTCCTCGGTTTCCACAGACAGCCTCAGAAATGGTATAGAAAGGCTTTTAGACCTGCCCAAGCTCATCATTGCAGGTCAGCTAATCCAACTGCTCCCACCTCTGTCAGCACCATGTGCACATGGAGTTGACAGGGGAGCAGAATTTGGGCTCAGCCTTTACGCTTCTGACACAAACAGACCTCAGGAAATTGTCTGCTGATTTCACCCTTAGAGATTCTGATGCACTTGTAAGGAAAAGGAGGGAAAAGATCAGTGACCTTTGACTGGTAAAAAGCCTCAGCATATTTATAATGGGTACCATCACCTCTATTGTAGCAAACATCAAATTACCACACAGCACTGGAGATAGTATTAGCATCTCGAACCTACAATGATGAGCTGCAGCCCACTAGTGCCATGAATTGATCCAAGGATATGGAAAACAATGAACACCAAAATGGCTGTATTTAGGTCTCCCAGTCTTTGCCTTTTTTGCTGCTGCACTGGCTGCCAACACTGTGCAGCCCACAGTGCCCAGTTCTCACAGGCTAATAAGGATCTGGTGTATCATCTCAGCACAGGAATGCTGCTGACCCTGCCAGGAAAAGCATGCTTCAGCTGCTCCTCTGCCTACTTGGGTTCTCAACTGCTATTCAGCAGTCAGTCAGCATAAAGTAAAAAGGAAGGAGAGTGGCTGAAGCCAGGTACACTGGCCTTTATGCACTTACAATTTCTTAAAACATGGTATTTGCTTCCAAGCGACTTCACTGTCAAAATCTTTCTTACCTGATGGCCTCATCTGAGAAGTGCTTCTGGAGCTTGTACTTTTGGCAGTGTTCTTGTAAATGAAGGGATAAATCAGAAAAAAATTTCTCCTTGTATGGGGGCAGCAGATTGTGTTTCAGATATGTTTCCCTAACACTTTACAGAGGTTCGCACTGACGTTAGCAGGAGATGTTCCTGTCACTGCAGAAAGGATATCTAGAATTGGCATCCATCACAGAAATCCGAGAGGATGGTATTACCCTAAAATTTGCAAAGGGATAGGCTAAACCAGAAAAAGACTGCATATCCTTTTTGCCATGGAGCATACACAGCAAGCCCTGAAGCAAATTCACACAACTATTTCTAGCAGGCACAGTATGGCTTATGCCAATACAAAGCAATTAGTTGCTACATAAGCAGACACAAGTGCCATCACAGACAGTATTTCTCAGCTGATCTTTTGTTAAGAAGCCGTCTTGTTACTGTCTGTGTGATAGCTCGATAGAGCAGCCAGTGGCAGCCTTGGGCTTCCCAAAGACAAATCGAAGTGCTCCAGGTGGGACTTCCCTTCACTCACTGCAGATGTGTGTGTGCATGTGTGTGTGTGTGTCAAGGTATGGGGAGGGAAAGCCTGGTTCTTATACTCAATTTCCCCTTCACAGGGGATAAATAGGCAATTACGCATCCTTTTATATTTGATGGCCAAGTGCTGAACTTGAAAGCACACTATTAGTTTGTGTCCCTTCAGGGCCAGTGCAATAAGTAGCTGGGAGAGCTGGAGCTAAGGAAGAGAGGGTGTTGTCTGCTGTTAGTGTGACAGTCTTGTCAGCAGCATTCACATTACTGGAAGGTAATAAAGTGACAAGTAAGTTATTAGAAAGATATGAGGTGAAATTGAACTGAAGCTTCTTTCTGCTCAGCTCAGGTTTTTTTTCCTGCTTTGTAATGGGCCACTATTTGTTACAAACCAAGCCTTGTCTTGAGATCTTATATAAAAAAAGAAATATTTATTCTTTGCAGGAAAGGTCACATGAATTTACAACATCACACTTTAAAGGAGAGGAATGGGAAAATAGTTTTATGACAACTACAACTGCTATTTAAAAAAAATACAGTGTCATCATAATGAACAATAATACTGGCAAAAGTCAAGAGGACTTGTCAAAAACATGTCCATTTTTTAACCCTTTGGTGGTTCAGAACTGTTTTCCTTTCAGTGCCAGTGCCAAACAACAGCAACAGTATCGGCATATACATGATCAATATCTTGATCCAAAAATCAAAGCTGTCATTCAACATCATGAAAACCAGAGAAAACAAGCTACATAAGACTGGTTAACTACAGATTCAAGATAATACTACCTATGTAAAAGAGTTGCTGCTTCAGTCTGTTACAGGCCATTTTAAAGGCAGTGATAATGCTGCTTGGCAAGAAGAGACAGAAACCATGGGACTGGAACAGACATGTACTTGGGCAAACATGTGGGTGAAAGGTTCAGTCCATCATATGATGTTACACTGTTCATAAAGTAGAAATGAGTATGGTAAAAAGTTCCTTTTATGTCCCTACAAGAGAGGGAAAAAAGCCCAACTCATCATGTGTCGACAGCAGGATACACTGATGGTTATCTAGAGAAGTAGCACTACAGTCACTGTTTTGTTGAGTTACTATAGCAGCAAAGTAGCCAAGTAGCAAAGAAAAAATAATAAGAAACTGACATATACCAGCTGCTGTCATGTGTCTGTCACTCACCTTTTCCCCACAGAGAACTCCTGCTGCCTCCCTGCCCTTAGTACAGACACCTTTGCGCCAATTTTGAAATAGAAAGAGTAATTTTGTTACCACAACCCAAAGAGGAAATTGACAAAAACATTCTGGGGACAGAAGAAGGAGTAATAGGTCTGTTCACATGACGGGCACACAAAACTCAGAGCAGCATGTGTGTGTTCCTAGATCGCTTTCTCTCCCCTATTCCTTCACCTGCCACTGATGATGCCATGAAATTCCTGCAGAATTTGAGTATAAATACATTTCTGAAAAGATGTCATGTTTTCTGATGACAGCTGACATTCCTAACTGTGTGGAAAATGGGTCCAAAACAAGCACTTTCATTTAAAAATATCGTACATATTGAAGGAGAAGTTTTTGAACTAAATCTCTGATTCCTATCTTTGGAACAGATCACACCTTGAATCATTATGTTTCTGAGCTTTCCCCATACCCACACAGCTCTTGATCTTGTTGTTTAGGCACATTCTTACCCCATATACTTAGCCATGTTAGATCCTTAACTGTGTTAACTGAAGACTAAAACTCAGGGAAAACTCAAGTGGGTTGCAGTAGCCCCACTTCCTATTAGCTGCACTGCACCAGATCAAAAGAGGTGCTGGTCACCCCTGACAGCAAGTTCACTGCGTAGAACCTGACTCTGCTGTTTTCCCTAAACTGTCCCTTTTTGGGGGGGATGGAATAGGAAACACATACATAGGTGACGGAAAACTTCTGAAACAGGCAGACAAAGTAGACTTCCATTTACAGGAAGAAGGAAGGAAGGAAGGAAGGAAGGGAGGGAGGGACGGAGGGAGGGAGGGGGGAAAGTAAGTAAATACACACACAGCAAACATGGTGCACAATTTCTGCTCTGTAAAGCATCTACAGATCCCTAGGAAACATACAAATTCTGTGCGCTCAGTCATGAAAAGCCTTTTAGAGATTTTTAAGCATAGTATTTATGTGCTAATAGGTTTTTTAATCTGTATCTTCCACATTTTGTCAAACTGAGTTGGGACTCAGTGACAGAGTGCTTATATGTTGTGTGGATGACTACAGTGTCACCATGGAGCCAGCTGCAGTTTAAGAGGCAAAGTTAAAATCTCAGCCATAATGAAATGTACCTGGTTGAGTTACAGTTCAGAAAAAGTGACTAAATGTTATAAAGTGTGCAAAAAATAGTTATGACTCAAATTAGCTCTTTACTAGCACCAGCTAGTTAGTCCTCACAGGAGCACCCTTATGGGGAAGATCATGTTAGGATTAGCGGTATTTTAGCAGATGGGTAAGTGATGTATCTGCTCATGACTAAACAGTGAGAAGGAGCCACTGACGATTTTAAAACTCCTGGTTCCCCTTTTTTTTGTGCTTTGACTGTGCTGTTTTCCTTCAAAATTGTCTCATACAGCTTTTCAAAAAATACCTAGTGATTAACCAGTATCACATGCTTTCCTGACCCACCCCCCTCCCCTCCGAAACTAAGAAAAATGCTTAACAACCTCCAGATAAGTAGTTCTGATCCCAAAGGAGGTTCAGTACAAAGAGTTATTTCCTAAATGCAGATAAAGACTTCTTGATATTTACAGAAAAATACAACTACATTGAATAAACAAAACAGTGAAACAAAGTGAAAAGACTGACCATAAAAACTGTAAGAAACAAACAAGAAGGAACAAAATCCACATAAAATGAAAAATCTCTTCCTCAAAATTGGTCTAATTCTCATAAAAAGCCTTTGACTGACAAGATTTGGAAACTGAAGAGATACCTGCAGGTTTGTGATGGCATAAGCAACTGCACAACATATATTTTGTCATCACACAACTACAGCCATGCCATGTGCTGGACACATGAGATATTTGGTCATTATGCTTATTGCAGTCTGGATCACTACTAAAATCACCCAGAAATGCTACTTTCTGCTGGTAAAGCCAAACTTCTACAACACAGCCCTTTTAAGGATTTTTCAGATAACTTCAGATGATACAAACTCCACCACAGGAACAATTCTGATATATACAGATTTTCATAGAGGTTCATGGTAAGTAGGAAGGAGGGAAATGCCATTCAATTCAATGTAAGTGTAAGTGCCCTTCTAATACAAAAATGATTCTGACATTAGTGTCACTAGCACTGCAGAAACTGCTTGATTCACCTAGAAATAACGAGTAATATTCTGTCCACAAAACAGAGATGGTATCACCTACATAGCTCAAGCAAAATTTGAATGAAGTTTAGGATATCATAAAAGTAGGATTGCAGAGCTTATAATGCTTTTTTTTGGGTTTGTGTCTGCTTCTTTACATTTCAGAATGGTCTGTTTCATTCTGTGTAATAAACAGATTATTTCTTTTTCTTATGTAATTCATCTGCTGAATTTATCTACTGACGATGTTTAAATTTCCAAACAAGTTTACCAAAACCATTTGACCTCTAACAGAAACAGAGTGAAATGAGAATGCAGAACAGTGATTCATTCAGTGAGGAATTATTTATATACTTCAAATGTGTTTTTCATTAAAAATGATATTTATTTATACCGTACACACTACAAAACAGTGGGATTTTCTTTCTGTAGATACCATTCAATTTTCGTTGAGGATTTTTTTAGATTTTGCATCTTCCTTGTCTTAATAGCCTGGGAGGAGGGACGGGAGTTCAGTACAGATAACACTACAAAGGTCCATGTGTTTAAGAAGAATGCACCCTTACTAATTTCCCTTTCTCACAAACACACTGAGCTTGTACAACGTAAACCAAAGCAAAGCAGATCTCTCCACTCAATTTAACAAGGCAAAGTAGCTGAGAGTTTGAAGAAAAATAAAAAGATGGAAGAAAAAGGTGTGTGAAACTGCTACAGCTTTTCACTATAAAG
The DNA here is from genome assembly GCF_033783945.1 of Neopsephotus bourkii. NCBI lineage: Eukaryota > Metazoa > Chordata > Aves > Psittaciformes > Psittacidae > Neopsephotus > Neopsephotus bourkii. Next base: position 171,488 of record NW_026901571.1, read on the forward strand.
TTTCTTTTTTTGTTAATCAGAAGGTAAATTTTCCTTACAGTTTCTGTGGGATCCACAAATGTTTCCCGGGCTTCATCAGTGTACAGCATCAAAAAAATTATCAGGCTTGTAATCCATAAGAACATAGTGAGAATTCATTTAGAAAGATTTTTCTTTTATTTTCTACAACTGCAAACACTGATTTATTAGCTATTGATTCCTACCTTTGGAAACAAGAATACTGAAATGCATAAAGAGTACTAAAAATGAGGACATCCATATTAAGAGTTTCCTCTAGAAAACATGAGTTAAGTAGTCAAGTGGACATAAAGGTAAGAATAATCAAAATGCACAGCAAATCAAAACAAGCTGAAACAGTGGAGCATTTCTGACTCTTGGCTAAGAAGAATAATGTTCTGGGTCAGCAACACAGAAAAGGAACACATTCTCACTGAAGGCATATTTTATTGTACACTGAAATATCCCTTGTGGTTTTGTTTGTTTGTTTGTTTGTTTGTTTTTGCTTTGTTATTGTTATTGGTTTTGTAAAGAAAAGAGTCTACAACACACACCCAAATGGTTTTGGCTGTAGACTGAACTTAAGTAAATACCATCATTCAGTCAGTATGTTGTGGTAACTCAGGCTGCCAGTGTGGTTTACCAGCTCCAGTAACGTGTAAACACCAGAAACAAAAGATTCAGAGGACAGCCTCTTTTTCTCTCTGCATTTCTCAGCTGCTTGCTCTTTCTCCCTGTCCATTCTTACTCTCTTTCTTGCTATCCTTCTTGGACTTTTTTTATTTTCTGACAAACCATGTTGGTGAAACACAAAATATTAACACAATTAGAGATCCTTTTTTTTTTCCTGGACCCTAATTTTATCCAAAGGGAAAGTTACCCAATAAAAAGCGTATGTTTTCAGAGCTTCTAAGTGCTTCTGCCATTAATTTCTTTTGATTGCTTCTATAAAACATGCCTTAATCATACTACAGCAATCTCTGTTGCAAAAAAGACAACTTTACAGAACAACATAGATAACATTATTTCCCTGTTCTTTTTGTATTTTTTTTTTAAACACCACAAAAAATCCAGGCCGTAAGAAGCACACAAAATTATATTCATCTTTGTTCTGTGACAAGTAGTATCAGCATTTATATCCCCAAATATTATGCATGTTTGACAAAAGAAAAAACTTTCCACTGATTCACATGAAACAATTCTTTCTTTTTTCTTTTATGTAATGTACTCTATAAGGAATGAGGATGCACTATTGTTTCTAGTAATAATTGGCACTTGACAAAAGCACCAAGATTTCTGTGTTTCACTTTATCTTTTTTCCCTCCCATGTATTTTTTCCTGTAGTCCAAAAACTACAACTGTGGTAATGGTGAATAACTACTTTTTTTTTTTTTTCAAAATGTGTGCAAAGTTGGCACTTTTGTATTAACACTAAACACTAACACTCTTTGTTTGGCATTCATGCCCTCATACTGACCAGACCACTTTTATCTAAGTGTATTTTTTAAAGACACTTACTGAAAATATGGCAATAGTTTAAGGAAAAAAAAAAAAGCATGGATATTATTACACATCCCCTTGTAGTGTACGAAAAAGTGCATGACTGGATTTATGTAAGTACAAGACAAAAAAACTGTATTAGATCAGGTACTGTAAAGCATGCCAGCACCTCTGTATTACTTATATCTAGCAGGTAGTTAAAACAAGACCGTGGTTCTTTTAAAAATGTGCATTAAAGCTAACATAAATGAGTAGGACTAGCCAGCAAACTATTTTTCCTGTTTATCTAACAGCTGAATGTAACTGTAAAAAGTAAGCAAAGAAATAAGAGTTAAACCACCATCAATACAATTGTTTTACATCATAGGCCTGTCAAGGCTCAATATATATATACAAGTGTAACAGCCATGCTTAGTAGAACGTTATCCCCAATGCTTAGAAGACACAAAGACAACTAAGTAGATATTTTTTTTCTCTTTTTGTTTGTTTGCTTTTTTTTTTGTTGTTGTCGTTTTTCATTCTTTTTTCAGGCAAAAGTCATGAGTAAAACAAACTGTCCTTTTGGAGATGACCAAGAACATTCTAATAGAACTAGGGACAACTGCAAGTTTTCTGTGGGTTTATTTCTTGGTTTTGTTGGCTTTTTTTGTGAAGGGCATGTTCTCCCAAATTAAAGATCCCACCTTTTTCTTTCTATCCCAAATAAAATGTAAAAAAAAAAAAAAAACAACAAAACAACCCAACAACCAACAAAGGGGAAAAAAGCACCTGGTGTTTCTTTCTTTTGTTAGAAAAGAAAATGATTATATATATATGTATATTTATATATATATATATAAAGGGACACTGTATATGGCAGTTCAGATGTGGTGGGCCCTCTCTGAGAGCTGGCATTATGCTGTGTCCATCTTTGAACTAATCTACTGAAGCAAAAGGAATGTTTTTATGCAGATTGGGGTTCTGACTGTGCCGGTTTCGGCTACGGACAGAGGAGAACATCATGTTGCACCCGGGGACTTTGCATTTGTGCATTTCTCGCAAGTGCACTGTTTTATAGTGCACTCTTAGGGTCCCCTTGTTGCTGTACATTTTGTGGCAAATGTTACACATTATCCCACCGTTGCTCACCGAAACACTGTTGAACATGAGGGATCCTGGGACATCAGTGCCCATACCTACAGCTAAGGCAGGAGCATCTGCTTTGTGGGCAGATTCCCCACTGTCACTTGCCCCATCGATGTCATCCAGGAGAATGCCCTCATCGCTTCCTGCATCTGATTCTCTTGAGGAATGAATACTGCTGCTGGACTGGATGCTGGAGGTGGTGCTCAGGTCTAGGACCATATAGTCTTCTGATATGCCCCTGCCGTACCCATTCATATGGGAATCCTCAGTACCAGCAGGTGAGGAGGTGTCTTCCCTTATGTCAAGCCCCATCTGATGCTGAGCGCCATATATCTTCACCAAAAATTCATCACGGAGGTCCTTGCTAAGAGAAGGCTGTGAGGTGTCCAGGCCCATGTCATCCAGTTCTTTGGTCAACAGTTTACGGTGCAGGTTTATGTTAGCACTGTGTCTGAGAAAGGAAGAAGGAAGGGAGAAAAGGAAAAACATATGTTATTTTTGATTAAATGTACAGCCATCAAGCACCAAATCCAAAGTCTGATTTATCAATAATCTATCATAAAAATATCCCCAATCCATGTTTCTTGGAAAATTCAATCTTGTTATGTGAACAAATTTCAACATAAAACCAATCCAAAACAAGCCCCACACCCCCATATTTTTTTTCTTTTCAGCTACTGCTCCTCAACATTAGTCCCAGCAGCAGCTACAACCCTTTTATTTGATATTTAAAAAATAATAAATTGCACTAGCAGCAAATGCAAAATGCTTTCTTGGTTTCTGAATCCCTGCTGGCCTTCCTAAAAGCCTTGCTTCAAGAGAAAATATTATTAGTATATGCAGCATCTGTGTGTGTTTGTATCTATGTCTGTCTCTATATTCATATCCTTATATATTTTATATCTATATATATATGTAGGTACTTACATAACTGTGTAAGTGGAATATATAAGGAGAGAAAAAATAAAGGTAACTGAATGATACATAGTCAGAGGTCCTGATTCTGATAATTTAATTCTGGTATAAAGGGATTCAGAATTGGGCCAAACCAAGAGGGAAAAGACTTGAAGGGTTTAGAAGAACAAGTCTCTGAAATCTACGTGTAAGTTTCCTAAAATTTTAGCCAAAGTCACTGGTTCCATCCTTCTCGGAGGACACAGCCACTCCTCCCTGTACTTTTCCCAGTTGGGTGTCCAATGCAGTGCTCAGTGACTCAAGTAGTGTAATTTCCAGCAAAAAGACCCTACTAATGGCAATGAGAATTTTGCCCCAAATCAATTAAAACTCTTGAGCATGACCTTTGGTTTAGGTATATGCTGAAGTCAACATGGGTGCTCAAGAGACACTGGAAAAGCTGTCACTGACATCAGTGGTTTGGAGCAGATTCCAAAAGCTGCAAGTTGAAATATTCTCAAGTGTTTTACATAATCTAGGCCCTTGCTCTCAAGAAATAAAGTTCTATGCTTGCAAACAAAATGTAAGCCTTTGGGTTAGTAACTGCGTAAAGCAGCCTATTATTTTAAATGTTGTATTCTAAACTCCACTTTTGACATCAGCTTTATTCACCCATTGCAGTAGAACCTCACTGATTTGCAGTAGTGTCAGGAAATCCTCTTTGAAAAACAGCATTTTCTGAATTAGCAATGCAACGAACAAACAACATGACAGACATCAAAGACCTCTGACCACAGAACATGCTCGTCTTGTCAAAGTGCTTAATAAGGAGAAATCAGTATAAAGTTTTCAGTATTAGAAAACTTTAGGGTTCAGTATTCAGAATGTGCACTATTGCTGAGGAAACAACAAATATTTACTCAGTTTCTTTGGAAGGTGACTGGATTTTCAAGTCAGTAAAGAAACAATTAGCGAAGTTCTACTGCATAACATTATTTGCAAGCTAAGGACCCAAACCCGCAATTTACAACATGCAGACTCACCAGTCTGTCTGCCCATTATAAATTGCAGATCAGAGCCCAAATGTAGGAGGGAAAAGAAGGGGGGAAAGGGGGGTGTAAGGGGAAGGAAAAGAGAGAGAGAGAGAGAGAGAAAGAGAGAGTTTTAACATAGGAATACTTTAATTTGCAAAAAAGCACCAGGTATACAATTGGCAAGGGAAGGCACAACAAGGATCAAATATTTTACAGACATTCAGATCCTACAGTAAAAACAAACAAAACCCAACCAACAACAACAAAAAAAAAACCAACCCCCCTTCCCCCAAAAAAACCCACAAAGGAACAGGAGGGGAAAGGAGAACAATAGCTATTAGCAAAATTTCCTTGAAAGCTTTTGTTTTAACAAACCCTTTGAAACATATCTCTCAACCAACTGAAGTCTCAAATAGGGTAGAGCAGTACAATGCAGATGAGTAAGGAAAATGCAAATATGGAAAGATTAAATTGATGTGGAGTTAATTTCTATAATTTTCTATCACTTTCTTTGTGATTCATCTGTCTTTTGCACATGACATTTGGGAATAAATACAGAACACAGCAATAGAAGTGATCTGTCCCACTCACCTGCAAATGCAGGTAACTGTTCTCTGACATAAAACTGATACTGAGCTGCAGTCTAATTGAATCATGTCTGCTTGGGATGCAATTATTCTGGTAAGGGAGGGTCTAGAATGGAAAATTTCTCTCCTAATGAGAAACAGTTGAGAGGTATGGGCAAGGGTGGAAAAAGTGGAGAGTATTCCTTGTTTTCCTCCCACATGGGAAATACTTTTTTCACACAAATAAGTATAGCACCATTGCTTTTTTAGGGAGCAGAAGTGTAATTATGCATATTGTCACACTGCGCTTAGGAAGGCTGAGCTTACCTTGTGATAAGATCAGCTTTCTAATCTTTTGCTAAATTGAGATCACAAAAGAGAGAGAGAGAAAAGAGGAGAAAAGAGAAAGAAAGGGGGGGGGGGAGGGAGGAGAGAGAGAGAACAAATTCACATTCCAGTCCAGACATAACGTGTTTAAAAAAAAATAAAAAAATATCTGAAACCAATAAAATACAGACTTTCTAAAAAAGTCTTGACTGTGAAACTGTATTTTTGTCAGTTGTAACCTCACTTACACTGTTGTCCTGATGGAAACTGACTCAAACACACAATATGAAAAACATAAAGCAAATTAATCAAAGCAAATTCACAGCATCCCCGTTATCATCCACAAATGAGTTTTGAGCAGATGCATGCAGTGCACACATACATGAATGATAAACAGTAGTCCTGGCAGTCCCTGCCTTGCTGGTGTCAGATGGCACACAGTTCCATGTAAAGTTGCTAAGTGCAGTACAGGAAATGCTTACTGTGAAGGCCTGTCCACACTGACCAGCATTATTACAAGACATAAAAGCACATTTGTGCTTATCATCATAATGCTAACTGCAGACTACTCATAAAGTGCTCATGTGTTTATTTTTTCTGATTTCTCTCCCTCACTCCCTGGTACAGGAATTTGCTGCAGTGTAGAAACTAGTCAGGATAACTGTAACTTTTTCCATGCATCTGTGTTCCTATTTCCTTGGTTTGCTGCTGAGAAAAACAGCAGCCAGGCATGCAATGAAAATAACTCCAGCATTCACTGAATGAAGAGATAAGAATAAATTACCACATTAAAGAGGGCCACTGAGCCCCAGATGGACAGAGGCCATTCTGAGAAAGACCAGTGTAAGGATGAAAACCCTGCTGATGCTCTGATAAGAAGAGATGCTTCTCTTATTCAATTCTCACTTACAGCAGTGGCAATCAGTAATCTAGTTAAAGCATGTACCAGCCCATAATATCTGTCAGACAAACGATGTGCAGAAATGTGCGGACCAGTTCTGGCACTCTGCTCAGTAGTGTCCCTTTTCCGCTGTCAGCAGTACTGTTGGATTCTCCTAATATAATTACATTGACTTTTATTCAATTAAGTGCCATTCCTAGCCTTAAAAAGAAGCTACTTTATCAATTGATTCAGGTGTAATGCAATAATAAAGATGAACTCATGGCAGTGCATTAGCTCTGCTGTTCATAACTTCTGAACATAGGTTCATTCATAGCAGTCGATTTCCATTATGCAACCACAGTTCAAAAGAATTGATTCTTTTACATTCATTTCTTAATCTATTTCACTTGCGTTTAATACTCTCCCTAAATATCATATGCAAAAACATCCTGGTATGGATGGGAGGAAGAAATTGTGAGAAAATGTTCATTTATTTCAACATCAAGTTTTGAAATCTTGTAACAAAACCAAAGTCACAGAGGCTAAAACCTCAGAATTAAAAATACTGTGCGCTGAAGATACGAGTAATTCACATGTCCAGTAGTGGAATGATTGTTGGGATAAAAAGGAAGGAAAAGTATATTTTCATAGATGCACCAGTCTAGACTGCTTGGAAACTGACCCTACACCCCTTTTCCATCTGCTAAACAACTAAATGTAGCATTGCACCATGAGGTGCAGACTGAGTATACTGTGCAAGGTGCTGCTTCTACGGTGCCCTGTATAGAGATGGTATTTTTCAGGATTGAGAGCAGCATTCCCAAGGTTTCTTTGTGAAAAGTTATGTGTAGGAGGAACATGCCCATGTATGTAAGGACAGCTACAAAAAATGGATCCATAATCAAAAAAATGGAACTAAGGAAGAAGAGTATGAATAAAAGCAGGCTAGAAAGAGGAGTAATACAGACACGGAAGTTTATAAAGAGACACTTTCTGGGAAAAGGCAAGCACTGACAATTGCCAGATAGAATAGGGTTTAGCTTAGGGGCAGAAATGAAGCATGACTTGCGATGAAGCTATGAAGGCTATTATTCAGATGCAAAGGCAGAAGAGTATTGCCAACGTGTAGTCTGACCAAGTAGCTGCAAACAGCAGAAAGAAAGACGAGAAGAAAAATCTAGCATCACAAATATTGGCCCATCCCAAATTATGTTTTCTCTTTATAAATGTGACTATTTTTTCCTCCTCTCATAAAGTGCTGATCTTCCTTGCTTTTTTTTTTTTTAATGTACTTATTCAATCATGTGAACTTTTTCCAGTAGTTCCCAGATCCCCTTCTCCAAACCAAATTGAAATATTCTATCCTAATCCAACTACTTCTCCCCTGCTTTTTCACTCTCAAATCCTAACAAGCCCACTACTAGCTATCAGCCAATGCTAGCCACCTTGTCTTATGTTCATCTGCTCCTCCCCACAGCACCTACAGTTTCTTGCTACACCTGTTCTTTTCCCCGATGTGATTTAAATGCTACCATTTTCTTCTCTGAATACTGCTCCCAGGTACATTACCAATGTTCCATGAGTAAGCTGAGGCACAGCTTGGACAGAATGATTTCTGCCACTGCACAAGCACTGCCATTAAACAGTTGAAAAATCATGAAGCAAGGTATGCCAAAACCAGATGAGCTTCAGCTTGCTGTGGCTCCATTAGTCCTTATACCTGAGGTAGCTAATTTAAGACCATATCTGGTGTCCTTTACACTGCACTTGCTGCTGTATCTGCAGGGAAAGAACCTTGAAGAACCTCAGTGGATGGCAGAGGTATATATATGTATAGAAAACATAAAATATTTGACCTAATAAGATCCTTATTGATCCATCCATATGATGACACATACGAAATCTGTAGTTTGGGCCAAGTGGCAAGGATATATCACCTCCCAATTCACCACTGCCCTTTCAGACAGGAGTTTCAGTGGCAGCCCAATGCAGAGCACTACAGTGACTACAGCAGATCTCTGACTGTGGGTATGATCCCAGTGGTGGTAGGTAACATTTGCCTGCTGTTGTGAAGTTCACAGAAGTATTCTTCCATAATTAGAATTCATTGTCAGTTCCACCCCACCTAGCAAGCTCCTATAGTGAGAGATGCACTATGCATCAACAGAAGACCTAGGAAATATGGTCAATTAAACGAACATGCCATTTACACAGCTCATAAATCCAGACTGGGCAGTTTATTTCTACACTGGCAATAAATCTGGTTTTCTTAATTTACTATCCATTTGTTGCAAAGAAAAATGAAATGGCTGCTTTATTTTAGTTTATTTTTATTTAGCCAGTCTTCTTATTTCTTTCTGAAGTGAGTGAGAAGAAATGTATCAGAGAGTAGAATTTGTTCTGGCAAAGGAACTGGCATGAATTCTATGCATGACTCCAGGCCAACTTCGGACGCACCTGTGCCTGCACGCCTATCTGCACAAGGGCAAGCCTCATCTCTGATGTGCACAGTAGAGTTGAGGAATTTCGATGATAAAGAGTACCCTGTTTATTTAAATTCAAGTATTATACGGAGCACAGAACTAACTGCATGAAAAATTGGGTGGAATGTGTTGTTCACAGTTTGGGACAGGGCAGGCTGTTGAAAGTGAAACATTAAGCATTATTTTCTCAACTTTTTAGAAACAGAAAATATGATTACACTTAAATATTAAGAGCATACGAGAAAAAGAGAGGAGAATGAAGCAGCAGCCTAATTGTTCGGGCCGTCGGTTAGGGCCTCAGGAAACCCATTTTCCAGTCCCTGATGCTGTCAGACAGAAAGGCCAAGCCAACCAATGTCTCAGTTAAATGGCCTAGCTATTGGCCTCTTGCTCCTTGTTGGCTGGGTGTAAGTGACAAAGTTCCCTGATGGAAATCTCACTCAAACATCAAAGCCCATTGTACTGTTCATTAAAATTCCAAAGTGAATTATTTCCCACATTTCTAGTTCTATCCTGCCACACCTTTTTTCCCTATGTTTCCAAATAAATCAGTATCCCAATCTGTTTTACTTAAATGTTCTGAAAAGGCACTTTCTGGCAAATACACTATTTGCCAAAGTAATACCACCCAACCCTGTCATTCTAACACTGCAGAGAAATCACAGACAGGTCACAGCAGGGGGCCATCAGTCTTCGGCAGCTTTTCTTTGATACAATAAGCGATCCCAGCATTAAGTAATGCATTAAAATTATGTTTGGAGACTTAATGCATTAAAAATCAATATGAAATTATTTTCTGTTAAATTCTGTTCTTTCAGGTAATAGTAGATTTGTTTGGGGTTGTTTTAGTGTTTTTTGTTTTTTTTTTAAGAAGGCAGAAGCTCCATTGGTTTACAAAACATGAAACCACACAATCTTCAGCAGTTTTAAGAATATGCTACTACAAAATCAAAGGCAGGACACATTTGTCTGATGGTTTATGTACAGATTGGTAAACCTGTTCTTGAAGTTGGATACTGAAGTAACTGCTCAGGTTGTACAGACTCCATACAAGGTATCCTTCTGCTATATTTAGTCTAAAACTAAGCACTGCCAATCTGTTTTAAAATATCATAAACAAGGAAACTTTAGTTATTCCTCCCATGAGACTTTTTCCACCCCTATCTTCAACTTAGTATTCAGCCTACATTTTTACTATAATTAAATGTTAAAGCAAAGTTCTCTTTGTTTCTTTCCACGTCAAAGGCTGTCAATTAAGATTTATAGGTTTGTTTAAAAAATTTCGGCAAAGTATTGTGGTCTTACCTCCATTTCATGTTCCTTTCCTGCTTATTTAAGCCTGAAGCTCATAGAAAGGCTCAGAATATGTGAACAGAACAGAAAGTAAAACCAGAATTTTATGCTTTTCAAAATCTCTGCAGAATGAAAGTGCGGGGTTTCATGCAGCTAAAATCAGAAAGTAAGACTCTGGCTAAATACAACAATGTACATACTTATGAGAAAAGATGTGGCCCTAATTCTGATATTCCTTCAAGAAGGAAGCAGCAATAATTTTCCACATTTACTTAATAGAACCAACAATAAAACAGTTCCCGGAATTTAATTAGTAATGGAAACTGTAAAAGAAATTATTTTCTCAGTTAATTTTTGTTCTAATTTTGCCACTCTATCAGCAGGCTTTGACACAGTTTTGTTTGCTTGTTTGTTTGTAGTTAAAAATAAAAAAAAAATAATCTGTAAATCTAAGCAAAAATAATAAAGGTTTGAAATCCTCATCTGACCAAAATTATAAAATTCCCGTTTATCTGAACAGAGCCAAGGTTTCAGCCTGTGACGTACCACTTCCATATATTTCATCATGTTTAGTTTGCCTCTAAATGGAAGGGGAAAAGTAGGGATAGGCGTTACATGTTAGAACAATAAATGAAGACAAAACACTGTACTAGCCAATGAAACCACAGCATTTCTACATGAACAGTTTGGGTAATAACATCAGTTCTTGAGCTTTTAAATTGCATAGAATCTGAAAAATATTAACCTTTCATAGGAAGAAAATCCAAAAGGTAAAATACAGTTCAGCACCTATTAAAAAAGTGAAAAAAAAAAACAGTGCTTATTAAATACAGGAAATAAAGGACAAGCAAGTTCTTGCAAATTAAAGATGTGGAGCCCAGTCGTTTCAATACCTTTCAATATGAAACAAATCACTCACACTGGTCACGAAGACAGCTCCCTCTACACTCAAATTATTCACTTGAAGATAAGCTCCCATCAAACTCTTTAGGGGTTTAACTAATTTACTGCACAGATACAGCACGTCTGTTGTAATAACAGGTAGGATGTATTGGGGTCGACCATTTATCAGAATTAGACTTCTTTTTTCAATTCGCAGTGAATTATGCTGCCTACACGGCTCCTCTTTCTCAGAGCTTCCCATCCCCTTATGGCCCCTAATGTGGCAGGCAAACAAAATTGACAGTCTCATCTTGTCAACAAGGGGTGATTCTCCTGAGAAGCCATTTAACTTTGCAGAGGAAGCAATGTATTAATGTGCCTGTCCCAGGAATGTTAATCATCTTCAAGCTCCCTCTAACTTTGACATGAACGAAATCACCAAATTTGTTTACTAAATGAATCGTAATATGCTAATAAGAGAGCATGACATATACGGTAAAGCCAAACAGATGGTTTGTTTACTCCACTTTGCAACTTTATAAATGTTGTAACTCTGAAGATGTTAGTGAGAATTATTGGTTTGTTGGCAGTGGCAAACATGCCTTTTGCATACTTAATCCAAAGTTACAGTCTGAAAACAATTTGTCATCACTGTGGAATGCATAAAAAATGTCAATGCAGAGATGGCATTTGGGGAGGCAGGATAGCCGACTGTGAGCAAATACTCAGGTTAAATGTGGAACTGGTATCTGATGGCAATGTTTGCTACCAAACAATTTGAAATGTGAAATCTTACAGGTTCAGGATTCTTGAAAGGCCCAATAATTCAGTACATACCTGTTGAGGTGTTTAGTGAGACGATCCTTACGGTGTGAACAGAATTACACTTTCACAACAGCTGTGTGTGCTCAGAAGCATCAAGGTCATGTCGCTCTCTTAATATATTATTATTGTTGTCCATTAAAGATCAAAAGATATTACAAACAAAAAGCACAACCACTGGCGTGCTTGCCAAGTTACTCATAAATGATCAAAATTGTGTTGCAACACTTCAACCTCTCACTTTACTAGCTGCCTGGAAGCAAAACAGACTCATTACAAAATAGCCAGCACTCCCGTCTAACATCCGGACTGGTTGAGAAAGTTTAGAATAAAAAGATTTATCTGACAGAATATTTCCTAAGTGAACTAATCGAGTGTAGCAATGTTTCATGCATAAGAAGGTCATCTGATGTACCACAAAATCCTTCAATGGAAATTACAGGTACTCAGCATCATTGACAATCAGTCCAACTGCCATAAACTACACATCTACACATACTCTATGGAAAAGTTTATCCCTGTGTGCTGCATAGCAGACGTGTTAGGACCTCATCTCCTGTGTGTTGAAGTATTTTGCTCATCCTTCACACAAGGTGTATTTCCTCTTAAGAAGTACTGAGGCAACTTCCACACAGAATCTGTGCCAAACTGCATGAATTAACATTTCTTTTCAACCCTAAATAATCTAAATATTACATGTTGTAAAAAATCAGACGTTTTCACCCTTTATTTTATTTCAGTGTTACAACAGCCATGTAAAATGTGATAATTTTGCAAGATTTTATGCAAACAGGCCCTTCAGTTCAGCATCCCGCTCATGAATTTTACTAAGTTTCAAGTTTCAGTAAATGCAAAAAAGATAAAACTCAGCCAGAACACATAGCTTCCCATAATTCTGTTTTGAAACCAATTCTTTTCTCCTAGATATTAATAACAGCAGTACATTATTCATTATTTGCTTGGAAGGTTCATAGACTATTTACCAATTGCATTACAAGTTCAAATTCATAATAAATCCGCAGATTTGGGGACAGTTTTGTATGATTTCAGGTTCCATGGCAAATAAATAAACCATTTCATTTGGTCACAATGCAAAGGTAATTCTCATTCCCACTGCTTTGTTCGTCTAAAAAAGTCTGGGTTTATCTGTGTAATACCAGAGGAACTACAAATGCAAATACAATGTGGCACTACTACAGGGTTCCTCTATTAGTAATTTTACATTACTAAATAAGTACACCTTTCAGGTCAACTGATAGCTGATTATCCTATAACCTCCCTTCACTGACATCCCAACTCCTCAGTAATGTCAATCCTAAGAGATTCTTCCATACATACTATTTCAGCGGTTATTAAATTTTCAACTTTTTACCCATCCACAAGAGACTGTGCAAAGACATCTAAGGGAGGTATGAGTTCAGCTTGCTGTCCAAGGATTATTTTGGAAGAAACATTAGCAGCCGTCCCAGCCTGGCGCTTATATCTCATTTGAAACATCTACTCATTCCTGACCAACAAAGAAAATTTCAATAAAGTACTTTTACTGGTTTAACAGCAGTGAGCTCCGGGGATTGTCAAAGTGCTCAGTCTTTTCCGAGGAGAGAAGGAATCAGCAGCTCAAATATAATTAACCTTCCATTCTCAATGCAAACTGCCACACACAGGAGCTCTGCAGTCTATTAGTGAAGTTATAACGGCCAACAGGCAGAGGCAAAATTGGTCAAAAAGTTGGCTGCTGCTGTCATATTTTTAGAATTATGATTAATGACACTAATAATGTGGATGATTACTGATATGTGTATCTCCTGCAGTTTATCATATTGCACTGGCTGCCTACGTCCACAATAAACATGATGCTATCATTTACCTCTTTATTGAAGGCAATCCTTCTCTTGAAGGAGCACATTCTAATTACTTTGTAATGTTTTATGTCTTAAACATTTTGCAGCTCTGGACTTTGCCAACAGCTTCATGTCTACCATTGATTAATTACAGAATGTTTAATCAAAATTTAGAACCTAATGCAGTCATTTATGAGTGTGCTGCAAGTGCCAAGATAGTTAGGCTGCCATCCCAAGCTTGCAGAATGCTGGGTTCAAAATTAAATCCCAGAAATGTGGAAGATGCCAAAGATTTTACCTTGAGTGATTTGAGTTTAAAATCTTACTTCAGTTGAATGACAGGCACGAACCCAAAATGAGAGGTCTTTATTGTGCATGTATGTGTACTTGCATGCTCCTATTACATTTTTCCTCCTCTATAAATGTCTTAACTTTTTTCATTCATGCCACTGTTACTGCAGTTGCTTCTCACCTCCTTTACAAGCCTTCCCTGCTTCTACAGCTCTTGCAAACACCAGTCAAGACAGTGTAGTTTTGAAGTGGTTAAACAAGTGAAAAATAATTTGCAGGGACAAATACATTTTTTTTTTTTTAATGTGGATTTTTATGGTACTGTCATACAACCATTCACCGTTGAAGTTAAGTGTTTTTTTAATACCATTACTGAACTGCTGAAATGGATGCTAATATAGCTTGGAGTGCTAATGTCAAATCTTGGTAATAAAAAAGACAGAGTGCTGAATGAAATAATTTCAAGTAAAAAATAGAACAAAAGTGCTCTTCACTCTCGCTCTCCACTTTTATTGAATTGGGACTGACTGAGCCAATTGCTTTAGAAGTCTGTAAAACACAATTACTAGTGAGCTGACTGACCCAGCAGTGCCACTTCTGTGATGGAACAGACTAAAAAGACTGCAGAATTAGTGCTGCTCCCCTATCTGGCTATCAAACCTGAGAGACGTCCAGCACTGGATCTGTTATCCTTCCTGCCAGGGCCTGCCTCCTCCCATCACGAAATCCTGCACAATGTATCATCTGTGTGCATCTTCTTCATGAAACAAGGGTTTATTTACCTTTTCTGAGTGGGAATCCAAATTCTCCTTCTATCCAGTGTAATTTTAGATCTTTATCTACCAACACAGCTGTGTATAGGTTTTCTTTCAGTACATGCATCCACAGACACACATATATATACATGTTTAGGCTATTTTTATTTATGCATTTTGTGCATTAAACACAAAACTACAATGTAAAATTTACGGACAACAAAATTAACTCTGTCCTGTTTGCATTTTCAGTTGTAAATAGCTGAAGCGTACTTGCTTTTTTATTTTGGCATAACAAAGAAAAGGAGAAAGAGAGAGGAAGAGGGAAAGAAATTAAAAAACAAACTGAACTGGAAGCAGGCAACACTTTTCCCTAGTTAATAAAATAAGCAATAAAGTTTGTAAAGCACTAGAATCAAAATCAGTAACACTGGAAATAACAACTTCTAACACTTACAATTTACAGCTTATGCTTCATACTCATATAGTTTGACGCAGACATACAGGTTAGGTTTGGGTTTTTTTTCCCTTTCTCTTAAAAAAAAAAAAACAACAAAACAAATAAAAGGCAAAACCAAAGTGACAGTAAAAAATATCTTATTGCAATCCCATCCTTTTTTCTCTCTCCTCCTTTTTCCCCCATACAAAACTATGCACATCACATCTATTCACAATGCCAACAAAGTCCTACAGTCATTTCTTTTTTATAACAGTGTACATATTTGGCAAATCTAAAAATCTTTCATTTCTCTTCCAGGTCAATTTATACAAAGCTTGCAGGTGCCTTATGGCAAAAATCTTAAATTATTTCTTAGACAGATCTTTTAAAGTAATGCTTTTCAGGTCAAGCTTAAATGCAAAATGAGCTCTTAATTAAAAAAAAAATAAATGGAGAGAGACAAACTTGCTTAGCACAAGGCAAACTGCTCATTTAAAAGGTGTTGCTGGGAAGTAGAAAGCACTACTAAAAGCCTTGGATTTTCTTCAGAAGACGTGGGCTTAAAAATTCTGTCAGGAAATATCCAGTGCGTTCCATTAATATTCAGCATCTGATGAGCTGTAAGTGGTATCAGACCTGAGAGATTTCTGTGTTACCTCAGGTCCCAACCTACCATACGAGGTACCTCTAATACCACTGGGAACGTTTTATTTGTACCTGCTGGATGCAAATGGGTGGTTTCTACTGTAGTATCTACAGCATAATACCATGAAACATGAAACAGTGGTTTCAACTGTAGTACGTAAGGCATAATATCACAAATACTGATGGCACAGCTGGCCATCTTTTCTGAAAAGAGGCACAGGTGGTGAGTACTGCAGGTCAGGATTAAGGAGTGGTGCAGTGCCTATACAGTATATATGATTTGCAGTGCCTATACAATATATCATCTGGTTATTTTTTCCCTTAGCTCTTTCTAACCACACAGTATACTCCTGCAATTATAGGCTCTATTTTACCAATTTGCTATTATACCCTGTTGCATTTGCTAACCACTAGCAACTTGTATAACCATGAAAAGGTGTCCCAGATTTAGAGGGATTGTGTTTTGAGTTTTATCTCCAGGGCTCACAAATTGACAAATCTTTTTGAGTAAAATCTTTTTCATAAGACATATTCAAGTGCAAAACACTCCCTTCTCATGCATCTGTTGCAAACTCACCTTCAGGCCAGTGCCTTAGACATCACTAGCTACAGCAAAATGGTCCCTGCAATTCTTAACCAATCTACCTGGGCCTACTAGCCAAGGGCTATCTTGTCAAAAAACAGTGAATGTGAACCCAAATGAGCTTTGTTTTAATACACTGACCACCTGCTTTATAATTCTACTTCAAGTAATATCCCCTGACCTCACAAACCCTAGGAATGACTGCATCTTTGGGACGAGGCCAACTGTGAACAATGTCCACCTCTGTCTAGATATACCACAGGACTGGCACACTATCCTTCAAAACACTGTTGTAGCTATTTGGAATCATATACACCTGTTAATTTTTTCCCCTTGGGGTTGTTGTTCTTCTAGGACTTGCCTCACCAGTTTTCTTACTTTCAGGTAAACTTAACTTTAATTCATATTTGCCCCAGCACGGTCACTAAGTTCACAATAATGAATAAAATGGCTCACATCTAGGGTGCGGAGCATCATCAGCATCATCATTAAGGGTAGAAGAAAATGGCCTCATCTACAATTAATCTTTGGTTAGGCCATACAAGCTGATGTAAAGTTTTCCTCTTCAGGTTTGGTTAGGCCATAAGAGCCGATGTAAAGTTTTCCTCTTCAGGTGACATTTTTTCTTTTTAGACAGAAAAGCACAGGTGACAAATTCACGTATCATATATGTATATATGACAGAGTTTATCTGCGTACTTAGTGTCTCTCTCCTTGAACAAGAGCTGTAAATCCAAAGGCCAGTAAATACACAGCCATTCCAGCCACAGATGTGTCTCCTTCCCCCTTTCATTATTTCTCCCCAGACTCCTCCAGCTGAGAGTACTATATCTCTCAGGTTGCAGTGTCTTGTTCCATTTTCATGCATCCAGGCTTTTGGGAGTAGTTCCCTGGTGCTATTTTGTAGCTGTAAAGTACAACTTCCTCCATAGTAGCAGAAATATTACAGTCTTCTGCTGTAAAGTTTAAAAGAACATTTAAGAGTCTCCACAGGAACTAAGGTAGGTAGACGTTTTGTTTACCCCACCTCCAGAAGACGCTCAGAAAGATAGTACATCTCTACATACAGGGAACAGCTTTACATTTACTCAGATAAGTAGAAAATATTTAACTTTCTTCCACTTTCTGTGGAAGATTTTTGGTTCTTCCAGTTATTTCCTATAAACCTAGGGACAGTCAGGATATTATGAATAAGCATTCATGTTCCCAGTCCTGTCTTCCCAAAAAATCCCCTTCATTAAACATAAAACAAATTAAACACTTACCCTATTTGTCACAACACATACCAGAGGTAAATACTGTTCCATGCATGTTTTGCTTTTGGCTAGTATTCACCACCCATCTTAATCCTGGTGTAGCAGTTTATTTAAATAAACTTTTGAGGTCACTGAAAAGTCCTTGACTTACTCTGCACATTCACACAAAAATGAGACTCTTGCACTGCACAAGAAGCTGAACTTTTGCTCTCAAAGTGATACCATTTTGTGTACCAAAAAATAACAAGATACAGTCAGAAGATCATTTTAAAAACAACTACAACCTCCAACTGAAACACAAAATAAATGATATGTGTAGCTGGAAAAGACCTCCCTCCATACCAGAGCTGATTCTGCAATGTTTACTCACATAAACATGTTTACTCACATGAGTAGCCTTTCTAGGGCTTGTTCTAATTTATTTATTCTCTAAAAAAAAATAAAAAATAAAAAAGTATTAAGTAATTAGTTCTATGCATTCTTGTTTTAATTCTGATTCTCTTGTTCACACTGATGAGTATCCATTCTGACAGGCAGTATGCTTTCAACATGAATACTCATGGAAGAAGTTAGCTTTGTGTTAGAGGTGGCACAAAATGTTACTTTATGATCCAGGTTTTCTTCATAAGGAAGAGTTATGTGGACATTTGCGATGACACACAACTTAGTGATGCTTCAAGAGAAAACCTAATGGTTCATACAATTGTATTGGGTAATGCAGCTAGTCTATTCATGTACTGCGTTCATGTCCAGAAACAGTAGTATAGAAATAAATAAATTCATATCTTAAGAAAATGGTAAAAAAGCCCTCCTGACTCTTGCCAAGGGGTCCATCAAACACCTAGTATCTTAAAACCTAATTTCCTTGTTATTATTGTAGGAAATTCAAGCTGTATATGACAGCTAATTATATTATATAGGGAGAATACAGTAATAATTACCGACTGATGTGAAATATCTTATTTCTTGGAGATATCTCTCCCTAGAATTGAGTGCATTTATAGAAAATAATTCTCTAAAAAGTGTCTGTAGAAGACCCCAAGCATAGTAGGATAATGAAGAAATGGGTGCTGTTGTGCCAAGGAGGTGATAACAGGAGGCAGGTAGCAGCTCTCTTACATCTTCACTTCCCTTGGTAACGTATGCAGTGGCTCATCATAGGTAACTGATGTTAATTTATTCAAGCACACCTGTACAGGGCTGGAAGTCAGGTAACCAAACAAAAAGTATGTCTCTGCTTTTTTAATACAGCTACACAGAGGCCTCTATCCACACAAATTTAGGTCTGGTTTTAATAGACCACCTACAGATGTCTTGCCCCATACAAATCAAGGAGTTTACATGTTTAAATCTGGACTGATTTAACTAGCAATCAAGTGGCATGATCACACTTGGCATCAATAGTTGCCTCATATTTATTTATAAGTCACCCTGAGCAGATATTATTTTGTTTTTAAATTTATTCATGGGGCTTAGTCACCCTTCCCATCCTGTGGAACACACACACACGCTCCCTTCGTGAGAAAATTTAAAGACCTGAGCAATTAATAGTCCTACTTTAGTAGCAGGAAGACAAAGTGAAAAGTTCTTGCTTTGTTCCTCTGAACAGGTACAGAAAGTTAACTAATTTGCATGCCTTAAGAGAGAAAGGAAATCATGGTAACATATTGTTACTAATGCTCTGTCCTATCTTAAAAACCAGAGATTTTAATAGTGCCAATATGGAGGTAAAATGGGAATATGGCATGGGGATATGGAAAAAAAGTGGTTTTCACAAGTGTAGTGCTTCAAGGACAAGAAAGATACAGGTTTTTATAAGATTGTTTTGATAAGTGATGTTACTTGTAGCTCAGAAGAATGATGAAAAAAGGCTCATTAAAAAAATTTAGGCTAATATTGCTTTTGAGTAGCTCAAATATTCAAAAGCAGTACCTTGTAATTTTTAGAAGGGAAAACAGAATTACTGGGTCACTGACAGGAAGGGCCAGGACACCGCTTTGCATTCTTCTGTCCTGTGTTGAAAACACATGCATAAGTTGGGACTATTGAATCTTCTAGTTACCTTGACCTGAATTTACATAGAATATCGGTGTTTAGTCAAAGATCAGAGAAGATATTCCAACCTTTCTGGCAGAAGGATATTTGTACAGGAGTTGACTTTGGCCCAAATGATGCAGCAATGGTGAAGCTGGATTTAGTCAACTCTGAACACAAATTACTAAAGGATGCATTCCACAATAGAGGGCTGCATCTGTGACACAGATAAAGAAATACCTTTAGTCAAAGGAGCACTGCATTTGCTGCTGACATGATCTGCTGCCTCTGGTGATTAGCAATTTGTATCACAACCCCACCCTTGCAAAGACCATTTTACAAGAGCTACACTATCAACAATTTGGAATTTTGCGTATGTTCAGGACAAGGGGAATACAATCAAATCTTTAATTAACTAGAATTGCACTGGAAATGTCTTAAGCCACGTCAGATGCCTCTAAAGGAAAAAAAAAAGGATCATCCAATGTTATTTATTGCCATATAAGCTTGTTTTTTCTTTTAGAACATAATTAGAGCAATGAGCTTTAGACCTCTAACTGGTATTAATAGATTAATAATATTACAATACAGTGCTAGTAATATGATTAATAAAATTATGAAAAGTTAAATTCATGCTACTCGGTATGTTATGAGACAGCTAGAATTCTTATTTTGTTAAGATAGTACTGAAAAAAATATTTAATTTTAATTGTCAAAGAAGTTCTAAGCTTCTCTAACTACTCAGATTACGTGACTCACATCACAAGCAAATCACACAGGCTTTTTATAATGTGTCCAAAATGGAGCACCCATACAAAACAAATATTATCCAGGAATTATTATTGTATGCTTTAGATAGCTATTTCTTATTTCTTGTACAGCAGTTAAAAGCAAGATGCTTCTGAGCTTTTAAGTGAAATTGATTTAAGTGGCTGGAGGAAGTTCTCACTTTGAATGCTATTAAATTTAGTTATCCAGTTGTCTTTGAGATGCTCTCGATAATCTGAAGAGCTAGAAATTGTACACTTATGTAATGACTCTTTCTAAAACAAATGTATATATTCAAAAAGAATATTAGCAAAAGATAATAACAAAACGAAAACTCTCTAGGGCGATTAAACAGTTTGGAAAAAAAAAATCTTTCACTTCCTAAATTGACTGTAAAAAGCCACCTTTTTTTTAAGGAAGTATTAGAAAATAATGTTTAAGATGTTTAGGTTCTTTTATATGCTGTACATACATTTTCATTTTTGCATGTTCCTAGACATGGTACTTCTGGATAAGAATGGATAGTCCAAGAAGTTTTGAAGATGTTCCTTTCTCAAGTGTACTAAAGAATTATCAGGAACCACGAACCACAAGAGAATTACTTGGTTCTTTCAAGGCATTTCCAGACGACTGTTGCAAACCAGGAGTGCTAATGAACATACAAAAACATCAAGCCTGAATAGGCATACAAACTCTACCACACCTTGAATTTTTTAATGTGTATAACCACTTTTAAATCTTTGCAATTAAAGGATGTAACATGTCCACAAATATCTTCTGTCCCAAGCGCAACACATAACTGAAACATATTCTGAATGTTACTAGTGGAATGATACAAAAAGATGGTCTTGTGCCTTACAGAACTTAATGATATTTAAATGATAATTTTATCTTTAAATATGCAGCCTGCAGTTTAAGGTCCTGAATAAGATTTTTATTTTATGGCTTGCTTTCCGTTAGCTTAATAGGAGTGTACTGACATAATTGACAAAATATTTTCAAAATGTGCTCTTTTTTATTGTTGTCACCTCAGCAATATTTTATGTATGTCACCAGAGCCATCTTTTTCTTAGAACATCTTTACTGTACTAACTTTACTATAAGCATGATCTATCAATGGGTTCCCCTGGACATTTAGTACGTCGCATAAAATTCAAAGTCCTAAAGATAACCACTTCTTACTTCACATGCTGAATGCAAAGCTGCTCTGCTTAGTGCATGACTGACTTTTCCTAATTCACTTGAGGAAGTAGACCAATCAAGCCAAATTCTGAACTAACAAAATGTGCAATTTTAGGAACTGAAAGGGATTGCACACATCTACTCTCAGAATAGATTATACCACTGTGTGCTTCCCTTGCCAGACTCCAGCCTCATAAAAGTTACCAGGATACCCCAAGAAGGGAGTTTTAATTTAGTTTTACCTGTCATGTCCAGTGGTTTGCTTAATCCTACTGAAATGGAAACTTTCTAGATTATCCTCATAATCCGTTTTGAACTTTCATTCTTATGACTGTGCCTGGTTTTCTATTTAGTGGATTTCATAAAAGGTAACAGAAGACATGAGATATCTGGGGACTGGGCTCTCCATCAAAACAGTGAATTTTTGCTCCTCAGTATCCTTGAAACTAACTTGCTTTCATTTTGTATGACATATATATTCACTTTCAAATCAAATCAATTTTCATGGGGGACAAAAAAAATATAGGAGCTGTGTGTGAAATGTTTAGCTAGGTTTAATTTTTCTTTCTGTATCTGCTGATTTTTTGCAACATAATGAAAAATATGAAACACAAGTAAAGGAAAAGACAGAGCACAATCTCACGATAACTCCATAAACAAGACAGATTTTGTTATATGATAGTATGATCATCATTGCATGCGAGGGCTTTCTTCCACAAGTATGAAATAACTGTGCTATCCTACCACCCTGATAAACTCCATTTATATTACATTTTCCTCAGAAATAAAAAAGAATAATATATATATATAAAAAAACCCCAAACCTAAGCAATTATGGATCAGCTGCTTCTGTTTAAGCACATCTTTTTCAGTATTGATGCAGCATAACTAGGGCATGATGTCATCTGAAGGGCCAGCAGAATATACCCTGGCTGACCTTAAAAATATGTAGGGGTCTAGCTCTCCTCTCTGAGTGTGCATGATTCCCATCAGTGGGAAAGGGAGTTGCTCACATGCAGAAAAGAAGATAAAGTAGATTTAATGACCATAGTGGATAGAGAGGTATACGAGTTCTACTAAAGAAAGAGATAACCATTTTCCTAATATTCACTTGTTCTTGCAACAACATAGTAGCTAGTTTTAAAATTGAAGAGAAGAAAGGATAGTCTTCTAGTGTTTCCTGTTTGCTTTTATATGACTCCATGGGGATGTAAATAACTTTTATTACAGTTCTTCCATTCTATTTCTCCATCTATTCATCCAACTGTCTGTCCACCCCTTCCCTCCTTCCTAGTTCTATGGTTTGATATACATGCATGGATATATTTGTATATATAAATTCGTATTGTTTATAATTTACTATACATCTAATAGAAGCTTTTCTTGTTCTAAAAGTTGCAGGGAAAATAAATATAATAAAATTTGCAGCCTATAAACAGAAGGAGAATGCACATGGTCTCAGGCACACAGAAAGAATAATGACATTTATTACCTAGCCAGTCACTTAAGAGGATGGCAAGAAATACACTATTCTGAATTCCAAACAACAATGAAAATCTTAGTGATAATACTCTCTCAATGTCATGGGAACACAACTGTCACTTGTCATTACTGTGCATCTCTCTATTTCTTCATATATCCTAAACTGCCTATTCTTACATAATTCAACACATTTAATAATGTAGAAAATCAATTAATATTTACTGACCTGTCTCTGCTTCTCCGTGATGGGAACGCAGCATTACAGCCAGCCACTGTGCAGACATGCATCTCTTTTAAATGAACATTTCTGTAGTGAAGCTTCACACTGTAGGAACTCTTGAAACTTTTCTTGCACACATAGCAGATCTTGGGGTCCGGGCTGGAGCACATTTCACCTTCTGAGGAAAACTTCTGAGGGCTGCTGTAGTTGAATGTAGAAGCGAAACTTTCATGAAGGGCAGCCATACTGGCACTGCCACCATTGTAAAGTCCATATTGGCTCATGTAGAACATATCATATGTAGGGTCTGTATACTCTTCCTTCACCTTAATGACATCCTGGTTGGAAGAATCAATGTGGTTTTCATCTGGTCTGTCACTGTGCATCATAGATTTTTCACCAGGTTCATGGAGACGATCATCACCTTCCATGGATTCCTCACACAATTTGGGCTCTGATGACTCTGACTCATTTTCATAGTCTCTCTCATGCTCCTGGTCTTCTGATGTCATGCTGTCTGCTCTTCTTATGTCTGGTCTGGAAATGCATCTGCTTCTGTCAGTTTTGGAAAAGTCTTTCACAGACAGGCCTGGGCTCATTTCCTCCTGAGAATGGCAGTGATTGTCATGGCCAATGTCATTCACCATAGTGTTGCTATCATTCACCTCTTCATCTTCATCATCAAACTCATCAGCAGTATCAATAACTTCCTTTTCAATTTTAACTGGCATGCTTGACTTCCTTGGCTTCTTCTTGGGTGCAAGGTCAGCATTTGTCTCTGGGGTGGGCATCAGCACTGAAGGCACTGATGACTCTGAAGGAGGTGGGGGATGCTGCTCCATACCACTCACTGCTGGTATTATTGGACTGGTAGGGAGTGAGGTTGGAGGACTCACCATCTCCCCAGGAGTAAGCAAATTTCTGTAAAAAGGAGGAACAGGTTGGACAGTCTTTAAAGCCGGGAACACCAGCTGACTGGGAAGAGGGTTCTGTAGTACAGGATCTAGAGGGGGAGTGTTAAACCCCATTGGTGGACGCCCAGGACTTGTTAAAGTTAGACTGGATTTTGTACTTGCTATGACTGGAGTCGCAGCACCTGATGTAGCACGAATTAGATCTTTGTCACGGTTATTCCTTAGCATAGGCATGTGGAGGCGAGGATTTGGGTTAGCACTGTGGCGATTGCGGCTTCTGAGAGAGCTGAAGACCATGTTGCAGCCCTCAATAGTACACCGGTGCTTGATTTTCAGGTGAACTGCATTGTAGTGGATTTTAAGAGTACCTTTGTCATAGAAAGTTTTGCCACATGCATTGCAAAACACTCTTCCTTTCCTGGAGGCTGACCCCATTCTCCTCATTCTATGAATACGGAATGAGCTTTTAGTGTGTTCTGGTTTTGATAAATCATTGACAGGTGTAGGTGTCTGAACAGGGGAAACGCATGCTGGCTCAGTTTTGGGCTCAACATTTGTGATGCTGGTCAAAGCATTTCTGCTGGGTGTTTGCTCGTTCTTGAAAGGCGTAGGGGAAACTTCAGATTCACTGCTCTCATTATATTCATTTTGGGCTGTAAGGCTTGGTTCACGAAGCCTCATTGCTGGTTGTTCCAGCAGGAGGCCGTTTGGAGGCAGCCCTAGCAGTGGAGCAGAGACTGGATTTATGTACTGGAATGGAAGCAGGAATGCAAGGCTATTCGGGATGTTTTCAAAATGATGAATGCTGGAAGGGTTACTATTCTCCAGGTGAGCAAGGAGACTTGGGCTCCTGGTGCGATTATTGCTTTCAATAAAAGTCCTTATATCTGAATCTGTCTTTGAAGACGGCACAGCCACAGCCTGCCCTTCTTTTTCTTGAATTGCCATCAGCTCCACGATGGATTTTGTTTCTCCAAATCTCAGGAACTGCTGAAGGGTAATGATCTCTTCTTCCCTGGACATGATGGCCCAGCGGTCCAGCACCTTGCCTGCAGCATCCTAGAGGCCATATCAAAGAAACAACAAAGACAAACACAAAGAAAAAACTTATTGATTCTGCATAATTATGGAATTCAATAGAAGGTGCTCTGCTGCCTGAACATGAAACACTAAGCTTAAAACACAACATGCAAACAGTGTTAATAGAACTCAACTAAAAATATGCAAATATTCCAGCCATGCAAATACAGTAATTAGAGTCACAGTCAGAGAAACAGACTGAATTTAATAATACTAGAGCAAAGAAAATATAGACAATGGGGCTCTGTGATCTAAAATGTTTTAAATACTTTTATTTTAACAATAGTGATTTATGTACGATGCTACTGTTTAGAATACATTAGTGTAAAATATGAACTGCTGCTACACACTTCATTGTAAAATATAGAAAAAATATTATCTTAATAGCTATTAAATGGTAACACTGTAAGGAAATGCACTTGATAGATTTGCTTCTCAAATATAAGCAGACATAAGACTGAAGTCACTCACAGGGCATATCACAAGGAAGTTGGATACAATGCAAAAAATTTTAAAAATAGTACATAATATTTGTACCTTACTATTTTTTTTTCTCCATGACAGCAATGCTGAAAAACATGTTAGCTATAAACTTTCATCAAAAGGTGGAAATTGGGGCACTGTTATTTAACATAACTGAACCATTACTGGTAATTGATTATAAGCTTGCAATCTTGGTAGGGTTTAGACT
This sequence comes from Neopsephotus bourkii, assembly GCF_033783945.1. Lineage (NCBI taxonomy): Eukaryota > Metazoa > Chordata > Aves > Psittaciformes > Psittacidae > Neopsephotus > Neopsephotus bourkii. Next base: position 197,475 of record NW_026901571.1, read on the forward strand.
TAAGAGGTGACTTTTTTGCAGCCTTTTTATAAATGACAGTTAAAAATACACAAAAGTAAGCATCTGATGGATGTAGATAGCATAAATGTGTAAAAATGTTGTCTCTTAACATTGCCTTCTGATAGCAAGGGAAAAATCCAGAGAGAATACACATCAGTAATCACTAGACTATCTGTTGTTAAATATACATTAAAAAGCATTTCACACTTTCATTTTTGCTAGTAAGCATGAGATTTGCCTGAAGGTAGGACTTAAAAATTCTGCAATGTAATGTCAGGCAATCCATTCCAGCATGTATTGATAAAAACATACTAAAATACGTGTATAATGAATACATCATTTTATCGGCATCTTTCCTTTTGGGCAAAAGCTGGACATAACACCAGCACAGTAACTATAACCAACAAGCACTGTTGTAGGCCATCAAACCAGAATTATTCCAGTGCTTCCTCATGCATTAAACAGTTTGAAAGCCTTGCAAGATACTCCACCATACTGTCTCTGATCTTTTTAAATCTTGAATCTCAGATTCAGAACCTTATCTATAAACACTTAGGACTACACACTAATGCAAAAAACTATTAGTTCTTGTTTGATTATGAAGCTTGCAAATACCTTCCCCCCACCTAGCCATAGACATTTATTTCTTTTATCACCTTCAGTATTCAAAGAATAGCTTCTTCTTTCCTCTCACATTTCCTAGAGTATTGGAAAATACAATTTGCCCCAAATAGTAAGGAATATATTTATTTGACTACAGCTGGTTTTATTATTTCAGTTTTGATCTGCATCACCTCTCTGGATGCAAAGTTAATTATAAAGAATCATCACAGAACCATAGAATGATTTGGGCTGGAAGTAACCTTAAAGATTATCTAGTTCTAACCCCCTGCCATGGGCAGGGACACCTTCCACTAAACCAATGCTATGCATGCTTCAGTACCTCAGATGTAACTGTAAAACCTTTAGAAAAACTCCACACATGACCATTAACAATCAAACCATATAAGGCTATAAAATACTCAATGGTGAATAGTTATGGGAAATCTTACCCAGCTGACCCAAATGGAAAGTCCCACAACCCATCTCTATGAAGAAAAATATTTAATGCGTATCTATATGATGATGAAGAAAAACCCATGATGCTAATGTTGGTCCTCATTTGCAGCATTAGTCAGGAAATGTCCCCACCTTTGAACAACTTTAAGTACTGTGGACATCTTTAATTTCTATTCCCTGACAGTTTTACCTGTCTAATGGAGCAGTATTTTGCAGACAGTGTTATTATGTAGAAATCATCCAGGTCAAAAAACCCCACCCAACAACAAAACAAAGAAACCAAAACCAAATGGGGCAAGGGGAAAGAGAAAAAACCCACCACCACCACAAACAAACAATCAAAGGACAGGTTCATAATTTAAAGCTCTAAGATTATATTTTCTTCCCATCCAACTAACTTTGGCTACTCTCTCCATGAGCATGACCTAAATCTTCTTACAACCACTTCTTCCACAACTTCCAAACAACCATGCTGGTTCCACATTTGAGTAATTCCTACCTCAAACTACAAAACCAGACCCAGCTCTGATTTTAGTCTCAGGGCCATCACCTTTGACCCAATCTATATGCATGCATTCCTAATCCCAAACCACAAGTATTAATTCCTTTTAACTGTAACTTGTATTGTTTGAAGATGGAAATAACATTGTCTAATTTACACTGCTTACATGTATTGTACTAGGATTCCAGTCTGCAGCCAGCTGCAGGATGCATTGTAATGTACTACTGGTAGTAATTTGTTTTGTTTTTGCTTTAATTTGTAAATCACTCACAGGCTTATATAACCCATGCTTTATAAAAATGGATATTTAAATAAATAAAAATTAAATACAGCTAGCACGACAATAACTCACAGGAATAGGAGGCATATATCCTATAACACACTCCCTCACATAAGTGGAAGGCATTACACACAGTCCTTCATGCAGTGGCAGAGCACCCAACTCTTTGCATGCAGAGAACAGGTAGACATTCTAAATGCAGGGGCCCACAGCTCAACTCAGAGAACCTGGCAACTGGCTACAGGAGCTACCTCTCAATGAGGCACCACCACCCCTTGTTTCATTTAGTTTAAGGATTTGCAAGAAGGGCCAGACCCTTAGCAGCTGCTAGGTCCCACTGATCAGAGAAACTGGCAGTGTTAAGGGTGTGATTGCCATGGGGTTACCCTTGCTGCCATAGAAACAGCAGGGAATCATAAAGCTGCTCTACTAGTTATATCAAGCTATATCTTGTTAATTTTCTGCAAGAAGCTGTTTGTTTTTCCCCCAGCAAAAGTAAAGAAACATTGCACAGATGCCTATATTTCATAAAATATCATGCTCCTAATGGATACTATGCAGCATATGCTTCAATATTTACATAGTGATGGCTTTCCATAAATCATTGTAACTATGTATTATGCAAAACTAGATAAAGAACGAATAGGAATGTTAGGTTTTGATAAAACTTAAAATTAACAAAAAATCTAACAATTATCCCCTTTGAATTGAGCTATAACTAGCTAGGGATCTCTCTGTATATGGTAATACTTGATTAGAGGTTCAAGTCCTTTCTTACATGTAATCGATTTCTTGTTTCTGACAATCTCTCATGCTAAATTTTCTCCCCAAAGCCATTAAATCATATCCATATTTAAATATTTCACGACAAAAGGTTCCAATTTATATTACTTTTTTCAGCACACAACTGATTAAGCAAAGCCTCCTGTGACAACATGTACAAGGAAGTCGGTGAGTACAGATAGCACTGCATGCTACAGCTCTAAAGCCATGTTGCAGACACGTAAACCCAGCCCACACAACATACAGTGATGCTCTTTTTTCTATGCCTTTACACCCTTGTTTTGGTTTTATTCTTTTATTTTATTATTTCATTTTAAATTTTTTATTTTAATTTAATGTGCGCGTAGCTCTCTCACGATTTTAGATGGCGAAAATCTTAATCTCTAAATCATATTAAATTAACACCCAGGGATACAAAACATAACCTTGAATATTTTTTTAACTCTATAAACACACACTTTATTATTTGTGCAGATACAGCTTCACAAACACACATACTACATTAGATCTATAAAGTAATGTCATGGTTAATCACCCTGAATCTGCCTCCTCATTTTTGGTGACCGTATGTTAGGAGGAGATGTGTCAGGATATGTTAGGGTACATCTTATCTCAAACTTCTGGGTCAGATAGAACAAGTGATGGGTGTCAGGATGATTATCTTGGATAATACAAACAGGCTACAACAGAAGATGGACAGAAAGGTCACTCCAATTTTTAGGAGCTTAATTGGGGAGGATTGTGAATATGAGCCTTCATTTCCTGAGGGCCTTTAGGCTTTACAAATTTCAAGCTTTCAGTGCAGCTTTAAAACCTCCCAATTAAAAAAACAAGTATTTAGAAAATAAGGACAGTCTACACAAACATAATCTATGGACATACATTGTAAAGTTTAAACTTCATGTTATGAAATCAGTTGAATTAAATGCTCACTTTGTGTGAGAAGCTCCACTGACTCTGTGCCTGCATTATCTGCAGGTGATTTTATATGTCTACACATGTATGTACATACACGTATACACCACAGACTTTGCAGTTCTATTTCTAGCTTACTAATTAACTTCTTGGCATACGTAAAATGTATACATACACCTGGCTGAATACATAGAGAGAGATGATTATACGAGAACTGAGATTAATAAAAAGGTTATAAAAAGAAAAGTTAAAATTACTTCTTAAACAAGACTTATGTTCTGGGAAACATTCCAGGATTATTTGGGGTGCTATTGTGATAACTTCTGAGAACCACTCACAGTTACATAGAAAAACTCATTGCTAGCCTTCATATTTTAGCAGGTTTGCATATTCACCACAAACTGCCATTTTTTACACATATAAGTATCCACGTTACAAAATTTTACAGAGATACATGTTTGATTAAATACACAAGCCTAGTGTTTATCAGCAATCTTTCTTCTCCCTCCTGAGTTATGTATTTTCTAGCTGATCTCAGAGAAACATTTTGAGTGCAGCTGTAACACTTGAAAAGCAGACTGAAAGATACTCATTTGGTCATACTATAATTGCAGAGGATGGTTTTAATTAGGGTGCAGACACAGAAAAAAAATCAACATTTGTTTCTAATAAGGAAAAGCCTACATAATTTCCACGATTTAGGGTTTGTTGTTTTTGTTTGGCTGAATTTCCCAGAAGCATCTTTTTTCTTCCCAATTAAATTTCAAGGTGTTACACTATGGGTAGTCCTACTACTCCTGAGGTAAAAGCTACCAAAAGTGTGCAGTAGCACACCAACTCATAGTACAGATGGGGCAACGTGCAACACCTCTTGCTCATTCTGGTTAACTGACCTCAATAGGATAGTAAGCCCTCTAACTAGTTTTCCATGGAAAGGTACACTCCCGCATACAATTACATACTCGTTTTCCTGGTAGGTGTCTTTACCATGCTGAACCTGACTCACCTTTGCTCCTGTAAACATGAAGAAAAGGTCATGATTATACATGTGCTCACCATGACTATACATGTGCAACTGATATAAGATTTAACACACAGCCTGCAAAGAGCCATGGTTAAATTTTTTTCCCCTCATCTGTCTCTTGTCATCCACCTCCCACCAGACCCCCTTCATCAACTGAAGCCATATGAACAAACTCATGTTTAAGTGTCAGCAGTCTTTTCCTTGAATTATACCACTACACAAGGAACAAATACAGCGAAGCACTACCAAGTTCTCAGTCAATAATGGAAATCTTTATCTTTTGGCTTCACTGCAGCCTCCACTCTGCTAGAAAAATCAAAAGCTACGAATCTTCCTCCCTTCTGACACCCCCTTTCTCTTACCTGTTGGACTTGTTTTCTTTGTCCAGAGATGCACAGTATGTATGAGGATACCAGCATATTACAGCAGGGGAAGAGAAGGCTGTCTTTCCCCAAAGTATCACTGAGAATGACATGGGCAGTATGTGTTGCAACAAAGAGTAACACGAAGGAGATTTTATTTACTTATGTGTATGCATATATTTACTTCTGCTGCCAGGTTTGTAAAAGTACTTACTCTGGCTGCTTTTTAGACTCTGGGTCTCCTTATGCATTCATCAGCTACAAGCTTCGCATTTTGACTGAAAGGACCCTCAAAGACCTTTGCAAACTTTACTAACTGATACTGTGGACCCTAGACCAAATCTGGCAGCACTTTAGATCCAGAGTAATTGCATTTTAAATCTAGAGTAATTCCAGTGACCATGCTGGAAAGTAATTTTGACATAACTTAGCCCTGAAACATGATGTGGAGCCAAATTTGTCTGAATATATATTGGGGCGTACCACCATGGTGGAGCATAGCGGCTGTGTAACGATGCACAGGAGCACTACTCAACAATTTCAGAGTGAAAGTGAGGAACAGCATGTACTGCTGAAACTGCAGATGGGAGGTAAGGAGGTGGAATGCAATAACCGCAGCTGAAACTTAGCCAGGACACTGCCGTTAACCACCCACACTCTTACTAAATGGCCTACAGGGTCTTTACTGACCAAAAGTATGCAGGTCCTCTGTTTTATATCTCAGCCCAAAGACACGACAGCAGCACAGACCCCTGCACAAGCAACCTGCTACAGTGCTGATTCTGGATTAATTTGCAGGGAGTCGTATGAAAATACTGGCTCCCCAATACATGACTCTTCTGGGGAACTGAGCACCCCAAATGCAGCATGTATTTTCATTCTTCAGGGTCACCAACCCTAAAATACGTTTGAAACTCTGAAAGATGATGACACTGTCAAATGCCAACTATAACTCATTCATGCGAATTGGGGGTAGGCAAAAGAGTCTCATACTGTTTTCAGAAAAGAAACATTAACATGAACTCTCACTCCTCACAAATGTGTATTCAGCACTGTAATTCCAGTAAACCTATTAGGATGCAAGGCCAATAGCTTTCAGTGGTTTTTTTTCTGATTTTTAAAAACATATTGTTTGATTTGTGATAAAATATTCACTTTGTTATGGAATGCTCCTTATTACGGACCAGATAAGGATGTATAATTCACAAGACACTTACAGTCCATTCTCACCCAAAAAACAAACCACCTTCAATGCATTGCATATAGAATTTTTATTTTTAAAACTATGATATATCACTCTGGGATTAATATATTTAATGACAGCAGCTCAAGCTTCATTTAATCATAGCAGCTACATCAAGCCTTTTTAAAACAGAGGGCCTGAGAAGCTTTTTTCAGAGTAACCCTCTCTCCACACTTAGAGGAAAAGAATCTAAGCACAGCCAGGGCCTGATAATCTTCTTGCATTTACTAGCTTTATAGTGGTATGACACCTATGATGTCAACAAAATTTGCTTTGACTTACAACTGTCAGGTTTGTGACAACTATTAAAATGGCAAAATCTGTCACTGACTGATAATGACAGAACTCCTGTTAGCATGGATACACATTGATTTGGTGGCTTTAAGAAGATCCAAAGTCATGTTTCAGCAGTTGTCATTATCTTATTAGTTGACATTTATTTTGAGATACCAGTGTCAATTCCCAAGTATTTTGCCTCTCCCTCCCATGAGAAAATGAACATATTTTCAAATGCAAACATTTACTCCCCTCACCATCAGTTCTGGTTGAGGCTTTCAGATATTTCTAAAGACTTTCCTAATTGAGTAGTTACTGTGAGGTGACAAGATGTGTTACGGTATCTGCTCAGAAAAACATTTTTACTGCACACTAAAGGTGGGTATTTTTTTTCTCCCATTCATTAAATGGTAGAATATCGAGACATTATAGAAATTGGGTAATCAAATTCCTTAAACAACTTTGAAATCAATAACCTTGAATCCCAAGTGTAGAGTAGTATTTTCATACTGCTTCTCTACAACCTGTGAGAGTGGAAAATTCATTCAAGTGTCTCTGAAGAAGCTTTGTTACTAACTTGTGGCACGTAACAGTGCTTGCCCTTAGGCAGACATGGCTCCTAGTGGCAATCAAACCAACAAGCACACGGTTTATGAACGCAAAAATTTTAGACTGCATGAGGTGCCATGGGCATTTTTCAAGCTAGTATGTAAACAGAGACACAAACATAGCAAAACATTACAACGCAGTTTTGCATGAAAGTGGGTAGGAAACACCCAGCATGCATATCCATAGAAATGACTGATTTTCATGCTGATTTTCACCATTTTCTGCATATATAGTTGCCTAACTTTATATACCATTAAGAAATATACCTTGATGCTATCAGTCCCTGAAATCACCTTGACTTTACTGTTTGGAGTCAATGTTGTGTAACTTACTGAGAAGCAAAGTTATGTTTTCTATACTCTGGCATTCTTTCAGTATATTTAACAAGCTACTTAAGCCTGTCTTTCTGAGCCTCAGTTTTACCAACACTGAAAGAATGACACGCTTTTTTATGAGAAAAAGGAAACATCCACAAAGATCACCAATTGAGGTATTGCATCTGCAACACATGAAGCCACAAGAGACGCTCAGGCTTTCTTCAACCTACATCTTCCCCAATGCACAATGTGATAATACAAATAAAACATGTCTGACATCCTTGCTCCATCATGGACTGCTCCTAACACAGACTCTTAACATGCATCAAATGGAGGGCAAGGCATGTGGCAGTCAAGTCAAATCACAGTATCAGATGGTCCTTTGCTCACTTTAAATATAAACTGACTAAAGCCATAACCTGAGCTGAAAAATATAAGCAACAACATCTGAGTCTTCCCACCCTCGTAAGTAAAACTTCTAAAGATGTTAGTAAGGCATTTGACGAACTGGGGGCACTGTAAAGAACTGAGAAGTTTCCCAAGGACAGAAATACCAGAGTAAAAGTACCAGTAAGTCATACTCATAAACTGGATTTCAATACCTGCTTGGTTTTCTGATTGAACCCAGACTGTGCCTCAGTAAGGGGAATCAGGCGCACTATATACTGGGTATATGAATGGCAACAGAATCGGGAGATTGATTTCCATCTTTATTATTCATTAGAGGACTATGCATTATTACTTGCAATATATACAACTCAATCTTAATGAAGCCTTTTCCCTTTGATTGTTTACCTAAAAAAATGCACCAAAAGACTCAGGTATGTCTCAGGTAGCAGTGTTATTTAAAGGGATGCAGCAGGGTGCAGAAGCGGCACGAAAAAGGCAAAGGTCACTGGAATATAAGAATGTTATGATACATAAAGTGAGCTATCTGTTTGCACGTATTAGAGGCAATGAAATGCAAAAGAAAGTGGGGGAAATTATATTACAGTGTACAAAGTAATAATAACTATGCCTGCATGTCTTAATACCCTCTTGTCCCAGCAGTCCTGACTTTCTAGGCAGCCCACTTCTCCACATTAACAGTAGTCATTTGGAGAGCAGCAAACGTGCCATTAGAAGCACTTTTACAAGTGTATATTCATCCACCAATTAGCTTAATGTGGCCGCTTTCTGCATATTTTCTATCCAGGCTTGCACAAATCTTATTAATATTTCCCCCTAGCGCTTTGACAGATTACCTTGTCATTATGCATCCTGGAGCCTTTTAAACAATATGGGTAAACTACTGTTTGCGAGGTTAATGACAATTATCCCCTAATTACTGCATAAGTCACTCAGTCCACTTTATCTCATAGGCAGGGTTCTGCTCTGTGTATCTGCCATTGTGTCACTGTAAATGAATCTTGTATAGCTATGTTTATCTGTCGTTGCTTTGTAAATTACCCTAGCAGAAGAATGAACAAATTACTGTGTGTCATCACTTAAATACGGCTTCTGATAAAAAAAGTCCCACAAGCACAGCACTTGAATTTTAGCCTGATCACAATTAGTAAACACATATTAAATGTTTTAGAAGATATATTTAGAAATGGATGGGACACAGTGTGGTGGAAGAAGGCTCTGAAGTGGTAAGCCTAAGGGTAGAAAAACAGAAGAAATACAGAAAGCTACACTAGTGGTAGTTCCATGATCACCTCTTAAGAACTGTTCTCCTAATTTACAGTTGATAGATGAGCCAGTGATATTTTCCAAACAATCCCATATTCAGAGCTGTGTCGAATTCCACAATCTCTACTGTTTCTGACCATAGCCACATAGGATTATTTATATTTTGTTTTAAGCTGGGAAATCCAAACACAATTTGGAACAGAAGTAACATCCATAAAAACACAGGCACTGCTAATTTAATGGATGCATTTTAGAACAGTTTCAAAGAAGATTAATCATTTGGATCATTTCTGCCCTGACCAGTCATAGTGACTCCAGCAGGACTTCTCAGTGCACAAATCAGAGCAGAATCTAGCAGGCAGCACCTAAGTCAATGTACTGATTAAAAAAAAAAAAAAAAAGGAAGAAAAGAAAGAATTAGCACATTGCCTACTTTTTTTCTACAGTGCCTGCACTTTGAGTTACCTCCTTGGTATAATTAGAGTCCAACAGAAGGGGAGAAAATAATTCTGAGTTCAATCCAGTGAGAGAGTTCAGCTCCAACTCAGGAGAGGAAACCAAAATTGGAAAATACCAACTTCCTCATATATTCAATTTCCTGAAGCAATTTCAAGTCACCATTAAGAGTACTCTACTGGTAGTACATCACTGACACCACCTATGTCCTGCTTTGAGAAAGTGTAACAGAGACAGTGCATTTCTACTCTGTCCCTAGGAAGGTCCCTTCTTGAGTCAGAGAAAACTTCTTAGTACTGGTTCTGTATCGCTGGCAGTCACATTAATTGCAAAGATTTAGTAATTAATGACTCAGGCTACAAACTTCATTTCCTCAAGCTCAGTGTAGTCATGGCACGTGAACTTCCTCTCACCAGGGGTTTGAGCAGAGACTGAATCCTCTCAGTCTCACTTAGACCTGAAGTTTAACTCTGAGAATGAGGGTGCTTCCCTGCTTGCCTGGCAAATGGGTGATTAGTGGAAAGAGATGCTGTTCTAGCTACTTAGATGAAACTGCCTGCTGCACAGCCTGCAGGAAAACCAACGCATAACAATAGGTACATCAACCCTGCAATGAGGTTACACAGTAATGCATTTTATGAGCTCTTGGGAAACACTTTACACACATATATATGATACATTCACAAATGATACATGCATTGATACGATGATGACACCTATATGCATATTTGAAATTGATTTTGCCTTGTATTTTACATATTCCATACAGCAAACCTTCCCTTTTTATATACATCCTAAAACATGCCCAGCACCAGATTCCAAGCAGTGCAGTACAAAAAAATGAAGTCCCTAGGACAACATGAAAATTGGAGTGGAACTATGATTCTTTAAGGGTAGCAGTATAACACTGCTCAAGTTGCTGTACAAGAAAAATGAAATGCCAGAATTATCCCAAACCTAGTGATTAGTGCAATTCAGCAGGTAATACCAACATTTAAAATCTTTTTATCATAGTAAAGTGTACATTTATTTTGTTGGATTATGGTAGGGTCACATCCAGAAAGAATGGACAGACTGAGATGTAACAAAATTACTGATATTACTGAAAATAACAGTGGTTTGAATGGAACATGGATGAGGACAGCACCTCTGAACATGTTTTCAGTATAGGTTAGAAGAAAAGCTGTAGTGAAATGCTAAGAAAATGTAACAGCCATCACTGCCAGGGATAACTGAAAAGGCTGATCAATTTTGAGTAAGGACTACCTCAAGGGTTTTGGTCCCACTAGGATCGATCTTTGTCCTGTATTCAGTCAATGCAACTTTCAGCAGGATATCCACTGCAGAAATAAATGGAAGTGCTGCAGTAACCCTCCACCCTCCCTCTAAGTATGTTATTTTCTCTGTATGCTGAAGGAAAAGTAAAATCATTGTGGCTGACGGTAAAGTGCTAGGAAACAGGTGGTTTAAAACATTTAAGGACACAGAGCACTGACACTGTCATGTACAGTATTATTTGGAAAATTAAAAAAAAAGAGCCTTTCTACATTATCAATATTTCTCTTTGAATTTGGAGGTTCTTTGGCCTCTGACCTTTGTTACTAGCAAACAAACTCCACAAGAAAGAGACAATAGGTAATTTAATAGTCCCACCAAATTAAGATAAGGATTAATACCTGGCTTTTGTACAGGCAAGCATGGGCCCTAAATGCATCGTTAACCTCTAAGGGCCAGGAAACAATGCTGGCTGCTTCTAAGGGGAAACTGGGACTGGTTTAACTGAACAATTTTTAAGAAAAGCCCTGGCAAAATAACAGAATGAAAATAAGTGAAAGCTAAAAAAACAGATAGGAGAAACACAGTTATTCATGTTGGTTAGGATCTTTTAAGAAATTCTATATACTATGCAATTTTTGCTTTTGCACATTTTTGGTTTCATCAGCTTTCTTTGAACAATCTCTAGAGATACTGAGTTACTTGCAGAGAACTCTATTCATTAAGAAATATTATTTACATAGGTATTATTCGGCTTTGCCTCAGATCTTTTACATTTAAATGGAAGTATGTGCCTTTGATCTAACACATTCAAAAACCTAATGATACTTTACATGGACATAGATCAGTAGGTGGTAAAGGTTGAGGTAAGCAAGAAAACACTATAAAATTCAAAATGTAGATGGTGTTAACAAGATAGCTCAGTTACAACATTAGTTATAAAAAGAAATTCTGACGAGGAACATGAAAATTGAGAATTATACTAAACCCGTTATTTGTGTGTATCAATAATTCCTCATTTCCAGAGAATTTCACACATTGTGGAGTTTTAGGTACCATTTTCAACTCTCAACAACAGCACAGGAAGAACACATTTTTCATGAGCAATTCATGTTGAGGAGGACACTGGAACATGCTATAAATATATACACTCAGAATAGACTGGACAGAAGAATAAGCAGGAGAATACTATATGTTAAGAGATAAACAAGCACCATTCGCTGACCCAACCCTCTATTTGGGGAAAACTTCCTTTTTCTGAACATAATGGAAGTTCTGCTTGAGTAAATTCTTCAAAGTCAAGTCATGCTGAGGCCTGTGCCACCCCTCTCATTCTTACAGCCAAGTGGCCTGGTGTGGTATAATGGACATGAGCATACAAGAGGCCTTGGTTCATGTGCAAAAACTCCGTATTATTTTTGAGCAGTTTGCAGCTCCAGAGTTCCTGTTTGAACTTCAGCTGCAAATAACCTAAATACTTGGAAATTCTAACTGAATTCTAACTGAATCGAACTGTACCTACACTTAGATTTTAAAGAAGGACCTAAAATATCAAACAGAAATCTCATAAACTACAAACATTTGTCACCTGAAAGGAAAACCAATCTTTTGCATTTTTAACACCTTTTCATATTGTAATCTCAGAGAAAGAGGTGGACGTGGGCAATCCTGGAGAAACTGAAGCTTAAATCTAGACTCACCAGCCACTTCTTGCATATTCTGGACAAATCATAGTCCTTCCATGTCCCACATCCTTGTCTTTAAAATGGACACAGACAATGTTTTCTCTTATTTTATGACCATGTTGTAATGAAAAACATGCCACAGACTTGGAAAGGCTGAAGTCAGTGGAGCCCTATATACCTGTAAACTCGAATAAACAGTTTATTGTGAACTTGACCTGCCTTTATATACATTTAAACAACTATGACCTGCAGTAAGGTTTTAAATTAACTGAGTTGCAGAAGAACTGAAATGAAAAGACAGACTTAGAAAGAGCCTATCTAGAGAGTCACAGTAACATTCACACTCTATTCTTCAGTGGACAACAGTAGAATACAGCTGGAAGGATTCACTTCTATAGTATTTGGATGTGGAAGCTACAATCAGTCAATGATCACCCTTTCTAGTTCATCCTTTCAGAGAACAACCTTTATTACACTATGTTGTGATTGTTTTATTCATACTTATTATGTTCAGAGCTTCCCAAGTGAAATAATTCTCAAATAAAAATACCAATCCCACTTCCCCAAATGAACACCAATAAACTGTCATTAGATTACTTGTAGCACAGCAAACTGAAGGAAATAACAATGCTCATACTTGCAAGTTTCTTTTGATAACTTTACAATCTGCCCTCTTACCTCAAGGGACAAACAGATTCTTTCTCAATACAGAAGAGACTCCCTTGAATACACATATTTGTTGCAAAGCAAATAAAAGGAATTATTTTCATGAAAAGAAAGCAGTAAGAATATCTTGGCAAAATGCAAGCATAAAGCAACTTTCAATGTCTTTGGCACATCTCCAGCTCTTAGAAATGGCATCCAAAATTGGTCCAAGTGTGGCTGATAAACCAGGCTTAGAGCTGCCTTTCAACTCTCACTTATTAATAATTAAAAAATCAATATATGGAGGATTACTAGCCTCTTGGTTTTGATTTTTTATATCAAAACCAAAAGATGACAAGGTTATGTCAGCATATGAAACTCCTCAGGCCACAGTCACAATGATGCAAATATTTTATGCTGTATTTATTTATTGCACTCTACTGAGATGCTGAAATAAATTATTAAAACAAAATGGTTTTTAATCACTCTATCTATCTATCTATCTCACATGAAAATGTCATCCTGAAAATGCATTCCAAAACCCAGAAAATAAACAGGTTACATTTCACACCCTAAATTAATCAGAAATGTCTATTTTAAAATAAAACAAGGAATAGTCTGGACAGCAATATGCACACAAACGTAAATGCTCATATGGGGCCAAATGCACTGTGACATGCACTATGGAATGAAGGGAAAGTATTGTGTACAGAAGAAAGAACCAAGCAAATCTCTTAGCTATCACAGACTCTCTCAGATGTTCCTCAATGGCGGCAATGTCTGAAATAAAACTGTTTAACCAGTTTTGTGAAGGAAGCAAGGCTCTCATTGTCATTGTTCACACACACCAGCTTTGATCAATTGTGATAACACAGAAAATCTTGTATAGACAAACAGCCATATTCCCACAGTCTTGAAAAAGCAAATGGGAACTGAAGACTGAACGCCAAAGTCAATTTTGGCCACACAGGACAGTAAGGTCAGATCTCTAGAGGGATTTGTAAAACTCACAGTAAATGGAGTTATCACTTATAAGTTATTTAAAACATACCTGTATGCCTCGCAGTCCTCTTAGAAAGAAATGGTTGTTGCCAAGTCATTAGAAATGCAAAATTAATGTTATGTGATCAGCTCCTGGAATTGTTTTGTACATTTTTCTCTTAAGTAAACTACAGAGTAATTGGTTCAATTTGGTAGAGCTAAACAGGCAAGGTTACCTATAACATGATGGTCTCAATCCACATGAGTTTGAAGGAGGGGACCACAACTTCTAAAATCCATTAATCAAATCAAATTACTACACAGGATTCACCATAGGAACATCACAGCAGTGTGAGCATGTTTAAACAATTATATTGTGGTACACAAACAGCAGCAAGGACATAGCAAACAGTAGCAGCAGTAGGTCAGAACATGCAGTAATGCAGTGGCTTACAGTTGCCCTTTTACTCATCTGGGGGAGTGAAAAATACTGAATTTACAGTCACCCAAAGACGGCACTATAGGTACCACATGACTTATGAACAATCTTTGACACAAGATGTGATAAAATTAGGTTAAAGTCAGGCTGTGTTCTTCCTTAAGCACAGTTTTAGAAGAGAAAATGACACTGGGAGACAATGAAGCTCAGTTTTTACAGCAGCAGGACAGGTGAGGTTTGGAAAGAAGCAGCAAAAAACTATATGTAAGAATTAGGAGAGGATAAAGCAATAGCCTAGTTCCTCTGCAACCATTCACCTACCTCTTTTTCCTATTTTTCAACCATAGTGGTGAGAGCTGTGGCTGCAAAACACCCACCTATAGTATAAGCATCCGTAAGTGAGCACTGGCTGGGCCAATGCCAGAACAGTAAAAGCAGCAATCATTTAGTATTTTTAAGCACTCTGTATTGTACAGAGCTGTCTAAGGAAGATTGATTTCCATAAAGCCCCATTTCTATCTCAACGTACTGCTGATGTCATAAACCACAAGAGTTTCTCCACTCATATTCTGCAGTGGAATTTCAGTCTCTCCACAAGAAGCCCACGTATTAGCCCGGGGTTCAAGGAATACAGACAGTCAATGTTCTGCAAGGCATAGCATTAGGTCAGCCTAAGGATCAAAGAGCAATAAATTAAGACAACAGCATCTAGCTTTGAAATAATTAGGTACACCTTTACAGACACACATTTCATGCATTTTGTCTACATTTCCTAAAGATCTGTATGTATTATTTAAATTCCTTTAATCAGCACCTTACTACCACCCAGGTAAAAGCTGTCTAGACAAAGATGGTAAGGCAGAATTCCCTGAAAGGATTATAAAAAAAGTTTCTTGGACTTTACTATATCTGAATGTTTTGTTGCATTTATTTATTTATGTATTTACATATTTTTATTTGTGGGATTAACAATGGCTTCTTATGATGGTCTTCCATCAATTCATTTATCTGGCTTGGATTCTGTGGTGTGTGACTTGACTGCTATTATACTTGAACTGGAGTAAGAAAAACAGTCCTCTCCTGTGCCGTATAGGACTTACAAACAAAAGTAGTCGACAAAAGAAGGAAGAAAGAAAGGGGGATGGGATATGTCATATTCAAGATAAACTACAGTGAAAATATGAGAGTCGCAATCCATTTTATGTATTTTGCACTTATCGTCTGTATGATGTTATAATCAGGAGAATCAATCTCATTTGGAGTCTGAGCACAACACTTACAAACTTAAACAGACACCACAGCTGAAGAATTTGCATTCTAATGACTCTTTCCACTACCTGAATCAATATACGTAAGCCTTTGTTTTAGTTTTGAAAATATACTTTTCAAAGCCTGTGATGCTGTGACGTGGGGCTCAGCAGAACTTTGTAAATGTCCCCTGAACCTCAGGTGTAGCTGCTTGTCAGGAATGCAGATGCTGGTGACATCTGCCTCACTGGGGACTGAGCGCTCCACTGATTCAATAAGGCTACACAAGTGCAACAGGCCTTGATGTCAGATACATGGTTTTACATACCTACCATGTCAGTGGTTCTCAGCCTCCCTGGGAATTTATTCAGATATAAGTGTATTCAGCCTGTAACAATGTCTTCTACCTGCCAGAGAGCTAGAAATATTCCCACCTTTTATGAGCCTACAGTGCATGACTGCTGGTGTTTTACATGTTGGGAGGGAGGAACGGGAGGGGGAAGGGGAAGGGAAAGAAAAAGAGAGGAAAGGAGGGTTTAAGAGAAAGGGAGCAAATAACAGTGAAAGGGAAAGGAAGAGAAGGAGAGGAAGAGGACACTTTCTAGAATTTCTGTTTCATACTCATTTTATAAATTTCTCTAAGAATAAATCCATCTATATACTTACAGCAGTGGTCCAAAAACTGTTTAGAAACTGGTGGAAGTACAGAACAATGACTGAATCACAATGCTTAACACGTCCACTTCCTTTTTTCTGTTATTTAAAAGAGCTAGTGTTCACAATTCTAAATTTAAATCTTGCATACTTTCAATTATTTTAACTTGGCATTGACAAGCAGCCAATGAAACCACTTGCTGATGTAAAATGGCTCATGTGGATTATGCTTACGCAACTGCGGTCAAAATCAGTTAATTTCTAATTGCAGGCATAAAATTCAGATAACAGGAAAAGTCATGAGTGCTGGAAACATAAAGATTAGATTTCTGTATACTTCAGACACTGAGGCTGGATATCAGTAGATAAAA
This sequence comes from Neopsephotus bourkii, assembly GCF_033783945.1. Classification (NCBI taxonomy): domain Eukaryota; kingdom Metazoa; phylum Chordata; class Aves; order Psittaciformes; family Psittacidae; genus Neopsephotus; species Neopsephotus bourkii. Next base: position 214,273 of record NW_026901571.1, read on the forward strand.
ATGCTAACAACATCAGTGACCTTCAGCGCGCTCTTATACCCTATTATTCTCCGATAAATACTGCAGTTTTTACTGTGTTGCAGCCTCTTCTTTTTCTGTGTGTTTAATTTTGATGATACTGTCAGTATCAAAGAAGCAAAGCATGATAGTAAGGACTCAAGTTTTTCTAATATCTATGATGCAAGTTAAAATTAATTTGGGATAAGCTTATCTACCTGAAATCCTATCTTTTCCCATTAACACTCCATCCAGATGTCCAAACATTATCAGATACTGAAACAATGAGGCATCCAAGCATATTATTTCTGCCATTATTATTCACAATAGACAGGTTAAAAAAAGGGCTAATTTCAAGCAATAGCTGTAAAACATTGTCCTCACACAGTCACCTCAAATCATGCAATAATTAAGAAACAGTGCAACTTTTTGCAAACATTTTACAAAAAAATCTCACAAAATCATGCAATACTTCCAATATCCATACAGAGACTTTGGTAGTTGAGCAGGAACCTGGACTGCTTTGCAATACAATAGGAATGAAATCTCTTGGTACTGGGTATCATCTATACACAATAAGACCTAATGTGGAAATAAAGTGGCAACCATAAACGGCAACTGAATTCCTTAACATTAGATAGGTTATGTGCCAAATGACACAGCAGTTAAAAATTTAGCATTTCAAAAAGAGAAGAGAAGCTCTCCTTTCTATCAACTTTGGTAGGTGTGAAAGTGACTCAAAGATGTACTCATGTCAGAAATCTGAAAGTTGAATATGTGTTTTTGAAAATGCATCTGAAGTTTGAACTCACAGGAATACATTTTGTCTGTTGTGGGCAAAAAATAATTTTACTCTTACTGTTTCTTTTAAATACTCCAAAACTGGTCAATAAACATATTGCAGAATTATGAAGCATGCAGTACTTTGAAGAATTTTCTAATCCCTTGTATTAGGTTCTATTGTTATATAAGATGTTTTTTTTCTAACAGTTTCTATTTTTTATTAAATAGTAAATACTTAGAAAAACTCAAAATAAACTATTGCGATCTAGCTAAACTGGACAAAATTTCCTCCCCTAGCATTTCTTTATGTATCTATGAAATTAATAACATTTCTGGTTTAAATAAGTAAGACAAGTGTTCTCCACAAATACAAGAAGTAAAACTTCAAGTAATATGCTAAGCATATTTAACTTAATCGATTTTGTCTTTTGTTCTTCACCTCAGTTAACAGACAGATGTATGCAGATGACTGACAGAAAAGTTTCAGATAATCAAAACTCTCTACAACTACCTGCAAGGAGGATGGAGCAAGGAGGTTGCTGGTCTCTTTTCCCAGGTAACAAGTGATAGGACAAGAGGTAATGGCCTCAAGCTGCACCAGGGAAGGTTTAGATTGGATATTTGGAAAAAATTTTTCACTGAAAGGATGATCAGATATTGGGACAGGCTTTCCAGGGAAGTGGTGGAATCACTGTCCCTGGAAGTGTTCAAAAAACTTGTGGTCAAGACCCTTAGTAACATGGTCTAGTGATGGATTTGGCAGCGCTGGGGTAAAGGTTGGACTAGATGATCATAAAGGTCTTGTCCAACCTAGTTGATTCTATGATTCTGTGCTTCTAATGCATGCGTCTTAAGCCATAGCTGAATCCTGCTCTGTCTCTATGAATGATATTTCTAAGGTAAACTCGTTCAGTTGAGGCACACATTTGCGTAAATGCACACTGGATCAGACCTTCCCAGTTCCTTTCTCTTGACACTTTCTCCTGCTGTGTGTCTGAACACGAATTCCACGAAACATGCTAAACAAACCTATTTCCTTCCTGTGGATAAAACAAGTTAATGAGAATCCTTAAACTTGATATCAGGAGATCAGTCTCCCTATAGCAATTGGTCCCTTGCTGTATCTGGGATTAATTTCAAATGTGTATACATCTTTTTTCCCCTGGTAATTTACTATGTGTGATGTAACAGAAATAAAACATGCTACAAAACCCATAACTTAACCAAATGTTGTTATCAAATGTAATCAGTCATTTATGCTGCGAAAGATTTATAGATATGTTAGCGGGATACCCAGGATATAGTTCTCTGTGCAGACATAAAATACAGTTTTGTTTAGGACAGCATCTTTCAAACACGCTGTAACCTAAAATGCTGCACAGACTTTTATCCAAGTCTTACACTGGTACTGTAAATAACAGCAGAGGGAGAAATTAAGAGATACAGATAAAAGGAGTGTTTTCAGCTGAGATCTGAAAAGAAATAGAGACACCAACAAAGCACAGACTGCAAGAGCACAAGCTACAGAGGAAAAAGAGTTTGTATGAGCCACGACAACCAGCCTGTGGTGGGAGACAAAGGAAGTCAGCTTCTGATCAGCTGAGCCAGCAGAGAAAGGGCTAGGCATACAGTGGTCAAATTTTGCCACAAATTTTTGCCACACATAAAAATCTACAGTCTCTCCTGAAGTAGGTAAGAAGCATGTGTGAGCATTCAAGGACAGATTTGGTGCTCTCTCCTGATTCATGCTGGTATAAATTATGAACTATCCTGTCATCTTCAAAGGAGTTCAAACAATATTTTTTCAGTGTATACAGACTTAAAACCTGACTTTTGTGGATTAACCTGACTAAACACACGCATGTTTTGTTGTTGATTTGTTTTTACTTGGTTTACAAACAACTACCCATTTAGTCTATGGCAAATTCTGAAGGGAATGTTAAATGGACAAGGGAAGGCTGGTTGATACAATTGCAGTTTTTCTATGCACATATAATAATATAAAAGCAATACTACATGCTGGAAGACACTGGTAGAAAAATCATTTAATAAATATGATTGAGAAGGTCCCTAGCCTTAAGTTCAAATCCTGTAAAAGCTATTTTTTCTGGTACAGTCTGTGTAATAAGAGATACTCCGTCTCACAAAACTGTCACGGAATCTCACTAAAATTACCTAAAACAGGGGGCAAGTAGAAACTCAAGCTCTTAAATGAAACAGAAGCTAAAGAGGCTTAATTAAGAAGATACAGACAAGGCTTTCCTAGATTAAGGGTTTTTTTAATTATGATATTTAATACCACACCCTCCTTAGATCGTAGACAACAGCGCTTTTCAAAGAAATTTCAAGTTATCTCAAGGCTCAGAATATGTTGCTATGGTGCATGCTGCCGAGGAGAATAAGCTAATGGGCTCTCTCTTTAATGTGATTAGAGCTATTATTGACATAATGCCAGAAGACGCAAAACCATTAGCATTACGCTACAGCTCACTTCAGTCACTACTCAGATATAGCATTTGATCCACAATTTTAATTTTGTTCTGCTCTATTCAGGGCTGCATTACACAAAATGCATAATTAAAAGCTGCTGTGATTCTCTCTACTTCTCAAATTAAAAACATAGCAAACATTTGTAGTTCTAATCCACTAGAAATTAATAAATCAAACATTGTCTTTTATCCTCATTCCTCAGTGCAATTCAGGATGCATGTTGGGAATATTTTATCATGAAACAGAGAAAACTACACTGTGAGCCACTGCTAAAAAGGAAAGAACAGTCTCTAAACCCTGTACTGTACTGAAGCGAGGACCTGTAGCACATCAGAATACTCATAACTTTGCGATTCCTAAAGTTATACTGGGAGCTGTTTCTCAATGCCACCACCCTATGAATCTAATTTTTAACTTTATTAGCTTTTTATTGGTCACTAGAGAAAAGTTATGGGTGGTTTTGATTTCTCAAAATGTATACCTTTTGAGTTTAGCTTTTGCAAACAAAACACAGGAGGAGTGGTGATCCTAAGGAAATGTACTAATTGGTTCACATCGCAGATCAGCCCAATGATCATAGCCCACCTTTTAGCCTTAACATCCAGAAAGGCCTTTTGATAAGACTTGAGGCATACTGCACCTACCTTCTAAACTCTGCCAGCGCTTACCATTCTCAATGTAAATTTGTTTCATTATGAATTGTGCCAGCCTAACTAACCAGCTTATTAGAATTGTATGCCAAGTGAAACAGCATTCACATTTTTCTTGCTCTAATTTCTTCCCTAGATCTTTCCATGAACACTGGACATGAGTGCAGCTTTTTGTAAGATGTTTTTCATTCTTACTGTAAAGTTAAATGTTGATAGTGAGTCAGCAGGAAAAGTTTTAAAAAATTAATTCCACCTGTGAAAAAATATATGAACCAGAAAATACTAATTGAACTTAAGTATTTACTTTTTTTTTTTTTTTTTAATATCACTTCACCAGTGGTAAAAGGCTTCAGAAAAAAATATGGTACAGGCACAAAAATGTATTTTAAATGTCCTGATAATAATTTTTAGCTTTAGCTCAAAAAGTTCACTTGTGTACTTGTATGAAACAGCAGAAAGAGGCTGAAACCTGAAGTTTTGGATTTGAATTACAAGTTGCAAACATGCACATGTATAAAGACAAATACCAAAAGTACAAGCATACACTAGCACAGAGTTTTTATATAAACACCAAAATCTAATCCTACAGCAACTAATAGGAATTCAAAATTAAAGCTAAAACTATACATTTAAGCTATTATTCAGTGCTAATAATTGTTTTAATACTTATGACTGCTCAGTTACCTAAGCAATCCAATTGCTGATGGTAAAACTGTTATTCTGAGGACAGATTAAAACCTATATTTTAGACTTTTGGAACGTTTTGCAACAAAAAGGAATGTTTTGCAACAAAATAAAATCTGGAGACTGAAGATCTTAAAATTTGAGATCTCTTAAGCATTATTTGCTTCAGCTGCAGTTTATCTCATTTTTCACCAACGGGAGCCCAGGTAGACACTGACCTATTGCTATTAAAATTATATAGAATCTTGATCATCTTGTTATCACATAGGTCAGAAATACAGTTCATCCTGCCTCACACGTCACACACATCACAACTTGAGGAGTCTGCTATTTTTCAAAAATAACAATTTAGTTTATACTTGGTGAGGTTTTGTTTCTTATTTTTTTTTCATTGTAGTTAAACTCTTATGAACTGAAATTTCTTTACTGAAATATTTATCTTTAGTACAGAAATATACTTTGAGCTATTGTTTAAGCCTGATAGGATCCAAGTTAGTTTCAGATTATTTGCTAGTTCAGTTGTTTGTTATGTTCTGGAGTTTTGGTTTTGCTGGGGTTTTGTTTTGGTGATGATGCTTTCTGTTTTGTTTTGCTTTTAAAAAAGTGTCAAATCACAGTTTTTCCATGTCTTCATCATTCCTTCCAAAATTCTGTAGTAGCCTCCTAATGCCATCATTCCTCCCAGAGCTCCACTAAATCAAATAACTTTTGTGTGTGTGTGTTTGTGTGAAAATACTACTCAAAATACTGCTAAATAAATACGTAAAAATAAGATTATAACAGGAAGAATAGTTTTAATGGAAAATATGTATAATTAATTAAAATTTGTGTTAGGAAGCTAAGGGAGGCAGCATTTAAGATACAGCTTATCAATATTTACATACAGTTCCTTCTTAACTCTCTAGGAAGAGTTCTTAAGCCATGCTACATGCTTTGCTAAAGATTTTACTGATATACTGACATAATGACATGCTAAAAACATCAGGGGTCAAACACGGTCCTAGTGAAACTAGTGGAAACAAGTGCATACCCTTGGAGTTGCCTTGGATTAGCACTGAAGATCAAGCTTGAATCCAAGCTCTTCTGGAGTACAGGACTAAATACACACTTTTCTACTGTGTGCATAAACCATTTATACTGTTTTCTCCTCCATGAGATTGTGTTTGTTTGGTCTCATTCAAGTGCTAGAGAGCATATATGGCAATATTGCATGAGGCAAAGTAGGAGGAAAAAGTCCTTCTGGGCCCCTGTTAAGAGGGGCTCAACATCAAATGCACTCAGGCCTGGCAGCAATCATTGTGCTTTCACCTGCTGTTGGGTCACCAAACAAACCAGAAATGGCTTCATAGCTTTTTTTTTTCTTAATGCTGTGCAAAACTGTTGGAAGACATTCCCTACTACCTTATGTTTTATATAAATGTTTCTATGCAAAATGTCTCCATATACTACTTTATTTTCACTGGATTAAAAACACCAATAGAATTTTCAGTACTTTAATCAACCAAAATCACATCTGATTAGATTCAAACCTCTTGTTATTCAAAAACACTCAGATTTCTTCAGATTTTCAGCTCATACACATTCTGGAAAAATATTAGTATTTTCAAACTATCACAATTTATTTTTTCAGACTTAAAAGGGACTGACAGGTTTCATACTGCAATTTTGATTGCAATATTCCCTATGAAGAGACTTCTGGGCTTCATAAATATAAAAATCTTCTGATGTTTGAAGTCCTTATTGAAAATTCAAAAGGATGTAATTTCCTCTATGAGGACACATGGTGATGTGTCCTCCTATGCTCCTTGTCCAAGTTGTACTGATATTTGTGTGCAAATAATGAAGTACAAGGATGTATGCCAAATGTATTTACCCTTTCTCTGATAACAATCTTTACCATCATTACAGTCCATTTCCTTACCAGTATTGAATTAATGTGTTTGGATAAATCTTCTGCCAAATGTATCATACGAAACCAATTAGGAATTCTTAAAGGATCAAAAGCATCTTCTGGTCCCAGTGAGTCTGTACCCACTGGCTGGCAATATGGCTAATAAACATTTAAAAAGTAAAGCAATGAAAAGTAAAGCAATGCAAGTAAAAATGAGCATGATCTCTGGAATGAAATAGTGCTGTCAATAAGACAAATGAGATTTATTTCAATCTTGTGTTCAATCTGAGATTCTAGTCTTCTTGCTTACCCTCTCTCAGTGAACCAGATTAGCTTAGATCAGGTCCAGTTCAGAGTACCCTGCAACATTATGACTGTGTGTGAAGAAGAGGTTTTTTGTGGAGGGAGCTCCACACAGTACCTGAACTATGGGCACAACTGCATCTACTGCTATAGGAAAGGCAAAGTCAGTCAGCACATCCCTGAGACAAAAATAGTATCAAAATATCATGAGATGTCATGCAGCCAAAAATTAGCAAAGTGAATGGCAATGCAGAAAAAGAACAAATTAACATAAAAGAATAATGCAATAGTGCAATAACAATCACAGGCTGCACTTCAGTATCTCTGACCTGCAGTGGGCTAATTGCAGGTCTAACTGAATCCCAGAAGTGGAGTATCACACTATTGTAATTTATAAACTTTTCTTTCCTCATTCTTTTCCTTATTTTTGCTCCTGTGTTGCACTTTTGTTTCTTCACACTTCTGGCCACCTAATGCCTTCTACCAAGCAGAAAAACTGACCACATTTTTCTACACAAAATCACTAGGCCTGAGACAGTCTTCCCAAAGTTGCCAGGAGAGCCACAGAAATGTGGCAAATCAATAAAAATCATATACTTATTCATAAAATGGAGGGTCACCACACCTTGACTGCACTATGGGGTGCTTCCACCCAACCTCTGTTAACACTGATTTCCTTACAGAGACCTGTGACCCGCAAGCTGTTTAAAACACTGAAATTCTGCAAGCCATGGGAACTGAGTCTGAGGTGCACATCACTTGCAGACATGTAAGTATGAGTTCTTACTGATTTATATCAACGTAGGGGAGAAACTAACCAGCATGGAAATATGTGGTAGATGAAAAAGAAAATGCCCAAATTCAGAATACTCAGGCAGAAAAAGTTTTCCCTTCATTGCTGCCTTTTTCGTGGATAGTCTATTACTTTATCTTTGATTTTATCCTACAGTGAACACAGAATGATCTGCCTAAAAACATTTTTTAATGTAAATTACAAGATGAAAGGACTGTTAGATTAAGTGTAGATCACCTCCTGAACAGATCCTTTTAGCTGAGGAAGCACAAGACCTGAATTAGCCACGTGGATGCTGGTGGACTGTACCAGAGCACATCATCAGAATGCAAGCATGGCTTTGTACCACCAAAATCATCTTTACTGTGCATTACAATAAATTCACTTCCACAATAAGAAAAAAAAAAAAAAAAGAGCTTGTCACTTAAGTGTGAGGGAGAAGAAATTTCTGGACTATTGACAGCTACTGGCTGAGCTACTCAGGACAAAGCTGAGGCACAGATGAGGACACAGAAGGTTGGTTTCATCCCACTGTAAGGCAAATACAATATGCTACTATTAGTAATGCCTCTGTGTATGTTTATGCATTCTCACACACTAGAAGAACTTACCTTACTGTAATGCATGAGGTGTGAGAGATTTTCAACTCTCCTGCCAGCCCCTCTGTAAAACTAAAGCTATATAATGAATCGCTTTTCTGTTTTGAATAAAAAATAAAGGGGAAATTAGTCATGTATTCAGTGGTGACAAAAGGGAATCAAAAATACCCCAGATTTCTCACATGGGCTAAAAACATTTTTCCATGTTTAAAACTCCAGACTCCAGTAACAATTAGTACATGAATATTTGGTGCCAGTGAAAATTAGTAGTAAGAGAAATTTCTAACCAACTAGAGGTAACACTAATGGGAATCAGACCCTGGGTAAGACTGTATCGTTTGTACTCAGCTCAACAGAAACCAATGAAATTGCAATGCAGAAAGCAGTAACCTGAATTACAAGAATGATATCCAAAGCATTGGCAGGTACCAAGCACAGCACACAGCTGTACTGAAAATCGTCTGTGATGACCTGCAGTGTCTGTTGCTCCTGTACCTCATCTCTGAGGTTCTCCTTTTAAAAGATGTTTTCAGTCATACTTAATTATGCCAAATTGATGCATTATGTTTACGATGAATGCACAAAAAAGATCCCTAGCTTTAAAGGCGATCTTCACAGGTGTACCACTAGCTCTCTACTACAGCAGCAGAAGAAAAAGAACAGCTTTGTGATAGGGCAGTCAAAACCCACAGTCAACATGCAAAGGAAACTTTCATTAGCATATATTTGTTCAAGGCTACATTATTTTAAGCTTGCAGCACAATGTCCACTCTACACAGAACAGCAAGTCTGTATTCAATTTTCCTCACTCTTCCAGACAAAACTGTCCTCTTGAGATAGTCTCCAATAAATTGAATGAAATTTTACATGAACTAATGATTAACTGTTATGATAAAATGTGAAAAAAAATAACGGGGAAAATAAATTCCCTAATAGCCAATGCAGATTCTAATGGCCGTTTACTAGCAATCTTACTTTCTTACACGTATACGTATTTATAAAATCATATAAGAATATAAATCTACCAAACTACTTACATTTGATACATCTAGATAGTGCTGTATATTTGCATCACTGTTAGCACATGCATGCCCAGATCTGAGCTTGGGCATAACGCCACCACAATGAAATAATAAATATTAAAAACACAGATAGCTATGAAAAAATATACAGCAAATTTTAAAATGAATAGCCATTGCAAATTAGCTGGGTGGGATGCAAAAAAATTTGAAAAAAAAAAAAACCCAGAAAAAAAAACCTAACAAAAAAACCCCAACCAACCAACCTACAATAAAAAAAAAAATACTGCAGAAAAAAAGATTCCAACAGTGTTTGTTTTTTTTTTTTAAACCACAAACCCCAGTTAATGTAAATAATAAAGTAAATAATAAGCAGGAAAAAGTGGATTTATTGTATTGGAAGCAAATGATCAGCCAGTTGTAAGCAAATTACAGTCATTCTAGTCTCAGATGTGTTTTCAGTAGGTTTGCAGTGTATCATACACAGGTCAAAGTAACATGATTGTCTACTTCATCTCACCCTAGAAATACTGAAAATGACAGAAATACTAACCTGAAAAAGTGAAAATGTTTGCTTTCATAACGTAACAAAATTATTGCAGTAACAATGCCATTACCAAAGCACAGAGTATCAGTTTTAATATTTTCCTTTTGTATAAGTTACTGGTGATATGTCAGTGTACATACATGTACCTACATCTTTTGTAGTCTCTACATCTTCACTGCTCCGCTCAATCAAATAGCTGATGAGACATGAAATTTTAGTGGCTGTGAAACTATGGTCTGTGGTCAGACTATAGGATTTGCTAATTCTGTTACAGTTTGGACATGTAAAAAAGAAAAAAAAAAGACAAAAACATGCTTAGAAGAACAAAGTAAAATATTTACTGCTGGCTGTTAAACTACATCCTTCAAGTTAAGGCTAATGTGCTTTCCAATATGAGAACATTACCAAGGGGTCAGCATTACAGCATTAAAATTTTAGAAACCAAGACTCCCAGGAGCAGTCCACGGTCTTACAAGCAAAGGAACACAAATAGAGTGATGGAGCCACTGAACCACAAACAGTAGTTCTTAAGTGAAAAGTCATGCAAAGGTACAAGGGCCTGAGGTCTCTGGTGTAACAGGTACATCTACGTCTGCCTATCAGCTCACTCAAGTGCTATTAAAGGCCAACCAATCCATCTGAGTGGGCCCATTTGCTCCTTGCAGGTACAAATGGCTATTTGCTGTACATATGCGATTACACACTCACTTCATTTGCCCTATGCTAACAGCATGTAAAACAAAAAAGTGCCATTTTATGTACACAAAGGCACTTATCTGGGGCCCTTGGGCTCTGAATACAAAGCACTCTGAATAGATTGATGGTACTGCGGTGGGGACAAACAGGAAATGGACAACTTTGTATTTCCCAGGTTAATAGCATAATGATTCTTTATTACTAAAGAACTTGTGCACTTCACCACCTTTTCCTACTGATTCTTCCACAGTAGGAAGATATGCTATAATGGAAAGCAGCCAGCTTGTATTCAGGCAAAGGATACTGAGAAAGTCAAAAGTGTTGGGGGGAAGGGGTTAGGGAGAGAAAATTCTGGACTTTTCTCACAGTTGATATTATCTTGTTTCTCTGCAGTTTCTGTTGTTGCTGACTTAAATCTACCAATGGTCAATGTTTAGTTGAGGAGTTTTTTTGTTTTATTGGTTGTTTTTTTTTTTTTTTGCTAGTTTAGGGTACAATACACAAAACCTTCCTAGCAAAGGCTGGATTCTATCCAGTTTCCAGTTCCTTATGAAATACACTTAAATATAATTAGCAAAAGCTTAGGTGACACATACACTGGATGGAGTATTTCATCCATGAACCTCCAGAGACTTGTGCCTGAATTGCATGCACCATAGCAGGTGCAGTGTGTTTTACTGCTTCTATCAGCAAAGATCCCTGGTGAAAACTACAGCAAAGCAATTCATTGAAAAAAAAAAAAAACAACAACAAACCACAAACAAAAAAAAAAACCTTACACACAATAATGCCTATGTTTTCCTCCCTTCTTATCTCCTACAAACACATAGTATTTTTCCCTCTTGAAAATTAATCTGCACAGAAGAGCATCAGGCCAATTAAGTGTCAATCCACATAAAGAGTATGGCTTGTGCTAAGACTCAGGATGTACTTCTTAAAGGATGAGGCATGCATAGACCTTGCTGCACAGATTTTTTTCTCAACACCCTTTAAATGTATTTGTTGCCTAAATGAAATATCAGTGTGAAATCTACTCTTAGAAATATCTGCTTATCCTTGCCATAAACACAAACACCATCGCCCTACCACGCAGTATTAATAAGACTTGAACAATGTAAGCTCATCATTTGTGCTTTTTATTGTCCCTTGGTGACTCAAACTCCAAACACTCAGGTACTTCTCAGCATTCTGGAATTTGGCTTCATGTTAAATTTTGAACAATATCTGCCATTTTACACCTCAGAGCTCAGAGAAGGCAGCACAGTAGTTGGTGTACAGATGTGACAGAATGTTTTTATTCCAGAAAAAAGCTCCCTGTTTTTGACACACTGGAAAATGTACAGCCAGAGAATGCTTGAGGCAAAGATGCCACACCAGCCTTACATCTGTCTGCTTTCATTTGTCTACAACTGTGCTTATAGATAAAACATGCCTTCCAGATGTCATCACAAGCAGTGTTCATATGCTGACTTCACTGAGATGCTATTGTTTGCTGCCAGCATAACAGAGTTGTAAAACTAAAATATTTAAACTCTGTGCTACTCAACACAACTTTGAATGTCACACAGGATCTTATTTCAGGATTAATTAATGTACACCCCAATAAAATAATCATGTGTAAAAAACAGAGTTTGCTGGCATATACAGTATGCTGCCCTTTTTTCTTTCTTTTTTTTTTTAAATGCTGTTCATGTTCCAGGAAATACAGTGGAGCTAAAGAAGTTGCTCATAAGGGAACAAAACATAGACTCCACATATGTTTGAGGAGAATAGATGACTGTATCTATACAGTATGTGGCATCATTTTGTATATTGCACCTATTTTAAAACGTCCTAATTTTGTGGAAGAAGGGCTGTTACTGAAAATTCGCAGATACAATTTAGAGGAATATCTTGGTCTACAGTATTGTCATTAAATCTTTACTATAAGTACTGGCAAACAATCAACATTATTACCAGAATCCATGGGTTTTCCTACATCATGTCTTGTAAGAACTACATTATCATTAATTACTTTCAATCACAAAACTGCAAAAGATTTCTGTCAGCGACCATTCTCCTACAGAACTTCTGGTTAAATAAGTTAAGTTAAAACAGCAGTATTGAAAAAAATTGTGGGTTCAAATTCCTCTAGCTCTTTATGTAGAAAGCAAATAGACATTTTCCTTTTCCCATATTTCTCATCTCTCTACCGTTTCTGTTGAGTAAATTGAAGATACCTAGAGCAGGCAAACTTTTAACACTGAAATTGTCAGTTTTACTTTCAAACATTTCTTGCTGTTAATGAAATGATAATTTAGGAATTTTAAAATGTTTCACTCATGTCTTTTGTGAAAATTATTCTACTCCATCATCATATACAGTATTCCCATCATCCAATATTGAATATGTTTGGTTATCTCTACAGTGACAGGTTTAATATCTGACAGTTTTGAGTTGTTAACTCTCAGAGAAGTATAGTAGGTTTGTAGACAAACACACAAAGTTTATAAGCTCTCCAAAACAAACTGCTTTGCAAGACATTTCATTTCTAAAGAGCAGGCTGCAACAGGGCTAGGACTGTAAAGCTTGTTTGTCTGTGTATCTTGAAGATGGCCAGCCCTTCCTCAGATTGGAAGAGACTGCATCTGCAACTTGGTAAAATCCGCAGAGGATATTTTCAGCTCCCCCAGCTTTTACCAGACAAATTATTTTTACTGTAGGAATTTATACACTCCTCCAACGCACCTCCAACCTGTATGCTGTAAGGTTCACATACCATAATTTGAAATCAAGGAATATGCATGCTCAGTTAATAAACTACTGAGGTTTTAATGCTGAGGGAAACAACAGGGTGTTAGTTACCTAGTAAAATTGCATTGTACATTCTCACTTGATCTACTAAAGGATGAACACAGACAAGTGGCTTATCACTTGCAGCTATAAACATTTTATTTCCTTGTCTTTTTTTTTTTCCTTCTTTTTAGATTTCTTTCAAGAGGGCCAAATCTTAAACTAGTAATTTTGTCAAACAAACAAACAAAAAAAGCAGTTGAGAACTTAACTGTTTCTATCAACAAAAACCTAAAGAAAGGTACAGATAAAATTTGTTACAACAAAATCAAGGGGTGAAACTTCATTTATTTACATCGGTACCGTTAAAAGATTGTGGTCATAATGCTAAAAGCATATGTGAGTCAAGACTTCTGAATGAATCTAAGTACTAATATTTGCAGATGAAGACACTAAGACTCACTGCTAGGATTCAGAACTCCGTGTGTATTGCAGTACTTTGCGCTCCAGTTCACTCATTCAGTAACAGTGAGAAACATCTTGCTACTTGTCATCCATGCGTACTTCAAAGGAACACTGAGCCTGTAACCCCCATTTCATCATGAGCCATAGAGCTGATTCAGTTACTGTCTGGAATATCTTATGACTATTTTAATTGCTGCACAAAATTCATACAATGGTCCAAACAAAAAGCCATCAAATAGCTTCCAGAAATTTCCATAATTTCCAACTCCAAAGCTTCCTGAATCAGTAATTGTAATTTTATAGAAAGAAAACATAAATTTTCTCATGTATATAAATATACACACGCACACACACACACACACTTTTACAAGCAGGAGTTCCAGGAAAGGCTATTTGTAAACGATGCCTTTACCTTTTCTTTTAATAGAGTGGTCTTATTTGAACACACTATATAGTGCTTCCTCTACAATTCAGGGTAAAATCTTTACAGCTATCAAGTAATGTACACTACTTATTCAAAACCTACACATTGTGCTTGATCGGTATTTGATCCAACAGATCAGAACCAGACACACTGGTCTCAGGTCATCTCACTCTTTTGCTTCAAACAAGGAGCTCCACATAATTTTATGCAGCAGTAAATATACATTTCTGATTATGTAGTAAACAGAAGGACTTCAGGAGCTTTCAGAGGGATTTACCTACATTAGGTCTTACAACACCTGCTAGCTCTTCTCCCAGTTAACAATTTTCAAATTTTACTTCTAGGGAGTAATAACAACCTCCAGAGCTACAGAGAAGTAAATTAGGAGCTCAGTAATTGACCTTCTTTAAAAGCGAATTATAACATCATTCTTCAAAAGTATAGAGTGTCGTTGTCAAAGCCTTACTGTAGAGGCAAGCAGCATTTTTTTCTAGAGAACATACTCTGCTCCACTTGCAAGGACAAAGCAATAGTCAATTGACTTGGGAATCATCACAAAGCAAACAATAAGAATCAGAGGGAATTAAGTTACCCCCTTCCTAAACAGATGCTTCTGATAGCAGGAACTAAGGAATTAGGGGACATGCCTATCAAGAACTAGAGTGTCTATCTCTAGCTTGTTATAAAAGACATGGGAGGAAACTGTTAAAAGGCCTGGAAATGCCTTAACTTTAGGGACCTAAATGTCACTAATAATGAATAGGATTTAAAATCTTGAGTGCCTAAACCACTTTTGAGAATGAAATTCCCACTTACGCGTTTTTGAAAATACTATTAAATAACTCATTTATGTAGCCATTCACAAATACTCCCATCTACAGCTTGCAGACTGTACCTGTGAAGTAAAAATTTAAGTGCAAATCTTTTTATATCATTTTTAGGCTAAACTGACCTCTTTCAAAAGGGAAAGAGTGGCAGAGTCCATCAGAAAACTGTGGAAATTCAAACTTCATGCTGACACACAGAGAAGAAATGCTTATGTTCGCATGGTGTTGACTGTTAGCCACTCAGGTGTCATTGGCTCTTCATCTATGCAATGTTAATATCTTCAGGTATCCCTCCTAATTAAGAGCCAAGTCCACTCAGTTTCCCCTATTATTTCATCAGAAGTAGTTCTGCTGAAACAACCTTGCAGCTGGCAGCCCTGACACAGTACCGCTTCCACCCATGTCTACAAGCGCTCACTCCAGTTTGCAAAACTGAATCTGTTGTTCCTGCAAAATTTCTGACCTAAAAGTACAAGAATCCCTGTGGTTACACTTACTAATCCTGGTTCATCTAGCCAGTGGCCTAATGTATTCACAGCCTGCCTTGATTTACAGTTTTTAATGGTGTATCTTATGGCTTCTAACAAGATCTGTCACACCCTGTGCTCTTCTGTAAATGAGTGCCTGTAGGAATACCAAGTAGTGTTCTGTGGTGGTAGTGAAATAATCTGTAGAAGACAAATCCATGCTGGAGCCACAGTGTCTTTCTCTGCACCTTGCCCAAAACATTTCTCTTTTCTGGAGCTAATTTTGCTTAAGCCCTTTGAAAACAAATGATTCCCAAAAGCACTCAAGATTCCCCCAAAGACTTTGTAAGGCTTCCTGCTTCATAGGTTTCTACTCCTTTGCTATAAGGCTAATGCATTTTAGGGATGTTTGTTCTGATGTAAAGCTAACTTAGGAGTAAAAATAAACTACCAGCATTTACAATGTTGTTGGAAAGCAAAGAATGCCAAGTGCTAAACTTAAATTTAGTAGAGTTGGTAGTCACTCCTTAATAACTTTCTCTTCAGACAATTTTTGCTGTCTCAGGAGAAAAGAGTTTTAGTAGGAGTGTAATGATGAACATTCAATCACTCGAAAAAAAAAGACCACAAAAATCCCTAAATTTGCAATACATGAAGAAAAAAACAATTTCATGGGAGAAGACAATGGTACTCCACTTCCAGTCTGATGAATGAAACTCAGGCAAGCTGGATGTTTATTACTTATAAGCCATACCGTTTACCCTTTTGTGAACACTAGGAGCTTTACCCTTTTGTGAACACTAGGAGCTACACTTGGTTTGTTTCAGATATGCGTATTTCCACAAAGATTTTGCTAGTGTTCACATCAATCAATATTTACAAAAAATACTGTAATATCCAGAAACAAAAACTTTTTTGCAGAGAATGTTTAACCTGCAAGATCAGCAGCTTCCTGATTAAAGAACACATCATTATCTTAGCTTATATTCACTTATTTAAAATAATTATTTGCTTCTAAATTTTGCTCAGCATAGAGGGAATTCATGTTGCTGAAGTGTTAGGACTTCACACTGCACACAGAATAGCAAACAGAATGTTACTTTAGACCTGTATTGGAACACAATATCATTAAAAAACAAAAAAAAAAAAACCCTCAAATTTAGCAATTCAGAAGTTCTCATACATGTTTTATAAAAATGTGTGAAAGACCTAAAAAACCATAGAGAGTCATAACTTTGAGTTGGCTCGTTTGTTTCTGCTTTATTACAGCACTACATGGTAGGTATCAGATTTTTCATACAAAGGAGCATATTAAATCTTTATTCTAATCTGTTTTAGCAGAACTGTATTATAGTTTAATACTATTTTGTCTGACTGATAGAATACCATTCAAATAAGACCAAAGAGAGCATTGAACCCTAACAGAGACCTATCCTGAAAAAAGCCACCACAAATATTACTTTAAGATATCTTAAAAATAACACTTCCTCTTTCTGGACAGGTAGGCTACTACATTCTATTTATTTCTCGTTCTCTAGACAAACTCCTACTTCTTGCTTTGTCTCAAGGCCACACAGGTAAAAAATGCGTTGTGTAAATGTATATCCTTTATTTTCAACAGACTAGGTTTTTATTTGGGGCCCTGTAATGAGGATACAACTTCACAAAAAATCCTCTGCAGCTGCTTGTGTATGTCTCAGCAGTAAGTTAAATGGTTGGGGTGTAGTACTACCAGGAAGGGAAATAATCTGAGTAAATTATAGCCAACATATAGCAAAAATTAATTCCAGTTCTCTGTACTCCCTGTCACAGCATCATACAATCCCTCTAGTTGTGGGAAGGTTGGGACGATGAAGCTCCAAAACTGCCTAGGCATTGTCTCCTTTCAATGGGATCAGAACTGAGACTTGCGTATATAACTCTATTCTCTCAGTAACTGGCAAAATAGGAATTCTACATATTCCAGAACATGTGCATTTCAACTGACTTAAGAGAATTGGAAGTATTGCACCATCTACATCGTCCTGTAAACCAAAATGACAAAACAAAGAACATACAGGCATGTGCTCTCCACTGCCAGTAGTGTCTTGTTACCCACCCTAGTCCTCCAGCTATTTCCCCAGACAAACTTGATACCTCTTCTTAAGCTCTTCTGGAAATTGTGGAGACAGAAAGAGTATTAAAAAAGAGGGAAATAAGGGCTCAGGCTAAGTTAACTTCTGCAGAATGCAGATCTCTTTCTAAACCATGTGAGAAAGCCACAGCATCTGCTATGAATCAGTTTTCCTTTCTTACACATTGCAATAAATGCCTGATGCTGTGCAAGATTGTTTTTCCTGTCATCTTTTTCTGCTTATTCGTTTATTGTTCTTATTTACTGACTGGTGCATAAGGTACACTTGGCTGTTTTACATAACACCTTACAGGCTATAAACTTCACTCACAAATCTTACTACTTTTAAGTCTCATTGGCTCTGTTACCTAGTGTTCTTGGTACAGCTCAGCTGCAATCTAATTCCTCTAACTGCGTATTTTTTACTACAGAACCACCTGCAGATCTGCTCTTTTTGCATGTAATCAGAAATCAGCCAAACTACCCCCTCATGTGTTTTAAGCATGTTCTTAGGGTTCAAAGAGTTTCATTCTGGCCTAGATTTGGAAAAGAAAAAATAAATAATTTCTTCTCAAAAGTCACAATTATTGATCAAAAGCAGGTATACGAAAGAAACACAAAATTCACATTTGCTTACTTGCTGAAAAAGTATAATCTTAAGAGTTGAGAGACTAGGCCTAAAAGACATTTCTCAGTCATCCCTGGTTTGAAATAATATCACTGCGATGTGGAATTGTCTGAAGAGTTAACATAGCTGTGTAGGTTCACTCCACAATAGCTTTGGAATTTTCCAGGAGAAACATGGCAAATCTTTGTTCAAGTGAACTTTCATGCAATTAATTTGGGCAGACACTAGGTAATTATTGCTAAGCAGCAACAACACTCAAAATAATCTTGAGTTATTTAAATAACCCAAAGAAATCCACTGTACTATTAAGCATGACAACTTCATTCCTTTGGATGGGTCTTTTTGCTGTTGTCGTTCTTTTAATCTCTAAAATAGCTACAAAATAATGAAAAAAAAAATTAAATGCCTTCTGACTTTTTCCCTCAGAAAAACATTGACAATTAAAAAAAAAAAAAAAATCACCAAGAATATGGTAGCCTGTCCACTCCAAGACCTGTGGGAGTGAAAAACTAGGTGGGAGAAACTTGGAGAGAGTTACAATTTCGAATCTTCTTCCCATTTCTCAGAAATAAAAAACTAAAAATAAAAAAAATAAAGAAAGCAGTTAGAAATCCCCCCTAGTCTCTAGGCACATTGCCTAGAGAAATAGGTAATTGGGGCTCTGGAAGGAATGTATTAGACCACAAAAGAAAAAAATAATCATTAATCAAAACAGTCTTTGAGAAATCAGACTATTACTTTAGTGGAGACACCTACCTTATGCGATCTAAACTGCCTATCCCTGGTTTAGGCAGCCAAAGTTCCAAATGCAGGCATCTGAGTACTCATCTCAAGTAAGCCGTGTGAATACCCTATGACTCTGTACCACTGCTGTTGAAATTGAATCGAATTTGGTTGCTTAATTCCTTTAAAATCCTTCAAACATCCAACTTTCAGTTCTCTAATCAGCCACAGACCCATCATAATTCTCCAGATTATATTAGAACATTATTAGGTACATTCTGGCAGTCCTTTCAGAAGACAGATTCTTGATAGCTCTTCCTAAGTTGAAGCACAACTTTGGGGAGCAGAAGGCCTTGCATATAGTATTGGTATGCAGGCAGGCCACTCACAGCTAATAAAGTAGGAAATTCATGTTCTGTAATGCTTTCAGATATTATTTGTCTCCGTAAGTACAAAACCTAAAAAGAAAAAAACTCAAACACCATAATTTTGCTATTTTGTGTCAATCAAGAGAATGAGATAGTCATTAAGGCATCAGCATGGGAGAAGTAGCTGGGTAGGAAGAGGTGACAGAAACATCACCCTGAGAGTATGTTAGTCTCTAAAATTGTTTGCATTTTTCCTTAGTTCCACACTTGCAGTCTTCCTAAAAGAAGACATTTGCAAATAGAAAAAGGCATCTTCACCTGTGCAAACTATATTGTTTCTCAAAAGAAAAAAGTTAGTGTGAAATTACCCAATAGCCTGTATAACCACTTTCCCTCTGTGGTTTGAATGTGGTAACCCCAAAACAATAGATTGTTTACAGATCCTGTCCAAAGTAAAGAAAAATATGATATTTTAACTGTTGGGTTTTTTTTCTCTTAATGATCCTTTTTTTATATATACCACTCAACTTGTAACTTCTGCCAACTTTATCATTTTATCTTCTATTCACAGACAACCACAGTATCTCCCTGACCACTTTGTTACTCTCCTATTATAACAATCATCACACGTTTGTGGGGAACAGACCATGATTGCTAGAAATGGTCCTCCACATACAAGTAATGGAAACGTAAATCCTGCCTGATGCGTAAAAGGCTGCTGTCTCCAATTGCGAAGGTTATGGTTCTGAAGCTGAGATATTCAAGAATTGAGGCATTCTGAGCCAAGGATCCACTGTAGTTTCTTAATCAGGCAGCGTGTGACAACACAACCGATTTTTCTCAGAGTTTGCCCAGAAGAAGATGTCTTCTCCAATCTTAAAGCAAACTGCAAAGATTACTACAAAATGGCAGCAACACAACGAGAAATTTAGTAGGAAAATAATGCCGTTTACATTGTTTCAGACAGACAGATGCAGTGTCTGTTTTAACTTCATGCTCCCATACCATCAAAAAATAACATAAAAACTGGTCAGTGGACCAGTGAATGAAGTACATATTCCTAGTAAAATATCCTAGGATGCCAGAGAATTTTTAAACCAGAGTAGCATACTTTATTTCAATGACACAAAAATGCGGATTCACCTCCTTGATGTCTGCATCATCCCAAGCCCTGTTGATATGAGAATCTTTTCACAACACAGCAAAATCACTTTAGTAGCCAATAAATGATATATGCACAAGTTTATAACATTTGTATAGGTAATATAGTATACACAAGTTGTATAAAATGTAAGTATATATAATTTATATTATCAATGGAATTTGCAAATGGGTGATTTATCAATGCATTTTGCCATTGCCATGGTGTGTCTATATATACACCTACTCAATACTGACTTTATAAATATCTTAAGTGCCATCTTATTAATCAATTAAGATGGCTGATCTATATGCCAATGTGGAATATAGTTTTTAATATGTCAATAAGACTGTGAAATACATTTAGAGAAGCTTATTAATTTCCAAAGGCTTTATCTAGAAAGGGAGTCCAACAGTTTCAAGTTGAGCTATCGAGAAAGAGACAATTCAGAAGATTCAATTATGAATCAAAAAGGAACTTTTCCAAAAATGTATGAATAGAAAAGCTGGTTTTGGTTTTCTTTACACTTCCTTCATTAAAGGCAAAGGTAGTTACAAGCTTTTCTAATGAGCAGTTCTATGTCCAGTTATATGTGTTTAGCAAAGACATCTCTGTAAAGCAAAAACTTTTCATAGTTTGACGAATAAAATCTTCTAATGTAACACTGAAAAACAGTCTCATCCTTCTGAGAAAAAACGGAAAAAACTAATGGGGAATTTATACTTTTTTGCTGCTGACGTCACATATCAAAGTGAAAAAACTCACCATTTAATTTCAGGTCAAGAAAATTGACAGAAATTAGCTGCAGACAAATAGAGGTGAAGATTCTTGTGTCTTTGACCTACATTGCAAACAGACATGTCCAGAGACAAAATGTTATGCCATGTATGGTTATGAATGCAAAACCGTAACTGCTTCTGTTAGTTCGGGATGTGTGACTTCAACAATAGTAGAACTAAGTGATACTGTAACATACATCAATGCCTTTTCAAGACTGAAAATTATCTGACTCTCCAGTTTCAGTTTTTCTGAACATTTGCTGATTTCCAAATAGAAAAGGAGACACTGAAACACCATGAAAAAAAAAGTTTAATTACCTTTTTTTTTACCTTAATTACCTACAATCTGTTATGAATTTATCTGAAATAAAATTGCCCTACAAATCTCAGATGATATTCAGCATAAAGAATCTCAGTCAAATCATGGCTAATTCATCAAATAAAAATTCCGAGGTTTGTGTAGTTCACTTTTTATATATATAATTCACAGTGTTTCACATTTGAAAACTAACTGTGCAATTAAAAAAAAAAAAAAAGAAAAGAAAAGAAAGGAAAGGAAAAGGGAAAGGGAAAGGGAAAGGGAAAGGGAAAGGGAAAGGGAAAGGGAAAGGGAAAGGGAAAGGGAAAGGGAAAGGGAAAGGGAAAGGAAAGGAAAGGAAAGGAAAGGAAAGGAAAGGAAAGGAAAGGAAAGGAAAAGAAAGGAAGAAAGAAAGAAAAAAGAAAAGAAAAAAAGAAAAGAAAAGAAAAGAAAAGAAAAGAAAAGAAAAGAAAAGAAAAGAAAAGAAAAGAAAAGAAAAGAAAAGAAAAGAAAAGAAAAGAAAAGAAAAGAAAAGAAAAGAAAAGAAAAGAAAAGAAAAGAAAAGAAAAGAAAAGAAAAGAAAAGAAAAGAAAAGAAAAGAAAAGAAAAGAAAAGAAAAGAGGGAGGGAGGGAAGGAGGGAAGGAAGGGAGGAAGGAAGGGAGAAAGAGAGAAAGACAGAAAGAAGAAAGGAAGGAAAGAAAGGAAAGGAAGGAAAGGAAGGAAAGGAAGGAAAGGAAGGAAAGGAAGGAAAGAAAGGAAAGGAAGGAAAGGAAAGAAAGGAAGGAAAGGGAAGGAAGGAAAGGGAAGGAAGGAAGGAAGGAAGGAAGGAAGGAAGGAAGGAAGGAAGGAAGGAAGGAAGGAAGGAAGGAAGGAAGGAAGGAAGGAAGGAAGGAAGGAAGGAAGGAAGGAAGGAAGGAAGGAAGGAAGGAAGGAAGGAAGGACGGAAGTAAGGAAGGAAGGAAGGAAGGAAGGAAGGAAGGAAGGAAGGAAGGAAGGAAGGAAGGAAGGAAGGAAGGAAGGAAGGAAGGAAGGAAGGAAGGAAGGAAGGAAGGAAGGAAGGAAGGAAGGAAGGAAGGAAGGAAGGAAGGAAGGAAGGAAGGAAGGAAGGAAGGAAGGAAGGAAGGAAGGAAGGAAGGAAGGAAGGAAGGAAGGAAGGAAGGAAGGAAAGGAACGAAAGGAAAAAAAGGAAGGAAGGAAGGAAGGAAGGAAGGAAGGAAGGAAGGAAGGAAAGAGGTTTTACTGATATAAAAGCCTTTCTTGCCAGGTGTGAAATATGTTGGCACTAGGAAACAAATGTCCTATAATTTATAAATGCCAATTATATATATAAATGCCAACTGCATTTTTTTGAAAAACAAGCAACCTTATGCAACACGTGACAGTAATTTTCCAGCAAGAGTTTGACAGTGCATGGGCCCCGTACTTGAAATTTTTTTCTCTAATCTTTGTTTATAGTAAAAGTAAACAATCCAAACAAAGAGCATTCCACTATGCAAGGATAATAGCTTTGTGATAAGGCAGAGCCTGGCACCAATGACAGAACCAGCAGTCTATTGAGGTAAAAACCAGCACTCTGATAAATAAAACTTTTTTCTGATTTATAGACCGTAAGTGGGCTTTTGACCCTTGACTCATGAAAATCTGCACCATACAAAGGCCTGGGAAGAGAGACATGTAAGAGAAAAAAGAAAAGCCTTGGGAGAATTCCATTTTTTTTTCCAAATTATAGTTGTTAAATTATGTTGATCCCCAGGAAATAACTTTAGAGCTAAATTTTAGATATACTACATTTAGATACATTGCGTTTAAGAACTTTTACTGGGAATGAGTTTTTGTATTAGACACAGAACTTCTAAAAGAAAATTTGAAAAACAAAAGTATTTAAGATCTATTCTTTCTTTGTTTACACACACACAAAAAGGGCTGAAAAATAATGAGTATTTATCATCTGAAATTTAGAGATTATATCAAATATATATATGCCCTTTGGTGTCAGTCATATCTTCCATATACAAGCCCTGAGAGACTGTGGTCCTCAGGCAGACTGGAAAGACTTTCAATTCTTCTATATAGTACATTCAATAGTTAATTCAATTGTTAAAATTTAATAGCAAACAGCTCTGAGAACCTCTGCAACCCTTTTCCAAAGAGTTCTTAAATACAGAAGGCAGTTATATATTTGCATATATGAATAACCACTTAATAAACAATGTTATTTGATTTTCAACTCTCCCCCCCACCCCAGCATTCAATTTATGGATATGCAGGCTCTTGCTCGCGGAATTCAGGTGACTTTTTGACCAATGGACCTGTATAATTAAACATACTTTTCCCACTGCTGTTACAGTTCCAGTCTCTGAAACAGACCTTTGCCAATTCTTTTGTCAGTTTAACTGATCACCTGATTAGGTGACAGAGAGACACCTGTACATTGTAACAAGGGAGAGGTTGCTTATACAGCCATTAATTGGGAATTGTGAGTCATGTTTGAAAGAAAAAAAAATTCACAGAATAATAGTAAATAAATAGTTCCATAGAATCAAAGTTACAGTCCAGAAATGTAACTATGAACTTGCAGGCCATGAAACTTCATCAAGACAATCCCACACACAACTTATGTACTTGAATTACAGCATCCTGGTTCCCAAATACAAATATGTTCATACACATACTAAGTTCAATTTCAATTAAATTCATCTTTAGGTGTACAAAAATTTCAAGGCATCTCAGAAAACTTTCCATGCTATTCAATCTGTGCAAATCAACCATCTTTTCAGTAAGATCAGACACCAAGATCAGAAATGGTCTCAGAAAGTTATAATTTCCACAGGAGATATTGTACAGCTCATCATCATATTGCACATATGCCTAACAGCTGCTTCTGTAATGGCTGTGGCACATTAGAAAGTGTCTTGGGCACAGGGAGATGATTGGCACCTCTTTCTATAGACTTCACAGGATGGTCAAGAATGTAACAGGCTCCACTCTAGTCATCTTTGCTTCCCAGATATGACTTCACAGCAGAGGTGGTGAAAAGAAATCCTGATATGCTTCCTTCTTATTTCCCACAAGCCTGTGGTAGGCTGTCAAGCCCTTTCTATGTTAAGCCATGCCAGCCCAGGAATGGGAAGCTAGTGTGCTGCCCTCACAGGCACTGTATTTTTCAGTGTTGTCTACAGTTCACTAATAGGTCCAGGAGTTTTTCATTCACAGAATTTTAAATACAAATCTTACATTTTAGAACACTATTTTAATGATCATTAATATTAAAACTACTAAAAACTCCTTACCAACATATTGATCAACTCAAATTATTTGATCTACAGAAAGGCCAGATTTTCTGTTATAAAACTTAACAATCTGAAAATGCTACCACCCTTTTAAAGACTATTTTTGTCATCTGAGTATCTGCATAGAGAAACCCTTCACTGAAATTTAAAATATTAATCTTACTTATAAAATTCCTTTTTGGGGGGAGGGAAGATTTCTTTCAGTTTTGTACAGCTTTGTTAAAAGAATGAGAACCAAATACATTCTTTGGAAAGAATGTCCTCTTCAACATATGAAACTTTGATTAGGTACTGCTTGACAGTGAGCAAGGCAAAGTTAGGCAAGATGATTCCTCAGTTCTTCATAATCCAATATGGCATTTAGTAAGGCAATGTAGGCACAGCCTATGAATTCCTTTCAGTCCATGAACCTACATGTTATAGTAAGTTTTCTGCTAAATAATTTAATTTTAGATCCCCATAAGACAGTTTTTTCACTGGCACAGGATGATTAAGAAGATTTATGCCAGCAAACTTAAAACACTGCAACACAAGCTAATGTATCACTAAAAAGTTATCTTTTGTACAATTATAATTCCACTTATTAAGTACAGAACCTACCCCCAAAGTCTCTAGGACACTAAGTTTTGATCTATGAAAAAAAACATAAAACATAATTTCTTGACCCAGTTGATATGCTGCTACCAAAAAAAAAACCAACCCACATTTTTTACAGGGAAACCTCTCTTGGCTTCCAAGCTCTGGTACCTCAAAACTGCTATGTTCTATTACTATTAAACCAAAAAAACCAAAATGCTGCTAAATAGCTGAGGACCACAGACAATTTCAGGTGTACCAATGACAGCACAAGGGAACAAAAATATTTCAGAATCTGATAAATTTGCTTCTATTTTAAATAATTATTTTAATAACATCTCATTTTGCTTTCAGATACCAAAATAAAAGCGTTAGAGTATGCTATAATAGCACAGACTTCCACTGGAACAGAAATAATGCTGTTTACTTCTGCGCTGAGGATGTAACATTCTTCTGCCTTCAAGTAAAAAGTTAACGGAGACCTGAAAAGAACTATAACTTAACAATTTTTTATAGTGTTTGTAATGAAATAGTTCAGCAACAAAGACCAAAACACTGACAAAAAAGTTTAAAAAAAGTCTAAAGAGAAAAAACTAAAAAACAGCCATAGCCACCTGATGTAAAGTAAGTAGAAGGACTATTTGTGCCCTGTACTTTGGAAGAAATGCTCAGGAGCAGTTGATCCTTGTAAAAGTTTGAGTCGTATAAGGCTGCCAAGGTCAGTGAGACCTCTGGTGATCAACTCAGTAAGTACCAGCCACACATGCTAGGCTGTTCTGGAGCAAAAATAAAGGTGTACATGCTACAAATCCTACAATTTATACACAGCAAAGAACAACCAACCTGTTTTGTTACAACATCCCTACCACACTGCTTTCTTACCGCTCACCTAAACTCTCCAACAACTGCCATACTGAATTGTTGTTAGAGACTTACCATGATATTGTGAAAGAAAAAATACAAGGACTGACTCTCAACTGATATAATGAGCAATAGCTATGACCTTGGAAATGTTCCTGAAAACTTCCAGTTGTAAATATCTGTTTCATTTTGCCTTGAACGTGTTTGCAATGAACTTCTTGTCCATGCCAAGTATCAGTTTCAGGCTGATATGTAGTAACAGTAGTTAAAGCAGTAGTAAAAGGTTCAGTATCAGTAGCTAACTTCTTTCTGACTATTGTGTGAAGATCTTACATGACCTTTGCCAGGATGTTCCTTGTGGCAGGTGTGGAAACCAGCTCAAGTATCATCAAGCCAGGACATAAACCTGTTTGCATACTCTTTGCAGCAACATGTTAGTGCTCCAGAGCTACATTCCCTTAAACTTCAATCTGAACTGAAGGTGCACCGGCCTAATATGGCTGGGATTGAAGAGGCCATTCTCTGCAAATGCTCCTTCTAATATCATGGAGGAGTAGCTGATGGCTGCATGCGAAAAAAGAGGTTCCTGGCAAATACAGAAGCCAGGAGCCAAACTGACGTCTTTGTCAGGGAGAAAGAAAGACTACAAAAGGCAACTAATGATGGGGATGGTGAATTCAGCTGGAGATGCAGTGTGAAGTTTGCACAAGGAACAAGAGAGAGGAGAAAATGCCAGAGACGGGACAGGGACAAAGCTCAAATGGAACCAAATTTCATTGTGGCTCTGATGTTTCTTGACACACGAATGGATTGTGAGGATAAGAATTTCCTGTGGCTTACTTTAAAAATGGCAATTTATTGTCATTTAATGTTAATTAAATGTTAATCTTGAACAAGTAAGCACTCAGTAATGATATTTCCCAACTTGTGGAACTTGGTGGGTTGCTCCTGCTGTAGCTGCTTTACTACTTTCTATGTCATCCAGATCCTTGTGACCAAGCGCTTTCTGGGATCAAGGTGAAGCATTTAGAGTGGCATTCGTCTCTCCTAATCCTTACAACATAAAGAACCCGGTGAGTTAGACTCCTGCTCAAGTCAGTACAGAAAGTGTGGCATTTTTAGATCATGACTCAAATGATTATTTTGTGTATCTGCTGTAGAATAAGAGAAGTCTCATCATGAAGATTTCATGGGTCTAAATAATCAGCCCATGTGGAAGGACTATCATGTACATCTCCAGCATCAGTCAAGCTGATGAAGCTCTTCAGGATGGGATGAGAAGGACTGCAAAATGCTCACAATTGACAGACTCTGACCAGACCAAATCTCACACCATGGTCTGCTTCCTGAAGATCTGCAAAAACAACACCAAAAGAAATGGCCAAAATATTTTTCTTTTATAAGATCTTGTATAAGACTCTTTCAAACCTCTTACAAAGTGGAAATAAATCCACCCATTTACTTCGTAAGAAGGTAGAGAAAAAATATCATCAGTGTTTTGGAACTCCTCTGCTGCCTCTTTCAACCAGCACCACAGCACAAACTAAAAGTAAACCAATACTTCTATATCCAGAGTAGGGTAGAGTTTATATCATGAAGCAAAAGAATTCCCAGAACCACTCATTTGAAGGACAAAATAAATACTGAATAGCCACTATAAAACCCCAAACCAAACCCCAACCTGATCTCCAACCCCACCACCATGTCCTCATGGAATCCAGAAACACATCATGCATGCATATGCCCAAAGGCAGGGAATAGAAGATAACCTGAAATCTCAGATACAGAATTGCCTGGCTACAGAATGCTTTAACCTGCAATTTCAATATACTTTAATTGTGCTTTCTATCATACTTTGATACTACACAGGCTGTAGGTGTATATATTTTATATAACTTTCAAGGACGGATTGCAGTTTTTAGACAAAGTCTGAAGAAGAACAAAAAATATCAAGAAATAGCCATTAACAGCCCAAACAAATTTTGTGACCAAGAAGCTTCTAAGTATTGCCTGTAGCTCCTTCTCTGGTGTTATTTATGGCATCTCAAATCAGGCTGTATACTACGGAAGCAAAAGAACTCAATTAGTTTATGAAATATTAACACAAGGGGATACTCATATGGCATGTTTGTAATACTTATAGCACTATTAAACATGCTTTCTTTCAGAAGTCAACATGTGTAGTTTTCCAAATTCTTTGCCTATTCCCTTTGTCATCTTCTACATTCAATTACTTCTGAAAGTAAGATAATTACAATACTTAAAAGCTAGGGATTTAATCAGATTTCCAATGTAAAGTTCCTCATCAGTCTTTTACAAACACGGATGTGTCAACAAAAACACCTGCCTTTTCCCTGCCACCAAGATTCCTTTATATCTTCAAAATTCTACATTATTTCCTTTCCATCTGCTTTTTCCTTCTAAGACAAACTCCTCATCTTTTAGTTTGTTGAATATGGTCACCTTAAACTAAATCATTATGAAATACATTTATCTGAAACTTTTCAGGTAGAGAAGGAAACTTAAAGATATTTTCAAACTCCTGCTTTCTTAGGCCACTTATATTTTCATAGATGTTCCTACTCTGTCAAACCTAGCCATAAGGATAAGTGAGGATAAATGTTATTTGTTAGGTGGGACACTCTTACTAGAAGTGAAATAAAATGTCCTAAATTTGTAGTCATCACTGCTGAGTAATAATTAGTTGTAGTGTGAAACACTTAAGAGCTCAGGTTTTTATCAAATGTAGTTCCAAGCATCCCAACCAACACTCCCCACTAGCGGAAACAGCTAACAGGACCCCAAGATTGCTGTTTCTAGATTGTTGACTAGTGAATTAGAGTAGATAAAAGATACGATATCAAGTAGAAGAACTGTACCCTGTTCACTTTCTTGTTTCAGGGAGGAAGGCAGACCAAGAAAAACATAGCTCTCTTCTCCAATATCCTTCTTCCCAGTGTAGTTTTATAAAAAAGTAAGATGTTGGTAAAGCAGGAAAAATGGACTATAAGGGACTGACACTGAAAAGAGCTGAGTTAGTGACAAGACAAGAGATAAAGAGAGCAAGAAAAGAAAAAAGGCAGACAAGTGTCCTGATAAGTGGTGGTGGGAAATCAGCTGGGAGAGAGTGTTATGGCCCTCAGCAATGAACAAATCTCAAAATCTCAGGATCCGAAGATCTTTCAGAGAATTGGCTTACTCATAAGGTCTAGACTTGGCTAGATTGTGCAAGTCAACCGAAGGTATTTTTTAAATAGAACCTCAAAATTTTGAATCCTGAAAACAAACTCAATTTTATAATCAAGAGAAACAGTATTAATCAAAGCTTAGTTATCCCAAGTCAAGTTTTCAGTGTTCATTTCTGGAGGTGAAAGGATTAAAAAACAAACAAGAAACACCCACTCCCCCCCCCAAAAACAACAACAAGAAACCCCAACACCTTCAATTCCAGACATTGCAGGAAACTTTTCTCCAAAGCAAAGCATCCAGCTTTTTTGAGTGTCACTTACTGGGAGAGACGGAAACACAAAGACATACTTAGAGCCTATCTTCCCCACCATGTGGCCAAATCAGCTTGACTCTCATTTTGCACTGATTTTACATTAATGGGACTTGATTTATTTCAGGAACACCTCTCTTTCCCAGTTGAACAACTACTATTGTTTATTCTGACTCAAAAACAAAACCAACAAATCCTTACACTGAGATGCCTGACTTAACTAGTATTTACAATATATGCCACAAAGTAATCCAGTTCCTCCATACTGATTTGGATCTCCAGTGCTTCAGCACAAGCTCAGGAATGTCAGAAGAAAATGAAATGTAAAATTAGCATATGGCTGGAAACAAGATATTCACTCACTGGAATTTTTTAAAGCCCTTTTTAAGTGAACTTCCTAAGATTTGCTGCAATGACACTCAAAAAGATCCAGCAATTTCAGCACAGTGCACTGTCTTGATTTTCTTTAACAGTGATGTTTGACTAATTTATGTTCTTCTTTTGGGTTTTGCTCTAACTGGCACCTTTATTATCTGACCTTTATTCTGGATGGCCTCTAAGGTGGCATATACAATAGCTGCTTCCACACCATTTCCTCAAATACAAGACAGCTGGCTTCTGTGCTGTTGGATTTTAAACTTTCTCCCTTCTACAGAGTCAAAATTAACAGCAAAAAAACTCTGCAACTCTGCAGCTACTCTGGATCTAATCTAGTTTCCAAATTTTATCCTGGGGAAGCTGGTGCAGCCTATTTTCTGCTCAGGAAAACAATTTAGAGCTGACACAGTCAAAATATTCTCCAAAAGCGGGCAACAAGAAAGGCAGCAAAAACAAGAATGCATGAAATAAGAGAGCTGCTATCAGAAGTTCTAGCTATTTGCAGAATTCTCATGTCAACAGGACCAGTAAACAACTGTTAATATTTCTAGTAGAAGAAGTATCTGTGGGGAATTCAATGTAGTTAGCTGCACAGAGCAGAGAATCAGATCGGAGAGGGAATTGTGTCAGCTCTGGCCAGTCGGCAGTATGTGGCTGTCAGGAGTGCAAAATCGAGCTGCTTCAAAGCTGAGTAGTCTGTGACCTGAATGCTGCACATCCATGCACTCAGTGTGAGAGGATCAATGACAGCATTTGCTGGGCTCTAGTCATCCCCTCTGCTAATGAAAGCAGGTCTGAAAGGCATAATGCAGGGCCTCTAGGCAGCCTAAAGCCTAGCATTAGCAGAGTTTGTTATAAGCTTGGCTGGTGAGTGCACTGAGTACCAAAGACCTCCTCCTCTGTTGCTTTACCCCATCAACTCCCCCCTGGC
This sequence comes from Neopsephotus bourkii, assembly GCF_033783945.1. NCBI lineage: Eukaryota > Metazoa > Chordata > Aves > Psittaciformes > Psittacidae > Neopsephotus > Neopsephotus bourkii. The sequence goes on from NW_026901571.1 coordinate 245,266, forward strand.
TGTCTGTTTAGTGTCACTCAGCTGGGATGGATCCCGTTAAAGATCTGACGCTTAGCAAGGACTCGGAGGTGTCTGGAACGCCTGCCTCTAATCATAAACACCACAGCTGGCAATGATGTGGTCAAGAAAAAAAATCACCTTGATCCAGCAGCACACATTCTCTTTGATGTTTCTGCAGTGAGTTCACTGCCCAGAGAAAAAGGTACTGCTTTAAAAAAAAATCAGGCTTGACATTCTCAAATCATAACCATATGACTCTCAATTCCAAGCTTAAAACCCCACAGCCCATTCCTGGGAAAACACAACATTTTGTTCTGAGAAACTCAGGGAAGAAGCATCTGACAATGATAACATGAAACAGGTTTGGAAGATAATGGCAGTTTGAGAAGAAAACACTTCCAAAAAATTCAGACTGCCACTACCAAAAATGGAAGAAGCTTTCTGCCAAAGATTGCAAACTGTGGTGACCTCAAGCAACAGACTGTAGCTGATTCAAGGGAAAAATGAAAACTTTTCAAAGACAACATTGCTTGTGCTCTGCCACTGTTTATAAGTGCCTTATGCCCTCTTGCCTTTCGGGGTGGCCTGGTAAACACAAGAGCTCTTCTGTATTTTCCAGTCCTCTGCTACAAAATTCTGTTAAATATTCAGCTCTCTGAGCATGATTTTTTTTTTTTTTTAACCCAGTGAGGTTTCAAAAAGAGTTGTGAATCCAGGGCAAAAAGCATAGTATTCATTGTGTTCTTTTTTATTATTTTTTTTTAATCTGCCCCTATGTTGCATATATGATTATCAAATATCCAAATATCCTATTTATTTTCACTCTGCTTGGATTACTTCATACAAAAAACCCACCGTTTTTGTTGCATTGATTTCTTTCTAGATATGGAGTGCTACATATACCATTTGCTAAAAATCTGAGAAGACTGTTCCTTGTGATCTGATGCTTTCATGCTTTTGCTTCCTTATGCTATGCCATCGTAAGCTAACATAGACAAAGAACCTGATTTGAACAATCTTACCGAGCTATATAGTCTTGAATTTTGTTTTCATTATACACAGCAAAGAAGCATGACAATTAATGCTTGAGATCTTCCCAAGGCTATATGAAGAAAAGGACATACTAGACACACCGACGCAGAGGCTTATTTTGCTGGGGACAGAAAGAAAAATTTGGAACTAACTTTGAAAACCATCTCTAAAAATGTAACTTCAGAATTTGGCCCTATTTGCACGTTTAAATACCTAGCATTTTTACATTTAAAATGGACAGCTGGCGCAGAAGCAACTGTGAAGAGTCATTTTGGGGTACTGAAGCATATTTTTGCCTTTCTGAATGTTCTTCTAAAATGGTCTTTTTCATGACTTCATGTTACCCACAGGTTTGATCTCTTCCCCAGATAAAAAGACCAGGTTGCATCCCTCAGAATCAGCAGCCATTCCCTAATAACAAAACTAAAGATGACTGCATAATTTCGTTACCTTTGGTATGAAAATTCACTATTTGTTACTGTGGCTTAAAGCTGATCAGAGCCATCTGGACACAACTAAAACAGAGAAGTGACATACTGTATACAAAACACAGAGCTTAAGAGTGAGTGTAAATTGAACTACCAAGTCATGGCTGGAAAATCTGGGAGCTGTATTCCAAACCTATGTGAGATTTCACAGGCTGTTTGTGCTGACAGCCTTCCCTGCAATTCCCCCAAATGTTGCAGATTTAGATAAGATTCAGATTTATGAAGTTTATGTGCTGTTCTACAGTGGTGTGCACTCACGTGCGCATGCGTGTGCGTGTATGTGTACGTGTATGTGTATGTCTATGTGAAGGAGAGAAAACGCTAGCTCAGCTGGATTGTGAAACATCAGCAATATACATACCCCTATATGGCAATTTTTCTCTAATACTGTATGTAAGCAAAATATAATTAAATAATAGCCAAGATCTGCAGCTGTAGTGACACTTAAAATGATGTGAGGAAGTGACACAATTCTCTTTGTCTCCACATGAATGAAAAAATAATAAAAAAAAAAAGATCAGTACCAGAAAACTCAGAAAACTGTTACTAACATCCTGTCACAAACACAGGCTGATTTTACTCTAGAAAAAAATAAAATAAAAAACATTAAAAAAATTATTTCCACAAGCCATGTAGAGAACTAGAGACTTACTTCAATGGCACATTCAAAGCTCATCTGTTTACCTCTGTGTATGCAAGAGTTCAGGAGGTGGGAGTCAAGATACGCATCCCATTCTTCAAGGGAAAATCAGAGCCACCCATCCATTTGCAGCTTCTTTATGAATAATTCTGAACTTACTGGCAAAGTCTATGACCTATGATAGTGCAAGGTCCTACACCTGGGTCGGAGCAATCCCAGGCACAGCTACAGGCTGGGCAGAGAAGAGATTCAGAGCAGCCCTGCAGAGAAGGACTTGGGGGTGCTGGTTGATGAGAAAATGAACATGAGCCGGCTTCAGTGTGCGCTTTCAGCCCAGAAGGCCAACCGTATCCTGGGCTGCACCAAAAGGAGTGTGACCAGCAGGTCGAAGGAGGTGATCCTGCCCCTTTATTCTGCTCTCATGAGACCTCACTTGGAGTATTGTGTGCAGTGCTGGTGTCCTCAACATAAAAAGGACATGGATCTGTTGGAACAAGTCCAGAGGAGGGCCACGAGGATGATCAGGGGACTGGAGCACCTCCCATGTGAAGATAGGTTGAGAAAGTTGGGACTGTTCAGCCTGGAGAAGAGAAGGCTGCGTGGAGACCTCATAGCAGCCTTCCAGTATCTGAAGGGGGGCTATAGGGGTGCTGGGCATGGACTCTTCATTAGGGACTGTAGTGATAGGACAAGGGGTAATGGGTTAAAACTTAAACAGGGGAAGTTTAGATTGGATATAAGGAGGAAATTATTTCCTGTTAGGGTGGTGAGGCACTGGAATAGGTTGCCCAAGGAGGCTGTGAATGCTCCATCCCTGGCAGTGTTCAAGTCCAGGTTGGACGAGGCCTTGGGTGATATGGTTTAGAGCGAGGTGTCCCTGCCCATGGCAGGGGGGTTGGAACTTGATGATCTTAAGGTCCTTTCCAACCCTAACCATTCTATGATTCTATAGTTCTTCCTTTTTCCCTATTCTTACACTACTCTGAAACATCACAATATAAAACCAATAAGTCTAATCATGAATACAGTTTTAACCCAAGGAAAATTTTTTTCTTCCCATATTTTAATGTGACAAAACCAGCATGGGAATGTTACTTATCAGAAATGAGAAGCAGAACAGAATTCTGTAATGGATTTTGTCCAGCTTCATTTTACAGATCAGATTTAAAAGTGTTTTATTGATTACATGTTCTCTCATAATGACTAGAGAAGAGGTAAAAAAAAAAAAAAAAAGAAAAAAAAAAGAAAAGCCAAACACTTTCCTGATCACAAATGGATGTACTTTGAGGAAGTCTACAAAATTAGTCCATTATGGTTTCAGTTCGACCAAGTAAACAGCACTGCCAGGTAAGAGAAGAAAAAGAAAAAAAGGTTTGGTTCTAGAAGGTGCTATTTGTGCTACGTGGGAATGAAATATAACTGACCTGATGACATGCAAGGTATCATAAGACTGCATGTGGCCTCCACCTGATGTACTGGGCTGCACTGTAGTTCATCTCATTCGCACCTAACACACATTGCTTTACTGCTATGTTATTAAATATGGCACATAGCCTTATAAAAGAAGTTACTCTAATTCATATTCACCAAAAATGTACATCATGGTGACTGATTGGCTGAATGTCTTGGATTCCATGTAACTGGCAATGCCAGTATGTAAAACACGGGACCTGTGCAAAATTCCAGGATCCATTAGCAGTTCTATCAGGAATGCTTTATAGCACTTTTGAGGCTGCAGTTCAAGGATTCATTCAGCCCGCCATTCCTAAACCAGCTCAAAGCTGCCTTCAGACAGCTGATTCACAACATGACAGAGAAGGTAACACCTCACACCAACTCTCTTGTGACCCCTCCAGATGAATCAAGAGAGAAATTGACAAGCTACAAAGGCATTCTCAGATGAAGGGGGGCTGGCTGGCTGGAGAGTTTAGGATGAGACGTGCAGGTCAAACAGAAGTCTTCAGGGATCAGAAAACCCAAGTTTCCTGCACGACTCCCCCTTTAAAGAGTGCAAGAAATTCTGACAAAATGTTAATTTTTTTATGTTAATTTTATATAAAGTAAGTCTAAGCTTGGTTGTAAACTAATTGAACAAGTGATTATAAAACATTTAACTTGGGTACAACCATAAATTCCTGATTCTACAGTTTGATTTGTACAGCTTCTTACCCACAAGAAGCTCTCTGTTTTCTCATCATACTGATGTTCATAGGGAGGAGGAGCAGTTCTGGAGCTAGAACAGAAACCACACTACCGTGGCACTCCATCCACTTCTTCTTTCTTTTTTTTCCTTCTACTTTTGAAATGAACTGACTCTAATTGCTTTGTTTCTTTGCTGGTTTTGGCAACCTCATTTGGAACTTACATTTTGTGCATAGGTAGCCTTGATATCACTTTCCAAAACTTTCCTGCTCACATTCATCCTATGGTTTCTGCAGTACACAATCTCCGTTTGCAGAACAGCCTCACCAAGTGGGTAATGGAGTAGTTTATGCTCAAGATTTGGCCTCCGCCCGCTTTTTTTTTTTTTAACCCTCTTTTTTTCCCCCTCTCCTACCCCCAAAAAGGTGTTTGAAAACAGAAGGAAAAAAATCCTGGATTGCCCTTATTTCTTTCCCCCTGCTGCATAATACTCTTACTCTGAGACCATGTATGACGATACCTCTTGGAAAATTGCTCCTGTCCGATAATATGCTCAAAGCACTCCTTTGCCAGAGGCATTCACTCATTATATAAATCAAACAAGCATACAAAACTAGACAAAAAGTGACTGGTAATGCCCAGTGAAATTTCTCTACTCAGCTAAGATGATTTGGTGCATTGCATGCAGATGTCAGGTATTTTATAAAGAGCTCCATTGTGCAGGGCCCCACTACTCCTCCATCGCTCCCAGCACTCCCTTAAAAGGGGGGCAGTGGGCAGACAACCATTCCAGCTGGGTTTGGAACCTTGTCTGAGTCAGGAAAACCACAGCTCATAAGCAAAGAGGAAGCATAATGTTCTACAAGGACAAAACATTAGCAAAAATGTCACTCAGCCCCAGTTCCACATGTTGGCTGCCACGGCCTCTTCCTCCTAGCATGCCCGATTGATATAAATTCCATCTGCTCAGCAGCCAAGTGACAGAAAAGAAATACCGGCATCTGGTCTCTATTGCTGTCGGGTTTTTGTTCCATGTTAGACCTTAGCTAGAAACATATGAAGAGATGAAGGTGCTGGCAAGCGACTAAAAGGCTGCACTGGCACAAATGAGACTTTCTGATGCTTTTCACACTTCACTCTGGATTTTTACAGGGAAAAAGGCGGAGGAGACTTGATAAACTGAGTCTGGAGAGCCAACAGGCCTGGAGGTCATTTGGTGCTTCTAACTTTTTTTGAGTGTTTAAAACTGTAAAGCAAAACAATTTTTTTAACACGACAGAAGGTAATGAAGTCACACAAGAATGTTGCTCTTCAGCTAGCTTTTTTTTTTTTTTTCTCTCATTCTCTTAAACATCCACTGGTTTGGACCTGATCCACAGGCACTTTATATTCTCCTGAGAAGCAGCTGGAAAGTGCCAAACCACTAACCCTTTTTTTAACCCCACTGTGTCCAGCAGAAAGCAAGTTCTTTAAACCAAAGAGAGAGCAATAAAGCAAACCAGCAACATGCATTACTATCTGAGAAGTGATGCATGAGTGCTTTCTGAGAGCAACTGCTGAAGAGGTAGGGGAGAATGTGAGTCAGTGTGCAAATGTGTGTGTATATTCAAAGATTTCTTTGAGGAATGCCTATTCACACTAACAGAGGTGCTAGAAAAAAACAATGGTGTGGCAGAGAGGAAAGAAAAAAGAAAATAAATGGGTAGTAAACTTGGGGACAGGCAATTTTCTCTCTGCTGAAAGCAACTGGAGCCAAAAACTCAGCCAAGCATTCTGTATCTAAAGAGATCCACAAAACACACAGGATAGCTAATCTACAGTAAGGTAAAATTTTCTAAAATTTAAAGTGGAACCTAAATATTCCAAATCAATAAAGAATTTGTTTTTATTAGAATTAAAAATAGTCTCCATTAATTTACAGTGCTTCCAATCCTTGCTGGTCTCTAATCCCCTCTGCGTAACAACGTCCTTTTGTTTGGGTGACAGGACCACAGACTGACAGAGAGAAATGAAGCGAGTGAACAGCTATCAGAATGACATAGTATCACCAGTGTGAGAGAGAGAGAGAATGTAAGAGAAGAGCTCTCAAGAACATATAAATATATAATAGAGCCCTGGAACCCTTAATAATTAATTGTGGGAAAGAAGCTTTTATTTCAACAAAAAGAAGAGCTTCTAACCACCAACCACATGAGAGTGGAACAGTCCAGTATACTGATGCCGAAAAAGAAGATCCATGCCAGTGCCTTCACAAGATGAAGTTCACCTTCCATACAAGAGCCAGCACCACCTCAACACACTGCCTGCATTGCATCTTCAAATAAAGTCTAAAGTGACACCTACCTCCTGTGCTGATTCCCTGCATGCAGTGGAATTGCTCTCAGTGACTTCAATGAAGGTTGCACCTAACCCAGTAAGGTCAGCATTCCAGCTAGTTAGTTGGGTAATGAATATTACACCATTCCAGAATAAGGGCTAAAAATTCCACCGCTGGCTCACCTCACTGAAGTGTTACTTTGGAAAAGTCACTTTTGCTAACTTAGTGTTCCTCACTGGAGATTACTACTCAATTTGTAGCCCAGGTGAAAAGCCTCAAGTACACATGGTTGACTATTCTTGTAAGGAATCAGTAGTGCTCAACCATTAACAGTGTGCCTCCATACAATCAGGGTTTAGAGTTTTACAGAGTTTGGAAGGACTCTTTTGCCTTTGGGTGTTTTTGCATGGGATGTCTGCCTCTTGGAGTTGCCACTTACCATCCAAAGTCAGCACAGACACTCTCTCCCAGTAGTGTCTTCTTGCACTGGCATTCCTGCAGAGCCATACCTGCAGAAAAGTTCTGATTTTTGCAGATTTTTTAGAAGTACATCCAGAAGACTTTTACATTAGCAATTAGTTCAAACCAAAGCTTACTCTCTGTACTAACATAAACACAGTTATTAAATGGTGCGAGTTACTTCACCTAAGTTTCTACTCAAGAAATAAGTAAAGCAGAAACTCTCTTAGTTCAGCAGCTATGAAACTAATATAGCAGTTACCTATGTATTACTTCACTTTAGCGTGCCTCTCCAAAGCTCTATTTTTGCTCATGAGACCTCTTTATTGCCTTGACCTTGAATGATATCCTGTCCACAGACTGAACCATGCTTACAGTAAGTTTCTACTAAGTGAGAGATCAGATAACAATAAATACCTCAGCCAGTGCTCCTTAGGAAAGGAATCATATCACTCTCAAAGTGAAGGGACAACTTTTCTGTTGTGCAGAGTAATGGAGTAAAAAATTAATCTTTTATAGTGAAGTGGCAACAAACTCACTTCCATTTTCTCTGCCCTTCCCATGCCCAAAGAGGTAATCAATACAGAGTCTCAGCTGTCTTTTTGTTCATATTTTTAGAGCATGTACGTCAGCGAGGTTACTACCACAGTAAAAATAAACAGTAAGAGAAACTTTCTGTTATTAAAGAGAAGTGTGCATATAATTGCTACATATACTGGTCCAAATAAACTCCATGGTTACACATCCAGTGAAATCAGCATGGCTGGATGAGGACTTACTTAAAACAATCTGTAACGTATCTCACTTTCTGGAGCAGACAACATTATACTTCCCAGTGGCAAAGCTTGGCGTGCAGTCAGTGATGAGAAGGGACAATTGAGGAATCTAATGGTAGAACCCATCATTGTGATTTCCCTCAAGTCAGGGACATGAAACAGCACAGCTGCTGGGATGAGTGAATAGCTGAAGGAGCTTATACGAGCTTCAATAGCAGGCCAGAGCAGCACTCCACTGTGAATGACAAGTGATGGGCCAAATCACTGGGGAGCTACCAATGAGTTATTAATGGTGACAGGTACACTACCTGGGAGACAGGTTGAGAGGGGAAAAAGATTATTTATAAGCGAATAGTTAACAGCTGTACCCACTGCTAAGCATTACATGGATGCCACAAACTGTAGAATTCAAATCTTGGGTTACTCAAGCACGAACAACTGTCTGTCACCAAACTGCAACGCATCGGTACAAATTAAAGTGGGAGAGATGAGATGAGGCTGGTACGATGCCTTACTCAAGAAAGCAATGTCATCACAGAGTGCAGATAAGAGCTAGAGAAGGGCTGAGATAACTATGAGGTGAATTATGGTTCTTAACAATAATGATGAATTTGCAAGAACAGCTTTTTAATTTTTCCTGAGGGCTTTTGCAAGAGAACAGATGCTGAATGTGTCCTGTACTGACAAGAATAAATGGGGGGAAAATATAATAAGCAAAGGAAATGTTTTCGAAGAAGTTTTCTTTGATATCAGAAATAATGTATTTCTTTTGTGGAGATAATTTTTTCTATCTTCAGCCCCCTCCAAAGTTTGAAGGACACATTGTTAAGCTTATAATGTTCTTACAATACCTACAATAATATAGTTACCCAGTTTTTTCCCAAAGGAATGAAGCATTGTCCTATTGAGTATATTAAAAGTGGCAGGGACAAAAATCTTTCAAATCTATTTCTCTTTTTTTGTATGTACTACAAGAAGCAGGAAAAAAAGCCCTCAAAAAATCAATCCAAACTGAAACAAAACCACAAAAATACCCCACAAAAAAAAAAAAGAAAAAAAAAAAAAGCCCAGAAAACAAACAAACAAAATAAGAAAACCCCATCACATCAGGATTTAGGAAATGTTTTCATAATGTGAACATCACGAGCAGTTAAATACCAGCAAGACAAGCCAGGTGCCAAGACAATAAGCAACGCTTCACTGACTTCAAGGCTTTCAGAGAGCACTGGGAATCCATGCACTAGATGTCTTACCAGAAAGAGACATTTTTGACCTCAAACAAAATGTGTCAAACACATAATCTTATGGGGGAGCGGGAAAAAAAAAAAAAAAAGAAAAAAAAAAAAAGGTGAGGCATTAAGCACTTAGTATCAACTATATGCTTAAGTTCAAAATTCAGTTTTTATTGAAATGCAGTTTCGAACAGATTGCAAAATGGTAGCAAAAAAAAAGGTGGCTAGTCAGCAACAGCTGGGTTCCTCTCAGGTAGAGGGAACAAACTGTTTATATCTATGGCTACTGCCACTTCTCATTTCTTTGCCACAGGGGCACTGTGCTCTTGCATGCCTTGGAGAACATATGTGAGCCAGAAAAAGTTCACACTTCAAAAAGGTTCTGAGGATTTAAAATCTAAGGACATATGCTGACTCAGCACCATAACTGTTTGTAGGTTTTGGTCCAAATCTTTCAGTTGAAGTATTCCAAAGCGAACACCACTAAAAGGCAAACAGCCCTGCATGAATGTATGCGCGTGTGCGTGCATGCATGTGTTGAGGGTAGATGTGATATTAGCAAAGCTTATGCATAATTTGCTTTCTGCTCTTCATAAAATTTATTTTTCCTCATCTGTTTCATTCCAGTTCTCATGGTCAACTGGTAGGATTCCTCAGGGTCTGAACTTCTAACACTGTGAATCAATATTTAAATATATAGCCAAAGCTAAGTGAGACTGAAACATTTTATCTTAATTGCCCATTATTTTTATTAACTACAATGTGTTGTGGAAACTGATTTTCACAGAACTTTGCTTTTGTGCATAAAACAGTCAAGCAGTCACAACATCATTTTTAAAGGTAAAGGGAGAGATTCACGAGCTGAATATAGGTTGGATTTGGCATTAGTAGCCTTCTGAAAATTCTGCACATATTATTGATCAAATTCTTATGTACCTCCTATTTTAAAATTTATTTTTGCTCAAACTGACACATGCAAGAGGAGCTGACGTAGAGGCAGAGGAAACATAACTCAAATTTCACGAACAGTGAAATTTGAAAAGTTAATTCACTATGATTAACTGTAAAAAAAATATGGAATTTACAGTGGACAGTATGAGCTTAGTTTTGATATCTCCATTTCAACTAAACAGTGCCTTACTGCACAAGTGGTTTCACTGCTTGTAAAGTAAGGCACTACCAAATAAATATGAGAGTCTGCCGCTAAATGACAATTTTCTTTCTCATATTCATTGATGCAGATTGTAATGTCAATTTCTTTGCTGTTGCTTCAGGGATAGGTCTGTGAATTTGGAAGCATAGATTTTAATAGTGAATCTTGCATGGAGATATCAATGCCTTCTGCTATCATGCCACAAATGCATAACTGTAACTTACTTCTAAAAAAATTGTGAATGTAAAAATAATAACTTCAAAGATCTGTCAGCTACTTTTCAACAAAACCAAGCAAAGCTACAAAAATTATTATAAAACATATGGTGCAAACCATGACTGTGTTTATTTTGTATCAGCCAGCATTATTTACCTTGTAACCAGGTCAGAATTAACACTGCAATGACTATGCAAGACATTAATCCATCGTATTCTTTACAATTCCACACACCAAGTCAGTCCATCCACTAAAGCAGAAGTCTCCCGTTTTCCTCCAAACAAAATGCAGTACAATTTGTTTTTTAAGGATTCATTCTGAATTCTTGAGTGACACAAAGGACAAACTGCCAAGAGCAATAAAAGTCCAGGATATTAGGAAGGAAGACTGGTTTCTAAACATGGCCAAAGTTTGTTGGAAATATAACATTGAAGGACTCTTCCTTTATTTGATTTCTAGTTATAGTGTGTTCTTCCCACTACCTCAGCCAGTCATGTATTAAAAAGTACTTCAACTATTTTTTAAAACCTCCTCCTCTTTTTCACAGAGGGTGTTTGGTAAAATATGTCCACAGAAACGCATCTCTCAATTTGTATGTACTATGTAATCAACTCAGCAGCTGGTCTTGGCTCCCAGCATAGCTCAAGTCAAAGAACTGTCTCTAGGGTGGTCTGCAGGCACCAACCTAGAACAGAAAGAAATTGGGGATGCAGCAGCTATCCACACCTGACTTGCAGACACAAGGGGAGGAGATGGTCAAGCTGGGCAAGGACCTTGTGCTCACTAATAGTTTCTTCTATCTCCCCCCAGAACCTCCTGCTTGGATCAGGAAATTAAAAAAGCGGAGCAGCCTGGACTAAAGAAGTTAAGACCTTCTTTTAGCAAGGTCCTAGTCTTCATGAACATGGTGAAATTGACTTGGAGACCTCATAATGAGAATCTGCTTCATTAGTGAGTCTCCATGTGCAAAACATGCCGCAAATGATCCATGCCTTGTGGTCTGGATTTGAGAGATGTAATAAATGTCAGTGCAGAGAGGGATGGAGCCTACGCCAGTGAAAACAATTAACAATAAAGAAAGAGTCTTTAGAAACTTACAATTTTTAATTGAAACATACTTTCTCATACAGTTACCATAACCTTCTATTCATTCCTTTTCAACTAAAGGACAATGCATACAGGAAGCGAACTGTTGTGTGACCTCAGCTGACCAAGCTGACATATATACATTCATTGAGGCCCAAATTCAGAAAAATATACAAGCATATGCTTAACATCAAACATGCGAGTAGATCCCTGTTGAAGTCAGGGGCTTTAACTATTCAAAGCTGTGTAGATGCACAGGCACCTTGCTGAAATCAGGACTCACTTTCTGACAGTGGCTGAACAGTTATTCACGTAACAAATTATGCCTTTATGTCTCTAGTGTTCAATAAGCTGTAACCTCTTTTGGTTTGCATTTTTATAACCTCTTCCCCCCCCTTCTCTCTAGTACACTTTCATCATGCCTCAAAAGGGATGGGTCTTTGTCCTCAGTGTACGAACTACCAGTGTATGACCAACCAGTTCCTACCAGTTCAGTAGGAACTACCTGGCCACAGATAAAAACTATACAGAGGCTTCATAGATTTTCACCCCCTTCCTTCCCATCTCTTGAACTAAGCTGAAAGTAGTTACGTAAAAAATTGTCATACAAGTCCTGTTCCTTTGAATAGCTAGATAAAAAAAAAAAAAAAACAACAAAACAAAAAACCCCAGGATTTCCGTACAGAGCTATAGCTGCTGATTACAGACAATTATCTTGTATGAACTGAGGGTAAATACTCTGCAGAAATGAAAGCAAGTACCTTAAAGAGGGACTTACAGAGTACTACAACATAAAGCAGACTGGTGAAGGGCAAATGCGTTACAGACCCACATCTGAGGTCTGGTGTGACTAGTACTGGAAATTGATACTATGTTACCGAAACTATTATTCAGGCATGGCAATATGTATACTTTAATTTCAAATTTTCAGTTTCCAGCACATCTGAACCACCTCAAACTGGTTTGACATTTAAATTCTCACAAGTGCTTCAAAGCCTATAAAACTTTCTATTGCATTGACATTTTTATCCTGCTCCAAACATCTTAATATTGATATAACAAGCAGTTCCATGCTAATGTACTATATTTTCATTGATCTATTTGATCCTGCATGTTAATATTCACCAAACCCAAAGAAATTGAAACTTTGATTGGCCAGGATTGGCCAGGTTAATAAATGGTTAGAAGGGTGGTGCCACAGTCAAGAGTTTGGGTGTCCTGAACACGGGACCCAAGTTAGTAGGCCAGGTCTACCGGGGGAGGGGCTGGAGGAGCTGAACAGGGAGAGTGGTTTTGGTAGGAGGCTTGCCAAACTGGTCAAGGAGGCTTTAAACTAGATGTATTGAGGGAGAGGAGCTTCATTCCATCCCAACACACCCGTTAGTTACTAGCACCTATAATAAATGCTTGGAGCAACGTAGAGATATTCCAGCCACTCCAGCCAATGAACTAGCTTCATTTGCAGCTCAGCTCAGATGCCTCTATACAAACACCCGCAGCATGGGTAACAAACAAGAGGAAATACAGATGTGTGCATGTTTGTGGGGGTATGATGTAATAGGCATCACAGAAACATGGTGGGATGGCTCTCATGACTGCAGTGCTGGAATGGTAGATTACAGGCTCTTTAGAAAAGACAGGCCCAACAGGTGGGGAGGGGAAGTTGCTATTTATGTTAGGGATAGGCTGGCGTGTATGGAACTCTGTCTGGGGACAGGTGAGCAGTCAACAGAGAATTTGTGGGTCAGGGTTAAAGGGAGAACAGCTATGGGAGACATTACTGTGGGGATCTGTTACAGATCGCCTGATCAAGAGGAATCTGTGGATGAAGCACTCTACAGACACATAGGAACAGCCTCACGCTTGCAGGCCCCTGTTCTCATGGGAGACTTCAACCACCCTGATATCTGTTGGAGGGACGGTATGGCCCAGCACAAGCAATCCAGGAGGTTCCTCAATTGTGTGGAAGACAAATTCCTTCTGCAAGTAACAGAGGAGCCGACAAAGAGAGGTGCCATGCTTGACCTCGTGCTCACCAACAGGGAAGGGCTCGTTGGAAATGTGACGCTCCAGGGCAGCCTTCATTGTACTGATCATGAGGTGGTCGTGTTCAAGATCCTCAGGACACTGAGAAGAGTGTGCAGCAAGCTCACTGCTCTGGACTTCAAGAGAGCAGACTTTGGCCTCTTCAGGAACCTGCTGAGTAAGGTTTCATGGGATATAGCCCTAGAGGGCAGGGGTGGCCCAAGACTGTTGGTTGATATTCAAGGATCACCTGCTACAAGCTCAGGAGCATTGCATCCCGACTAGAAGGACGCAGGAGGGCCAGGTGATGTCCTTGAATGGATAAGGAGCTGCTGAGGAAACTTCAAAGGAAAATAGAGGCTTATAAAAGGTGGAAGCAAGGACAGACAGCCTGAGAAGAATACAGGGATGTTGTGTGGGAAGCTAGGGACCAGGTTAGGAAAGCTAAGGCCCAGTTAGAATTAAACTTGGATAGAATGTTAAAGATAACAGTAAGGGATTCTATGGGTATACTGCAAATAAAAGACAGACTAAGGACAATGTGGGCCCTCTCTGGAAGCTCAGAACTGGCTACCCTGGATTTGGAGAAGGCTGAGGTTCTTAATGACTTCTTTGCCTCAGTCTTCACTGGCAAATGCTCTGACCACACCACCCATGTCTTGGAAGGCAGATGCAGGGACTGTGAGAATGAAGACCTTCGGCCCACTGTAGGAGAGGATCTGGTACGAGACCATCTTAAGAACCTGAATGTGCACAAGTCCACGGGACCTGATGAAATCCTTCCACAGGTCCTGAAGGAGCTGGCAAATGAAGTTGCTAAGACACTGTCCATCATATTTGAAAAATCATGGCAGTCAGGTGAAGTTCCTGATGACTGGAAAAAAGGAAATATAACCCCCATTTTCAAGAAGGAAAAAATGGATGACCTGGAGAATTACAGACCAATCAGTCTCATCTCCGTGCCTGGCAAAATCTTCGAGTAGATTCTCCTGGAAGGCATGCTAAGGCACATGAAAAACAACAAGGTGCTTGGTGACAACCAGCATGGCTTCACCGAGGGGAAGTCCTGCCTGACCAATTTGGTGGCCATCTATGATGGGGCTATGGAACTGATGGACAGGGGTAGAGCAGTTGATGTCATCTACCTGGACTTGTGCAAAGCGTTTGACACTGTCCCACATGACATCCTTGTCTCTAAATTGGAGAGACGTCAATTTGATAGGTGGACCACTCGGTGTATAAAGTACTGTCTGGATGGCCGCACACAAAGAGTTGTGGTCAATGCCTCAGTGTCCAGCTGGAAACCAGTAACAAGTGGTGTCAATCAGGGATCGATATTGGGACCGGTCTTGTTTAACATCTTTGTCGCTGACATGGACAGTGGGATTGAGTGCGCCCTCAGCAAGTTTGCTGATGACACCAAGCTGTGTGGTTCAGTTGATACGCTGGAGGGAAGGAATGCCATCCAGAGGGACCTTGACACACTTGAGAGGATGGCTGATGATAACCTTATGAAGTTTAACCATGCCAAGTGCAAGGTCCTACACCTGGATCAGAGCAACCTCAGGCACAGCTACAGGTTGGGCAGAGAAGAGGTTCAGAGCAGCCCTGAGGAGAAGGACTTGGGGGTGTTGGTTGATGAGAAGATGAACATGAGCCAGCTCCAGTGTGCACTTGCAGCCCAGAAAGCCAACCGTATCCTGGGCTGCATCAAAAGGAGTGTGACCAGCAGGTTGAAGGAGGTGATCCTGACCCTCTACTCTGCTCACTTGGAGTATTGTGTGCAGTTCTGGTGTACTCAACGTAAAAAGGACATGGAACTGTTGGAGCAAATCCAGAGGGCCATGAGGATGATCAGGGGACTGAAGCACCTCCCATATGAAGATAGGCTGAGAAAGTTGGGACTGTTCAGCCTGGAGAAGAGAAGGCTGCGTGGAGACCTCATAGCAGCCTTCCAGTATCTGAAGGGGGCATATAGGGATGCTGGGGAGGGACTCTTCATTAGGGACTGTAGTGATAGGACAAGGGGTAATGGGTTAAAACCTAAACAGGGGAAGTTTAGATTGGATATAAGGAGGAAATTCTTTCCTGTTAGGGTGATAAGGCACTGGAATAGGTTGCCCAAGGAGGCTGTGAATGCTCCACCTCTGGCGGTGTTCAAGGCCAGGTTGGATGAAGCCTTGGGGGGGCATGGTTTAGTAGAAGGTGTCCCTGCCCATGGCAGGGGGTTTGGAATTAGATGATCTTAAGGTTCTTTCAGCCCTCGGTATTCTATGATTCTGTTCTATGAAAAAAAAAATTATTATTTCTGTGACTCCAGGAAAAGTGTAAAGCTCAGTTTATTTATGTCACATTTCCATGCCTAAGAAAAATGGTTGTACTAACCCAATGAGAGAGCTAACTCTTCATTCCAGCTGAACTGATACTCTTCCAACTTCCAGAATAAACAACCTTGTATTTAATAATTGTTATAGGACAGTTTTAGTACAATTAGTACTATATGCAGTATCAAACCATAACGAAATTAGCAACCTGAAATACGTACAGGACTACAGGGCTATTCAGTTCATGACACGTCAAGTACCAGGCTCCAAGAACATATACAAGCAGGCATTAGCAAAACATACCCTTTCACAATGCACCTTAAGTTCACCATGTAAAATCAACTTGCTAGCTTTATGTGGTTGAGGGAACACAGGCTCCTCAAGCCGACAGCTCCAAGTGAGGGCTGTAAGTGATCAGGTCAGAGATGGTTTGCACATCATAAGCTGCTGCCATTGTTTCTCTCCACCACACCACTTCTGCTGGATAATTGTCCCAGAACAGCTTCTTACATTCTGTAACACCTTCTGCAGCCTCACAACAAGCACAACTGCATGAAAAATCTGCTACAGACATTATTAATTCCTCACCCTTTTTCTCTCAAGAAACTATCTCTGCCTTCAGCTATGGCAGAAAGTGAATGTCATGGGTCTTATATCCATTATCTCATAACTCTGAGCGTACAAAAGGGAGAGAACTCTGGTTTGCAGCATGTGGTACTGCTTGAAATGTTCCTATCAAGAGGAAATCAGTTCATACATGGAAAATAATTGAATTAGTAACAGTTAAATTCTTTAAAACTAGATTATATTTTACCTAATGAAATATTTCTAAAAGATATGGGTTGGACAAAAGCGTTTTTGGGGATTGTAACATTACATAGTTAGCATGTTTTATTTAATACTTAGGAATACTAGTGCAGAATACCTAATTCTTGTACTTTTATAAAAATTTTTTTTTGATATTATGAGGTAGTGGGTTTTTTTTGTTTTCATTTTGTTTTTACTGTACCTGCTTCCTAGAATTCTTGTGTTAATTTTCTTTTTCACCTAAAGAAGTTTTCATTTTTAATTGTTTTTTATAGTAGGTTTCAAATCAGGAAATAAAAACTTGAAAATACAGACCTAACTTTCTCCATTATAAAAAGGAAAGCAAAAATACATTGCACTAAATTTAATCTTTAAAACCAATTCGCCAATATCCATACTCTGAATTATGACCTTCAAATGTTAGAGGCTAGTAATAGTGAACTGCTTTATATTAATATGCTGACCTTCTATGGTGACTATCCTTTTCTGAAGACATTCACTAAGCACTCCTTTGGCTATATTGAGCTAGCTGCACAGGCACTGTCCTTGTTACTTCCAAATAGTCTGAGAGCCACTCACTGTTTTCATGCAAAGCCTGGTGCAACATAAGCTAACTTGTAAGCAACCAGATGAGCAAGCTCATTTCCTTTATTCCTATTTGTCAGCACCATATGTCAACTTGGACACAAGTTAAAGACATCCAGTATCCAGGCTGCATGGATAAAAATATAATGATGTTAAGTCCATTACCATTTCCACATCAATATGCAAACTATACAGATAGACAAAACCCAGTATGCTGAGCTATACAGGGCCAGAAGTCTTAAAAATCTACTGTCCTACAACTGACTTCCTTCTCTGCGGGACAATTGTCAGACAGTAACACAGGTTGCCATGGTTTCCACATCTTTTCCAGAAGAAGGAATGTAAGACTTCGCGGTGAAATTCTGGCAAAATTTGTCATGAAGAATCCAGCAAGCCTAGATATAAACAGACATATTTTCCCCTAGTATAAAACTAAAACAAAATCCTTCCCTTCTATTTGCTAAAAAGATTCTTAAAAAAATATTTACTGAAAAAACTGTTCCAATGGTGGTGATTTTCAGAATTTGACTTTAAAAAAAAAAATCACAGTTACACATTCTACTTCATTAGAGCATCTCAAAGCACTTCATAAACATTAATTAAAAACATCCAAGTATTAATTGGGATGATTAGAACATTTTGCAAAAGCCGTGGGGGAGGAGAGAAATCAAGCTGAAGCACAAAGGACTCATGCAGCAAGTTAATATATTAGAGCCAGTAGAATAATATGTTTCCTGACTTCAAGTGAAGTATTCAGAATTCTAGGACATGGTGCAAAATGACAACCAAATCATAGAGGATATTTTAGCACAAGAAAGAAAAGTAAATTTCTTAATTAAAATACAAGAGTTCATCTTTACTAGATTCAAAATGTACCTTGATAAGTAAAAGAGGGCTGTCTATCTACATTTAATGCTGTGTTCTTACTGCCTAGAAGGCAACTGGGAGTGCTAATGACATTTACCCTTCCTAATAAGAATCACTCACACTTCACTGTTATTCCTTGTTATTGCTCAGGACAAGCACTAGCACCTCATTGAAAGATCAGGCTGGAAGGGAAAAAAGTCCCCTTGAGATCCTTTGGACTTCAAGAAAAGCAGTAAATCAACAGATGCTGGACAGATGACAAGTTTGATTCTCTATGGATCTTCCTGATTCCTAAGTGTCTGTGGGCCTAAATTTCGTAAGTGCCTGAAGCCAGTGCTGACACACAATCAAAACCACCTCTAAACCCAGAGCAAGAGCTGTCTAAAGTGGGAAGTCTTAAATCCATTAAAGTGTCATGGTCTGGACTCTGTACTCTCTGAGTTAATTGCCACTTATGAACCTTATCAGCTCCAGGACCATGATTTGAATTCAGCATGAGGTCGTCTGTGAAGAGTGTAGTCTAAAAAGCAGAAGTTCTAAACTCTGAGCTGTATTTTTTAGAATAATTCCTTGGCTTCTTAGCACAGCTCACTCACCTCCATATGAACACACATTTTCCTTTGATCAGTAACTTTATGCCTTTTTGTTTTCCTTATTTTTATAACAGGTCACTGCATTTATTACAAGAAAATTGAGATGGACAGTAACCCCAAGATCCTGTACTCAACTCAGTGGTCATATTTCTTTGACATAGTGCAGGATATGTTCTGGTAGAGGCTTCAGCATGGTATTATCAGCAAGAAAGTGCCTAGACAAGGCTAGGAGGAAAGCTGTTCTCTCCTTTCCTCTCATCCACAGATACTCAGTCTCAAAACCAGACTTTTGTCACAAACACACACACTTTAAATCTATTACAAATAAAACATACAGATTATTTAATTATGTGCATGTATACACACAAATGTATACATATTCAATGGAAAACCTACATATTTAATGGGAAAACTTCTGTGATCATAAATGGTTAATAGAAATTCAAACACATTCTGAAGCAAGAAAGCTGGAAATAGTTTCCTCCTTGGCTTACCTGCCAAAACCCAAGTTCAGGGCCCTGTTTCTCCTGCAATGCTTGATGGCATCACTCACACCTACAACAGCAGAGGGAGTGAACTATTGCTCCCAACTCCTTCATCTCCCACTCTGCTTTAGGTGTTTGTGATTTCATCAACTATCACAAGAGAGACACAGGACCATGAACTCAAGCCCTGGCAGGTGAAGAAATTTTCAGCTCCATTTTAAAAAGTAAGCACACATGGTTCTGGCATATGCCTGACAGACCTTCAGTAACAGCCATTCCCATGGCTCCATATCCCAGTAGCTGGGCCTAGCTCTGTAAAACTACGTCAGTCAGTGGGATCTTCTCACCGCCAGTACTGTAAACAGTACACATTCCAGGTATAAAAAACACAGCTACACAGAAGTCTCTCTCTCTTTTCTTTTGGTCTTCAGCAGTCAAAAATGTTTGCCTTTAAAAAAGCCATCTTTGCATTTCTGAGCCATGTGAAACACTGTGGTTATAAAGGCTGACTATTTCATAGCAGTCATTAAGAACCAGTATCATGTATACTGCTGTTGATCACCAGGGCTTATACAGCCCTCTGCTTCATTACCCTTGCAAGATGCAAGACACAGAGCAGCAATAGCACAGCTCTCCAGCTGCACATATTCCAGAAATCCAAATGATCTTTTCATGTCACTGAGACATCTGTTGTCATGAAACTTGTGTTGGTGGCATTCAGAAGTGCCATCAAACTCCTTGGACATTATTTTTATTCTTTCCCAGTTCAAGTGCTAATGGTTATGATAAATAGAGTCATGTAGCATTAGTGTGATTGGAAGTATTACTATGAGAGGTACAGCACCAAAAGCAGCAGCGAAATGTTAGGCAAGTTAGTGTAGATACAGAGAAAATCTGAAAGCAGTTCACACTGTAGAACAAGTGGCACTACTTTGCTCAAACGCACAACAATGCTTCTCTGTGGCCCAGCATCTGGGCTTTGATTTCTATCTCCCTCTTCAGTTCTTAAAAGTTTATATGAGCTTTTTCCATCTTCTGTTTAGAGATAGGATAGTTACTCCTAGCTTAGTATGGCTAAGATGAATACAAAAGAGCAAGGGGCATAGCAGAGAATCTCTGCTCCAGAGAAGTGCAGGGGAGTCATGCTAAACTGACTCATATGGGAGAAGAGAAACTCTTACAGGTGATCACAGCTGCAAATATTAGCATACAGTGATACTGTGGAACAGATCCTTTTCATCTGTTTGTGCTAAAGAGGCAAAATCAGAGAAGGAGAGGCAGTGAAACTGAGGTGAGGCTGAAGGGAAGAGAAGCAATAAAAAAAGGGGGTGGGCGTGGGGGAGGAAAATGGGAGGCAATGACAACAGGATGAGTAAATTGGAGTGGAAAGAGAGGGAGGAGGGAACAGACAGTCACAGAATACAAGAAATAGGCCGGGCATATACTAAAGAGACCCAGATTTAAATCCCATCTGTACTAGGAGAGTAGAAGTCTGGATATTCCCACCTTTGAGCTTTTGATTGCTCTGAGGATCACTGTCGAAAAATAGTATTGGAACAAAAGAACACATGATAGTGTTAACAGTAATTACAGGGGTAAAAAACCCCACAAGACAGACATGTATCTACAAAGCTGAAAAAAGTAAATCAAGCTGTAAAAGGGTGACTCCTCATTATCAAGTAATTAAATGTGGGTGGCAGTTATTTTGGGAAATACTTTCTATGAAATATAAGCTTGAATGTGAAATACTTTGGCTGTATTTTGGCTTTGTTAGAGTCTTTACCACATAAACTTCTTAACGTTTAATCTGCACCGGTTTTACTATACATTAAAATGCCATAATACTCATAGAGCATATATGTAAAGATTGAATGCCCGCTTCTTAAAATGCATGGAAATCCTCCAGTGTTCAGAGCTAAAGTGAGAAGTATTAATTAAGAGATTGACAAAAAGACCAATGAGGAATGAGGAGTAGTATCAATTAAATAAATCCATAACCTTCATACAAAAGCCATTTTTAGTATATTAATGGTGCATAACTGTCATCAAACTTTTACTGGGCTGCAAGGCTAACCTTTTTTTCCCCATCCATATAATAATTTGATTGCCTGTTTCTCTCAGTTTTCTTTATGTACCATACCACCACTTTACAGGTGTTAATTTTATGAAAGGAAAAAAAAAACAGTAAATCAACTGATGGCACTTGGGGAAACGACTGACAGAAACTTCACGCCTTGTGGTTATAGATGGGAGACTGAAAGTTTGCTATGATCACTACTATGACCTGACACTACTTGTCTACCTTGAAAAAGCTGATATCCTCAGAGCTGCTTGTTGTTTTTTTTTCTTTCTGATGTTCCATATGTTTAAGCAATGGAGGCTGCTTGAAAAGCTGTTTAATTAAATAGCCCTTGCACTTGGGCTCTACAGCAAAAGTTTAAAGATCTTAAAAAGAGGCAAATGAGTACAGACGGGAAAGTTAACACCTAAAGTCTCTAAAAGTGGTCAGATAGCAACAGAACCCGTGCTTTTCTGAAATCCTCCACAGACAGGCCAATGTTGGGCAATATTTAAGAATAAAATAATTTCTATCTGTGCATATGGCTAATATTTCACCTGCTTAGAGAGGATGAGGTGCTCAGGGATTACTCAGAGAAAGAACAGAAAAGAAATTAAGAACAGTATTATTAAAGATGCTCAAATTTATCTCTTTGGTATCTCCCCAGATCTCCTGACCTAATCCACTTTTACACTAAGGCAATGCAACTACTTGATCACAAACCAGCTGAAAAAATGTTGAGCTGTTATTCAAAACATTGAATCATTATTTGCAAAGAGTCAGTTTATCTCCTCTAAGTTGTGGTCACTTATCATGTCTTCTGCAGCTGGACCAATGTAAAAGTTGACTGCTTCAGCTGTTGACTGCTCACGGTATAATTGCTTTCTAACCCTTTCCTCTCAGATTAATCAGAGTTTAACATGTTTAACAGGAGGATTTTTCTAACCTGCCTTGTTTAGAGACCGCTTGGCTAGGGAGAAATTACACATGTAGTTAAACTAGCAAATGGGTGTGGTATTCTTCAGCAGTAGAGCAAACGAGAACAGCTGGCAAAGTTACCTCTTCACTCTGCTCACCTGGAATCTAACCAGCACTGGAGACTTACTTATAGTTCAGATGTTCTTTACAGCAAAAGTAACTTCACACAGATCAATAGAGCCACTAACCAAATCTCTTTGAGTAGCAGGTGTAGAATCTGACCCACACCAGCTATTGTTGTTGACAGAATAACACCTTGTCATGCAAAGACAGCTGCTACATTGGCTGTTCCCAAAAAGAAAACCTACAGGCTCACCAACAGCTCCACACAAAATACATTAACTTAGCTCCCTGACAGAGGTACCAGATAAGTCTAAAAGCTGAAGTGCTCTGGATGTCCCTAAAGGAAACACTGTCCAGGAAGTTTCTCTATGCAGTGAAGTTATTTTGAGGATCTCTTTTACAGGTAAGAGGACAATTCCTCCTCTAAAACATTAATCCTGTGAGCAGTTTGGTAAGACTGATGATCAAATTATCACTCACATTTCAGAGATAAGTACTTATTCACCAGAAACTAGGTTTATTGCACAGAGGCTAGAGAAAGCTTGCCAGGTCTTAATGCCTTTCAGCCATTACTGGCAGTTGTGCCTGTGCCCAAGTATGAAAGGCATTTTGTCACATTACCTCCACTGATTCCTTCGCTTCATGTGCTCCATGAAATGTATTCACTGAATAAAGCAACAAATACTGCATTTTTCTCTGCCCACTGCTATTTAATCTGTTGTGTAGAAACATTATTAATCAAAAGGAGGGTGTTATAAACAAGCCCATCCACATTGAAGCACTAATACAAAACTAGACAGAGCCACTGGTTTTCTCTTGTTTCTTGAGTGGCACAAACAGAGGTTTTTCTCAAAAATTACTGAGAAAAAGTATTTTGTGGGAAAAAGGGTTTCATTTTGCATCTTGAAAAGGACAGAAAAATCCAGGCAATACTAAAATAATCAATATTGAGTGGATGTATCTACCCTAAAATTCCCCCCCACACACACTCTGCTCTCATAAATATCTGCAGTGCCATCAGCTCTGGACCCTCAGCACAAGAGGGATACGGACCTGCTCCATCAAGTCCAAAGGAGGGTTATGAAGACAATCAGGGGATGGGAGCATCTCTCCTATGAAGAGAGGTTGAGAGAGTTAGCGTTGTTCAGCCTGGAGAAAAGAAGGCTCAGGGGAAACCTCGTAGCAGCTTCCAGTACCTAAGGGCGAGTACTGCCACAACCCTGGAGGTCTTCAGTGCCAGGGGCTTTGAGCAACCTAGTTTAGTGGAAGGTGCCCCTGCCCATTGCAGGGGCACTAGAACTAAATCTTTAAGGTCCATTCCAACCATAAGCGTTCTATTATTCTGTGGTTCTGTGATCAAGTTACAAGTTTAAAACATTAATTTTATTAGAGACAAACAAGCTAGTTTATTGTTTACATTTCTCTAACCGCAGCATTATAGCAAATTTAAACATTTTCCTACAGATAGAAATGTGGGTATATTATATACTGTATATTATATATGTATTAATGCATGGTAAACTCTAGCATTGACTAGACTAGATTATAACTTAGACAGGTTTGCACAGACCAATTAAAAAGAACTATACTTCCAGACTGAGAGTCTGATCTTCCTGAATTCACTGTGTGACTGCCTACCAATGATCCCGAAGCTCTGCAATATTCTGGGGATTTTTTTTTGGTTCTTGATACTTTCGTTTCTCATATAAAACACTCATGACATTTCATTGAAAACTTTTTGTATGGAAAAGCTTAGTTTGAAAACATCAAATAAGTCTGTGAAGAGTTCCAATTCTATAATGATGAGCTTCATCGAACAACAACTTGTGCTCAAAGGAGACACTACCCATAGTTCTCATCTGTATGCACTTTTATTATGCTAATGCTACTACGGATTTCTTTTCAAATTTCCCTTTATGCCCCATTTCTCCTTTTTATCAGATAACTGAAATAGAGTTACTTTTTTAAACAAGACTTTTTTCTTATCATAGATTTGATTAATTTTCCTAAGATTTCATGTATATTTTACTAAGCAGTTTCCCTTTCTGAGCTTCCTAGCTTTAATGGAAACAAATTGCATTTTTTGCCCAGAGAGGTTCTAGAACCTCCATCCTTGGAGCTATTCAAAAGCTGACTGGACATGGTCTGGGCAATTAGCTTTAGGTGTCCCTGCCTGAGCAGGGGAGTTGAACAAGATAGCCTCCCTTCCAAACTTGACTGGTCTGTGATTCTTTAAAATTGGAGAGCTAAACTAACAGCCAGTTCAACTACACATATCATAGGTCTTCATCCACCTACTTACACAATCCACAGCCAAGCGCTAACCAAGTCAATATGTGGCAAGATTGTAAAGCCTGCCCTTATATTGATAATTGTTCTGCTTTAACTGAACTGTTGTTCAATGTAGCAATGGTAAAATTAATGCCTTGAGGGCTAAAATGTGATTGAGTTTTAGATAAACTGAACTCTGACCTATTAGTGTATTATAGGTCTTTACACCGCTCAGATGCATAGGTCACAATCTCACTCTGTATAAACCTCTATGTGATTATATTACATAGCCATTCTTGTATATATTAAGACCATTCCAACAGATAATTAAAAAAAAATCCAATACGAGCCTGATTCTATGACTTTTAAAACAAGAAAACTACTGATTTCAGTCAGTCTTGTATGTAAGGAACATTGAGTTACATTGAGTAAACCACTGAATTTATATTTTAAACTTCCAATATATTATGGCTAACTATAAATCGCATTTAGTAAATCTCAAGTTTCTAATGTTATGTCTTGGAAAGGATGCATTTTTTTTAATGTGTATTCCTTTGCAAATCATATTTCTTCAGCCTTCCTGATCAGTAGCATTCAAAATCCGGAATCTTAAGTATGATGCAACATGCACAAAATTCCATTACAGTAAGTATCTCTATAGATATCCATCACGTATCTATCTAAAGTATATATAATATCTAATATCTGTAAATACAGATCCACACTTATGTATCATACAAACATCTATAGATACCTACTTTATAAATATCATGGAAATACTTAACTGTAAGTTTTAGACTGCTAATGCAAAATGAATTCTACTGTATTTGAACATAAGCAACTTTTAGCTTTAACAAAACAAATGCTTGACAATGCTGAAACAATTAAAGAGCTCCATTCTTTAGATATCCCTATAAGAATAACAGGATCTCATTATTAAAGTAATAGACTTTTTATTACTTTTTCTCTAGACACTTCTACAATTCAGTATACTTTTCTGTGAAAACCTATGTATAGAGCATTTAAGAAAATATAAGAACACAGCATATGAAGGTTTCCATAGAATTACACAAGGATAATTTACTTCTTTCACACAAAGGACAGAAAATCAAAGAGGAATTTAAAAATACAGTCAGGATTCCACAGAGCAGGGATAAGGATTCCCATATTTTCTGTACAGTGCCAAGCATGCTATCATTCCCTAAGAAAGTAAAGAAATAAATCAGAAACTAGAATTTTCAAAGCTTTTCAGGTGTGTCTACTTCAATAACTGTATGACTTCTGTATAATGCAGAGCTCCTGCGAAGTCAGCAGCAATTACGAAAACTCAGAAGCATGTAGTATTAGATTCTGAATCAGAAATAGTCTTACACAATGTAATAATTCACTTTTGAGCCCAACAGATTATGAAATACTTCAGATAAGCAACCATAGATATTCATGACCACACTCATAAAGCAAGCCCTTCCATTTTACAGTTTACTTACTTTATGTTTTGTTTGCTTACCTTATCTTAACCAATCTGCATGTAACACTCTATTTAAAGCTACCTTTTTAGAATGGCTTTATAAACATGATTTTCCCATTTATACATTATAACGTAAGGATACTTCTCAATACAACCATGATCACAACCCCCATTTCGTTTACACGTTATTAGACATCTTGCTAAAAAAAGGAAAGAGAAGATGAAGGAGCTGATGGCTTGGATCTTAGTTTCTTAAGTCAAACAGTAGCTCTTGAAAACTTGCTAGTTGCCTTTGATGACCAAAGCAGTCTTGCAGCTAGCTAACCTTATTATTTTCAGTATTTAAGGTATTTCCTACAATAACCATAATCAAATACAAATAAATACTATGGTGTTTTGTTTTATTTTTTTTTTTTTAGCTTGGGAAAAATGTCATATTTTATTTTCTCAACACCATCATTAGTTGTCACATGCCACACTAAATTTACTTCATATCCTTCTACCTCTTTGGGTGCACGGACACTATGTCTATACAAAATAAATTTTCATTAACTGGGTTTGGAAACGTGCTTTGCTTTATTTCCTACCTGAAGGATGTAGCCTCGAACATAGTCTCGAAGTGTCCAGCCTAAGCCATGTAGAATATGCAAAACCTCCTCTTGCTTCAGTACACTGAAGAGTCGGTCAAGTAGTATCTTCAGTCTTACAGGCACAGCCTGAGTACCGTAAAGCATCAGGCTGCTGATGTCAAACACAACGTTGGACTGCACAATCTCCACTTGGGTTGGGTGGTAGAGGTGCTGAGTACTAAGCTTGTCCAAGGCTGAAATAAAAGAGATTAAGTATAAGAGCAGAGCTAAAGGAAAGACAAGAAAATAATTCCAAAGAATTATCTAAACACAACAAATTTGCAGATGCACTTATTTTCCGGAGAAATATCACCTGTAGGATTCATATAAGGAACCACAGAATGGTTTCATTTGGAAGGGACTTTCAAAAGTCATCTAGTCAACTCCCCCTGCAATGAGCAGGGATATCTTAAACTAGATGAGGTTGCTCAGAGCCCCGTCCAACTTGACCTTGAATATTTCCAGTGACAAATCATCTACAACATCTCTAGGCAGCCTGTTCCAGTGTTTCACCATCTACCCTCTTTTAATTTAAAACCATTACCCCTTTTCTTACCGCAACAGGCCCTATTAAGGTCTGTTCCCATCTTTCTTATAGGCCCCCTCTCAGTATTCAAAGGCTGCAGTAAGGCCTTCATGGAGCTTCTCATCTCCAAGCTGAATAACCTTAACTTTCAGCCTCTCCTTATTGAGGAGGTGTTCCATCCTTCTGATCATTTTTGTAGCTCTCCTCTGGATCTGCTCCAACAGGTCCATGTCTTTACTGTGCTGAGGACTCCATAATTGGATTCAGTATTCCAGGTGGGGTCTCACCAGGGCAGAGTAGAGGGGCAGAATCACCTCCCTTGACCTGCTGGCCACACTTCCTTTGGTCCAGCCCAAGACATGTTTTGCTTTCTGGGCTGCAAATGCACTCTGCCAGCTCATGTTCAACTTTTCGGTCACCAGTCCCTCCAAGTCTTTCACCACAGGGCTGCTCTCAATCCCTTTGTCCCCCAGTCTGCATTGATAACAAGGGTTGCCTGACTCAGGTGCAGGATATTGCACTTGGCCTTTTTGAACCTGATGAACTTCACATGGGCCCACTTCTTGGTCTCTCTGAATGGCATCCCATCCCTCAGGCATGTCAACCACACCACTCAACTTGGTGTTATCTGCACATTTGCTGAGGCTGACTTGATGTCTGTGTCATTGATAAAGACATTAAACAGTACTGGTCCCAGTGTGGACCCCTGAGGGACACCACTTATCACTGTGTGATTCTTTTTCACAGACACAGTCTGAAACAGATCTAGCTTCCAAAGGTCACAATTAACTCTAATTTCTACAGTAAAAAGGTGTTCATGTGAACTCCAGAGACTACAATACTCATAAGATCATCAGAAATTACAACAATTTATGATTAACTGATGAACAAGACTGAAGCTATGTAGAATTATTTGGACCGTTAAAGGTTTAAGACTTAATATCTAAGGAAAAAAAGAAAACAGATACACCCTAAACTCCACACTTTTAAACATGTTAAAAATTAGTTCCCTCATTTACCATAAATTCTGTCATGAATTTAATGCTACTTGAGCCTCCTAGTTTGTTTTACCTTCTGTGTAAATTTCATGTTATTCAGTGACATAAATAATTTAGAGATGAGAGGAGGGGTGGTTTGTAGGGTGAAGGTAATTCTTATCCCCTTGTGATGTTAAATATGATGGAATTGCATGTGGCATCACACACTTTACTGAGTATCGATGTTTGAATTTAATTTTCTTTTCATTTTCTGGACCATGTTGCAGCACCTAAGCTTCTCACTGCTATTTTAAACAAAACTTTCTGAGCATTTGAAATGATTTTATAGGGACTTCTCCTCCTGTACTTTAGTTTATTCTTGGCTTATGGTCACTGGAGAGTTCATGTACTCTTGATAAATTGCTTTCTTATATCCAGAGCGCAAAGGCCCTTATCATTTACTTGCTGGCTTCATTCAACACATTTACTCCAAGGAATACTTTTTCAAAGAGTTCTGGTTTCCTCATACTTCATTTCTTTCAACTGATTGTCTGATCTTTCCTAATCTAGTGGTTAAGTCAACTTTGAATAATAACTTTAAATATTAATTTAACATTCAGAAAAGATAAGGAATTGGCAAGCCTAGGGTCTGCAGTCCTATGTCTCTCCACAGGACATTTATACTGCAGGATGTGAAGGGTGGGTTTTTTCTTCCAAAGGCTATTCCTCCAAAGTACTTTGACTACATAGGCTTCATGATTTGGGACTGATTTATTTACACAGTCTAATGAAATGGGGTTTGATTGAAGCTTAGGTCAAACACTTTCCTACTTTTTTTTTTTTTTACCCCCTTTACGTGTGATTTTTTTTTCTAACATGTTTATTTTGCTACTACCGTAATAGATATGTCATCAAAATACTCATCTAGAAAGGCCTAGAAAACTGATTTTGTCACTGCGCAGCTGTGCTGTGCTGTATGTGTGCTGACATGCTGACATGGATACATGTACCTGGGAAGGCAGAGCAACAATTTGGAGGTGTAAAATAAAGTAAAATATTAGTGTTTGGGTTTTTTTTAACTATTACAATAAGAATTCTGCAAATAATATTGCTTTTAATAGGTAGAACAGATCTTCTACCAGACTATCAGAATAACTAAGCAGTTCTGGATCACCTTGAGCTTTCCACCTTCAGTCCTACAGAATGAGAAAAGTGTCTGAAGATGTTAACTGACTTTTCTAAGTTTACACAAATTCAGACCAGACTCAACACCTGAATTAATATTTTCTGAATACTCAAAGCTTTTTAATCAGTGCATCATACTGTATTTCTAATATATCATAATATATATCTTAATACTTGGTTTTGTTTCTCTTTACTTAAGAATAAACCCTATGCCTGCGACTTCTTCCAGCTAAAGAAGACCTGTCCTGCTGAGGATTTTTAAGGTTATGATTCTACATTGGCCCAAGCCATAATGACTGTAAGACATCTTTACCTAAAGATTATTGGGTGGATTATAAAACTAATATCTAGAATGAGATTACGAAACTCTATGGAGATTTACCCACTTCATGTAATGTGACAACTCTGAAGATAATAGCTTTGTAAAAGCCAAGAATAGAAGTGAAAAAAGAAATTAAAAAGGTCCTTTTAAATTACTAAGCACACTTTTTGAACAGCAGACAGAAATTTTCACAACATACCCTGTACTATTCCATTTACCTGCAACATTTGTTTTCAAGCAATATGATAGACATCCACTTCTCAACACATACACACAAATAAAAGATAGTCTGGTGTTTGCTTAACTTTCCAAGTGACAGTGAAATTAGCTCTAATTTTGAGATATGTCTTCTTTTGCACATTATTTAATAAACAAATAAGCAGTGGATTTTATCCTTTTGAAATACAAGTCAGGATATGCCCTAAAATCTGTAATTTATTATGCAAAGAAGCATATATTTTTGCATGGGTGTGTGAGAACATTTGCAAACTAAAGAGAGACCTCATGCTATGGACAGAAAGGAAAAAAGGCAAAAAGTTGTACATGAAGAAAAAGGAAATGCACTTGCACCCATATGAGAAATAATAGTATGGTAAGCTTCTCAAATTCTTTCAGACCACTGGCTGTTGAAACTCCTTGCACTTTGCTGGAGAATGAAACTTTTCACTGTGATTTGTAATTTATAAACATTATTTTGTATCTTTAAAAGAGATTGCTAAGAAAACAGTTGACAGACAAAGGTTACTTTTGGTAAACTTCTAACTGATTTCTCTTCTGGCATCATTAGTGAACTAAAGCTCGGGTTCTAAGTGGATTCAAGATTCTATACATGTTGTTAAACGCATACCTTTTCAAATAAGAGATAAGAGAAGAATCTAAATCTCGGGGGGGGGGGTTCTGAAAGGATAAGAGTTTTAACTTTAGCCTTGCTAAATCTCACAGCAGACAGCTGTATTCTGCTGTCCTGAATTGCCCATTTAATTTCATTTGAATACTGCATTCCTCACCATTTTCTGTTTTAAACTATTGGTTCAGTTTCTATAGGATAATAAACAATGCTGTGCTTCAAAGGTGAATACATTCAATGGTATCTGCAACAATATATGATTCTGTAAGTGTTTAGGAAGAGTTCAGGTTGAAACATGCTGTATAGTAGAATGAGCTTTATCAATGACATAAATAGATGTGTCCTTATTAAGAAGATACCATAACTAAACATCCTAAACCACACATTAAAAGTCCCTTCCTGGTGCAGTATGAGGTATTAACTCACACTTCTTACACTTTCAGTAGGCTCAAAAGTTCAACCAGAAGTGTCTTAGCATGTTTGTGACTTTTTGTTTTAACCTGCACAATCTTCTCCCAAAACATGACTGAAATGGTCTCAGATGATCAAGCTAAGAAGGCTGCCTTTAACAGCACAGCCCCAATAGTCTGATATTCTTTACCTCGTGTGAGTGGAAAGCTATTCACTCATAGAAGAAGAAGAGATCTAAAGGTTCTTAAAATCACATACTTTCTGAAGTAGTGAAAATTTTTGTGCAACAGCCTAAAAAGGCCCTTGTGTTTTACTATAAAAACCTAAAACTGGGTAGTATTTCTGTGGTGAATTTTAGATTTCAATTTTTTCTTTTTTTTTTCTCTCCAGAAATTTTAATTACTAATGAGGAGGGAGGGAAATGATGATAAAAAAATTAGATGTTACAAAACATTGCCTTCAACACCCCAAGATTTCTAATTGGATAATCAGAACAGGAATCATAAACTTTTCAGCAGAGTTTTTCTTACCTAATTCTGAAGTATCAAGTATGCACCGTAATAATGTATATAATTTAGATTATTTCAATTGAACAGGACCTACAACTATCATCTAGTCCTACTGCCTGACCACTTCAGGGCTAGACCAACAATTAAAGCCTGTTATTAAGGGCACTGTCCTAATACCTCTTGAACACTGACAGGCTTGAGCACCTCTCTAGGAAGCCCTTTCCAGTGTTTGATCACTGTCTCAGTAAAGAAATGCTTCCTAATATCAAGCATGAACCTCCCATGTTGCCTTATCCTCTCTTTACCTCCTGAATGTAAACAAAATCTTCCAGATTTTACAGAGACTCTGCTTAGGATAATCTGAATCACAAAGAGAATTTTGAAATTGCTACAAAATCTATCTTCATACTAGAGCCTGAAGTATTCCTACTACGCAAAATTCTGGCCAAAAGCTTTTGACGTATTTATAAGAAATCAATAACCAAACTTTTATATCCTATTCGTGGTTTGTTGGGTTTTGAGGGTGGTGGTGGTGGGGGGGGGTTTAATATAATAAAATGCGGATGGGAAATCTACTTCACCATTTATATTTTACTGGAGTTTTGGGAATATGTGTAATTCGAAGAAAATTAAGCACAAAAGATAGTTTAAAATAAGGCTTAAATACTTGTTCAATTTATCAAAAGACAGAAAACAAAGACAAAATCTTTCATTTTATCTATATCTCTGTGGTCAGTTTATAGGCTCAGCTATGCAAACTTACTCACCAACCTTAGACCCCCTTCCTGCCCAACATGCAGTGGACAAGGTCAACCAAATTAAAAGTCATGTTTCTGAATGGATTCATTTTTTTGCTAAGCAAAAGAAATACAAGTATGCAGTAATTAATTTTGTACTTTGGAGGTCTCATATTGTTTTTTGGATAGTTACAATAAAAGCATGACATTTTGCCTTTATGGGATATAAAATATTTTGAAATATCCTAGTTTTAATGCAATTGGAATTGTAAATACACATACTTTTTGCTCATGTCCTGATTGTAGATTAATATTTAGGTACCCTAGAGAGGGATGAAAAAGTCTAGTGGAACCCTTTCTCTCAGATGAATTGCCTGGCTGTATTTCTCAGACCACCATAAAGAAGAGTCAGTAAATTGCAGTGTAGAGGTCATTATGGATCTCATTTCATTTCAGTTTTAAATTTGGGCTCTGCGATAGTCCCACTCTAGATTTTATGACATGCCCTTTAGCCAGTTCTCTAAGTTAACAAAAAGGCATACAGTTGGAATGCATACACACACACATGACAACACAGAATTTTATAAACATTATCATCTTTCCAGATTACTAGATTTGTTCAAGGGTCAACAGGAAAATGAAAAAGAAATTTTAGGTAGTGTCTAGACAATAACAGAGAGCTTCCCAGACATTTTTTTAATCTAAGTAAGTGGGCTACTTTTGATAGCAAGAGAAACTGAAATTAGCAGACAGATTAAATATACAACATTCACATAAAAAGATTCCTTAATACTGTGGCAACAACAGCATGTTGAGTATGGTAAACAAGATACAGTATTAATAATGATGGTAATATGGAGCTTCACGTTTCAGAGTTCAATATTTTTTTCTTGCACCAAGTTTTCTGATGACATCAAGCTGTGTGCTTGGTCGATATGCTGGAGGGAAGGAATGCCATCCAGAAGGACCTGGATGGTGTCAAGAGGTGGGCCTGCATAAACTGCATAAAGTTCAACAAGGCCAAGTGCAAGGTCCTGCACCTAGGTCAGGGTAATTCCAAGCACAGACAGAGGCTGAGCAGAGAATGGATTGAGAGTAGCCCTGAGGAGAAGGACTTGGTGCTGTTGGTGAATGAGAAACTGAACATGAGCCGAGCCAGCTTCAGCATGTGCTTGCAGCCCAGAAAGCCAATCGTATCCTGGGCTGCATCAAAAGGAGCGTGACCAGCAGGTTGAAGGAGGTGATCCTGCCCCTCTACTCTGCTCCTGTGAGACCGCACCTGCAGTACTGCATTCAGCTCTGGTGCCTCCAACACAAGAGGGACGTGGACCTGTGCGAGCAATCCAGAAGAGGGCCATGAAGAGGGCTGGAGCACCTCCACTGTGAAGAGCAACTGAAAGACTTAGGCTTGTTCAGCCTGTAGAAGGCTCTGCGGAGACCTTAGAGCAGCTTTCAATGCCTACGGGGGGACTATATGAAATATGGAAAGGGACTTTTCACAAGAGCATGTAGTGCTGTCACTACATGGGAGAATGGTTTTAAGATGACAGAGGGGAGATTTAGATTGGACATTAGGAAGAAATTCTCTGTAAGGGTGGTGGGACACTAGCACAGGTTGCCCACCCAGAAGCTGTGCCTGCCCCATCCCTGGAGGTGTTCAAGGGCTTTGAGCAACGTGATCTAGTGGAAGGTGTCCCTGCCCATTGCAGGGGGATCCAAACTAGACAACTATTATGATCTTTAAGGTCCCTTCCAACCCAAACTGTTCTATAATTCTTTTCATCAAGAACAGAAGGTAGCTCATGCATGACAAATGCTGGAGGGGCAGGTAAACTACTGAAGACATAAGAGGTGGCCCAAGCTAAACTCCTTCAGGTTGCAGAGTTAATACCTGTAACATGGTGCAATGTGATGCATTTTGTATGTAGAAAAAATTGTTTTTCAAATATATCATGCTTAGAAGGTGACTAAGGACAAGAAAACTTGCCAGTGCCTACTGAATGTCTCACACATTCTCAGTGTACAAAATTATTCCACTCACCCTGGCATAAGTGCACAAAGCACGGGACATTTACATTTATATGGGTGGGTGAACATCCTGAATCAGTCTGGATACAAATTCCAGCTATGGCATCCTTTAGTGATCTCCATTTCACTTCCTTCTTCATCCCTTCCACAATTTAATCCAGATAGAAGAGAATACTCACTAACACACTGTGGGTTTCAAAAGATCATGAAAGGAAAGTAAGCCAGGCATATTCTAATTCACAGGCAAACTCAACTTTTCCTTCTGCCTTTTACGGTATTTAAGAGCTAATAATGGAAACCATTTGCCAAATGCACTTAGTCTCTGACAGAGGGACACATATGTGATCTTCTAATTTACAGCTTGCATGTACAGATGTTCACACTTAGTAAAAGGATTCTTAACAGCATTTTAAAATTAAACATGTGTTGATAATAGGTGTTTCAAACCCAAACAACACAGCAACTAAACTGATAAATGTCTTCATGCCTCACCATGCCTCCTGCTCTAACATTTTCATAACAGATCAAAAAAAAAAAACACAATCCAGCACTTCAGTTGCATGTACACAAAATAAACGTTATTAAAAAAATGTCTGAATTAAAACTTTCATTAAATCTTCTATGATCTGATTCCAAGTTGAAACATTTAGATTGCTACTAAGTTTATGTAGCCGAAAGCAGAACCACAGTTTGTTCACAGACGTTGCTTGCTGTCTGCAATTTTTTTTCATCCCTCTGCAAAACTTTGAACCCCATCCAGCTTTGACACACTGCCTCTTCAGTTAATAACTATCAAGTTTCCCCTTGTCTCCTGTCTACTTTTCTTTGAGGCAATTGCGCACTCAGCACCCCGAGATAATAACACACATCTATAAGATAAAAGCAATGGCATTAATGTAATTGTCTGCCTTTCTCTCTTTAGCCTAATCTTTTTTTTTCCTTCAGTTTTGACTGCCTCTGTGACACCTGTTTTTGTCTCCTCTGATCCTACGACAGGTTTTCCGCTGACAAGGTTTTTGCCTGACAGAGATTCTGCCAGACAAGAACATAATAAAATATGAAGAGCTGCTTGTCAGAATTTCTGCCAATGCTCACATGAAATAAGGGAAAAAAAAAAATCCTGACTTTTCTTTTAAAGGGGCCCTGCACCGGTCGCTTCTGGCCTGTCAAGAAAACAGCCTTCCTGGCCAATTCCTGCAAGCCAAACAGGTGTTTTCTTTTATGTTGTCTTTCTATACAAAAGCCTTTTTCTTCAATAGTGGAAAACATGATTACAGAGGAAAAGGAGGGGGGGGGGGGGGGGCGACAGGGGGGGGCCCCCCCGGGGGGGATGACAAAACCAAAAAGAACAGAAAAAGTGCCCCAAAACGCTCTCTCCTAAAAATGAAGGTTAGACCTAACTTTGCATACTGGTACCTTGTAAGCATGTTTTTAATTGAAATTTACTCCTTAAATACAGTGGTAGGCTTTTTCTACCTCCTCCTTGTTGATAGCTAATGTGTTCAAAGGAACAAGCTGCAAAGGATTTTCATTCCAAGTTCTCAGGAAAACAACTAGGCTACTAGACACTTCCTGAGTGGGCATATCACATGAGTGAAGACACCTGACTGCAGAGACCATGTTAGGGAAAATGAGACAGAGCATCTTCTCTTCTGTGGCCTTTGGACATCAACATCCTCTCCATCTGTGCATTTGTGCCTATGTGAAAATCGATTTTAGCACTGATGACTACCCTGATGGAGAAATGCATTTAAATTTATCAGGTGAGCATCCCAACACACAGCTGCTTTTGTGTGTATTGTTCAAGACAGCAACTGTTGAACAGGCCATGGTTTCACTGCTCTGAGTGCACTAACTGGCTTTCATTGTGATAACCAGCCTCCCTGGAAACCTCTGTCCTGCATTCTCAGCCCATGGTTCCAGAAGACCTACTAAAGCTCAGGCCTAGACTCTCATTCCCTTCCTAAGGTACCTCACAGATGTACCTGTCTATAGTCCTGTCTTCTAGATGATCCTCAGAGGCATGTTGCAGCCTGGTCTTCATCCATGTCTCAGGCCTCACTTTCTTTTGTTCCTGATCGGAACTCCTGAGTGGACCCTTGACCTGACTCATTCCCTTGCAACACCTAACGTAGTCAAAAGACTCAGTTTAGCAGCACTTGATTCTGTCTACTACGAACAGACCTCAAGGAGCTATGACCATGGTGCAGGCTTGGCCAGTTTTGGACTTGCCCTTGACTACTGACTCAGACCTCTCTGTTGGGCAGCTCTGCTTTTGCTGTTCTTTGACACATGGATTGACAGTGTCATTGCTGAAACCTGCAGTTTATAATGGAAGCCACTAAATTAATGTATCTCTTTCTATTACCTTTATTAGTCATCGATCTTCTAGCTTTCCTACCTCTTGTCTCCAAAGCCAAATGCCTCCTTTCTATTAACCATTAACACCATATTAAAAATACTCTCTCCCTTAATAAGGGTCAGATAGGAGTTACTATGTCTTTTAATAGTCCTTAACACCATCTGGTTAACATACTATACACAGTGAGATAGAAGCACATTTGGAAGTCATGGACTGTGGTCTGGATTTGGAGGATTTCCATCTTAATCCAAATACACCTCAAATTCCATTAACTGTGTTTCACAGATTCACAGAAGTCTAGGCTGGAAAAAGTTTCTGCAGATTGTCTGGTGCAGCCTTCTACTGAAAGCAGGGCCTCAGATTAGGTTATCTCTGGCCCTGTCAAGCTGAGCCTTTGATATTTACAATAGGGGAAATTCCACCACTTCTCCAGGCAACCCATTCCATCTTTTATGAAGCCTTGCAAACTGTAATGAAAATACAACAGGCATTGCCCACCTGTTAATATCATTCTGTTAGGATGGAGTACTGTGTTGTAGAGGCATTTCACAAAAGCAAGCCAAGACTGTGGTGGTGTTTCAATCTAGGGTGTAACTCTGCTTCAAGCCTATGAAACGCTCTCCCACTTATGCTAAACCACATCTGCTTTTCCAGAAAACCTACTGTACTAAGGTTGCTGAAAGCAGTTCAGACCCTGGGAAGACTGGTTCATACAGCTAGTTCTACCACTCATAAACATCAGTCTTTCCCTCCTCAATTCGTGTACTATGACCATTTCACAAAGCTTCCGTTAAACATACTTCACAAAAATTGACTGTAATCAATTATAATATAATTAGAGAAGTCTCTGAGACTTTTTATACATTTCTTATATTATCTTTTCTATCTCTAAAATCCAGATGGAATTAGGATAATAAAGTAACAGTATTGTCTGCTAAATTAATCTGGTGCACGTTTTCTCAGAATGCTACAGCACAAATTGAAATTCTTCCTACTAGCTAAAAAAAAAAAAAAAGAATAAAAATTTATTCCACTGAATTTCACATTTGTAAAACAGAAAGCTGAGGTAAGGTTTCCCATGGTATTATTGCTACTTTGTAAAATTTGAAAGCAATATGAATTTTTTATTCTTGCAGTCAAATCTAATTTTAACCTTCTGAAGCTATGTGGAATAGGGTGGTAGGGTTTGTTTCATTTAGAGGTCTCAATTTGTGTTCTGATTAACCTACTGAACTCTAGTTAATTAAGATGTTCCTATAAACAATTAAGCTTCTTGTAGGATCATTAAGAAGATATAAAAATTTATGATGTAATAAAGTGTAATAAAATGATAAAATGGTTAGGACATCATAACAATTCATGTGCAGAAGCATAGGTGTTAAAAGAGACAAGTGAGCAGGTACTGACACCTTAATGCCCTAGAGAATTGTAGATGCATGTTGCAGAAGTCCACCACTGCTGCCCCACAAATCCATTGGTGATGTATATTCTCAGTTCCCACAGAATTTAACCTATTCATCTGTGAATCAAGCAATGTGCACCAGACACTCTTGTGCTCCTCTCTGAAGCTATGCCGTGTAATGAACTTCATATCCCCACACTTAAGGGGGCAAGAGCAATGACTGCCTGTCAAAAAAAGCAGCCTCTACCATGACTGGAAAGAGGAATTACAAGTGGTAATTAACAAAAATAATTGTTTTTATTGCCTTTGCTCCATCATGCACATAGCAAGCCTATTTTTTCCCCTACTAGATTCTTTCCTTAAGATGAGAGGGTAAGACATCATTGTCCAAGACATCCCCCAGGATTTTATTCTATGGTATCAGGTGTATTAAATGGTATTAATCCTTCTCTGTAAAATGTAAATTCAGTAATGACAGGCACCAAATAATACCTTGCACTTTTGAAATACTTTTAGTCTAAACTTTTCTGGTTATTTCATAGCTAGTCAAGGGAGATCATAGTTATGAAAGTGGCCTTGTATGTATTTCAGAGATGTCAATGAGTATCTGATGATATGAATGTCGGTTCTGTGAGAGTACAAAGTGTGATTTGTAAATTAAATTTTCTTCAGACTATAAAATATTCACATTGATAAAGGGCTTTATCTGAAATGTGAATATAGCCCAACCCAGCAGAAAAGGGCAGTATGCTTCAAATTAGGCCATAGTCTGTGAAGAATTTGCCAGGCATTGGAGCAGTCCTTAGCTGACTGCTTAATGTCTGATCAGGGATAATCTCACCTGACCACGTCCAAAGGACATTGGTATGTTCAAACCCAGGACTGTGAGGCAATAAAGCTGGCTAGAGGGAGAAGAGTCTAACGTCTCCCTGACTGCATGAAGATGTTCTGGGGTGGCAGGAAAGAAAGCAAAAAAGATTTGCATCTGAATGGACCCTCAAGCAAATCCAAGATGTGAGTGTGAGCATGTATAAATTGGAGCCTGTGGTTTTACCCCCAGGGAAAACCTTACTCAACACTTGAGGATGTCAGATTCATGTGAGGACTAAACCCTTGACCATACGGTTATGTAAGTAGCAGCTGAATACAAAGATGGAAATGGAAAAGGAAGTCTTTTTATTTGATTTTGGGGCAACTAAGCATTATTTCTTTTCTGTCACTTGTGTCTTATAAACCTTTCAAACAACACTGTATTTGTCTTGGATGCCTTAATACTTGGATAGTCTCATCTGCTTTACCTCAGCTTAACTTGCATTAAGAGTGGTATCAGAGTAACCCAAAGCAAATACTACAGCAAATAATTCCTACCAATGTGGCAGGCTCTAAAACCAGATACTGCATCAGAGTACCCACAAGATAACAGAGTGCATCTTCTCCGTGCTGCATTGGCTGCTTTGGGATTTGCTGCTGAAGGGAACCAAACAGGGATGGCATAGGCAGAAAGGAGGACTTTAAAAAGTGTTTACCAGTAATGAATGTCCTGGAAGCAACTGAGTAATGAAAAATATGCCTCAGCCTTCAGGGTCAAAAGGAAGTTATATCAGACAGATTAAAATGATTTTGTCAGTAAAAGACAGGAAAAGCCAAACTACATCTAAAATAGTTTTACTTTAAAAGTCATGAAGAACTAGGCTTTGTTATCAACGAATTGCAGATAATTACTATGATAAAAATCTCTATGTAACTAAAAAAAAAAACCCAACAAAAAAACTATGGTGTTCTCAAGTAATTTTAAAGTATCTTAAAGAATTAAATAAACTGAATAGAAGGAAACAAATATGTTCTGTATACTAAAATTGTGATTATTTTTTATATCCTATAGAACACAGCACTCCTCTTCCCACTTCATTCATATGCAGCTCAATTTTAAAATTTCAATATTCAATCAATTTTAAACTTTATTCCTGGATGAAGTGCTTTCAGCAACTTTGGGGTAAGAGAAATTCAATTTCCAAAATTTTCAAAGCATTCTTTTTTTATATGTTTTCTGATTTATTTACACTGTCCTTCCTTTCTTCTCGCTTCATGTTACTTTTACTTGCCAGTTTCTTGAACTATGAGGTATAAATTCAGATACCGCAACCATTCTGAGTGATGACATCAGAGTCATGTCATGCATGTGATTTTACGACAAAGCAGTCTCCATTTTCTAATTTAGGTTGTTTTCATTCTTAGTCTCATTTATAGCAAGCTAGTACATGCATTATATAAATACTGGCAGCAGAGAACTTCCTTCACAAGGCGAAAGTGTAACCCACATGACAAATCTCTGAGCATGATGGCTGCTTTTAAACTGCGCAATAGATTTGCCCTATGTGCTAAAGTCTCCTAGTTAATGTCACTCTCATTAAAACTCAAAGGAAGTTCATTTCAAAGGTACTAGAGAAAAGGCCCAGCCAAGTCTTGGACTGCAGATAGTGGATGGATCATACCTAAGAGAAGTACTAAGGCCTACTTGGATAAACAGCCTGGCCCTGAGCTGTGCTGATTAGCATAATGCAAACCCAGCTTCCTCTGAGGAAAAAAAAAAACCAAAAAAAAAAAACCAAAACCCCAAAGAAACAAACCAAAACAAACCCACAAAAAAACAAAAAGGGAGATGGTAAAAATGTTCACAGGATACTTCATTTCCGAGAGTGGATTGAACAGGGTGAAATTCAGTCCAAGAATACAGAGTATACAAAAAAAAAAAAAAAAGTCTGAAAAATGTGCTGCTGTTGTCTGATTGAGTTTTACAAGTGATCAGGTTGATGGCAAGACGGGGAACTACACCTAGGTCAGGGCAATCCCAGGCACAACCACAGGCTGGGCAAAGAAGAGATTCAGAGCAGCCCTGCGGAGAAGGACCTGGGCTGGTCATGAATGAGAAACTGAACACGAGCCGGTTTCAGTGTGCGCTCACAGCCCAGAAAGCCAACCGTATCCTGGGCTGCATCAAAAGGAGTGTGACCAGCAGGTCAAAGGAGGTGATCTTGCCCCTCTACTCTGCTCTTGTGAGACCTCACCTGGAGTACTGTGTGCAGTTCTGGTGTCCTCAACATAAAAAGGACATGGAACTGTTGGAACAAGTGCAGAGGAGGGCCACGAGGATGATCGGGGACTGAAGCATCTCCCATGTGAAGATAGGCTAAGAAAGTTGGGGCAGTTCAGCCTGGAGAAGAGAAGGCTGCATGGAGACCTCATAGCAACCTTCCAGTATCTGAAGGGGGTCTACAGGGATGCTGGAGAGGAACTCTTCATCAGGGACTGTAGTGATAGGAAATGGGTTTAAACTTAAAAAGGGAAGTTCAGGTTAGATATAAGGGAGAAGTTCAGGTTGCTCAGAGAAGTGGTAAATTCTTCATCTCTGGCAGTGTTCAAGGCAAGGTTGGATAGGGCTTTCAGCAACCTCCTCTATTGGAAGGTGGTGGTGGCAGGGGGATGGAACCAGGTGATTTTTAAAGTCCTTTTTAACCCTAACCATTCTATGATTCTATGATTCCATGAAGTAGTATTTCTAATTTTCTGACTCTCTTTGAAACAAGGTGACAATGACTTCAGACAAACTTAATAATGCTGTTATACTGTGGGGTTTTTTTAGTTACTGTGAAGTCTAAGAAACTGAAACTAAAATAAACAGAAGAGATGTTGTAAATAATATCCTTAATCCATTCTGATATATGTCACCCTGGCGTTCCTTTTTAGGGGAAAATACTATGAGAAAGCAGAGACTGTATTTCCCATTGATACTGCATTGGGTCTTTTATCTGTTGATAAATATAATAACTGTATTTGTGCTAGCAGTATGGTAGCTACAGCAGCTGTCTGACATTAATGACAAGCATACAAGAGAAAATGCAAATTCAATGAAACCAGATCTTTTTACCACGGACTTGCTTAATCTCTTTCCTCATATTCTAAGATATGTATACTAGGGAAAGTGGATGGAAGGAAAGTGAGATTTTTTTCAGTATTTCCAAAATATTTGAGTAAGTGGTTGTTGTGCTAAAGTTATTAAAATGTCACAAATATCTTCACAGTATAGTTTGAAACTCTTAATAAAACAAAAAATACTAGAAGAATAAACCAATCCAAGCACTCAAGAAAGTCTTATTTTTTTTGTACTCATCTGACTCCTATGTTATTTAAAAGCCACAAAATACCAATTGCTTGTTTTGAAATAAATTCTCCTTTAAAAATGGACTATTAAGATTTTAATAAGATTTTATTTTTTACCATACGGATTATAAAAAATAACTTGACCACTGAAAGAAAAATAAAAGAAGGAAAAATATCTAGCTTTTATCTGTCTGCTTGAAGCC
This sequence comes from Neopsephotus bourkii, assembly GCF_033783945.1. NCBI lineage: Eukaryota > Metazoa > Chordata > Aves > Psittaciformes > Psittacidae > Neopsephotus > Neopsephotus bourkii. The sequence goes on from NW_026901571.1 coordinate 287,628, forward strand.
TAGCAAACAGCTTATCCAATTTAAAACTTTTTGTTTTAGAAAATAAATCTCCACCAAAGCTGACATGAAAGCCAGGCTTCATCTGAAAACAAATTAATACAGCTTAGGTAACCAAATCCTTTAAAATATACAGAGATTCACACCAGCAATAACCCATTCTCCATTATGCACAGCAGTACTAGAGAATGCTCTTATGCTCTATGCAGCTTTTGGCTTCAGCCTTAAAAACACAGGGGTACACGGTCAAAAGTCAATAAGCTGAATTTTTGCCAACAGAAAAATTTATCTTGCCACAAAATAACTCCTCTGATTAATCTGATGACATATTAACAATCTTAATTTTGGCAAATCTAGACAGAAGAAACTGAACTTGTAGGAAACATTTCCTTTCAAGATGTGTGGGAATTATTTTAGGTGAAGAAGGAAAAATGAGAAAGACAATAGAAGTGGGAACAAAGAAAACATGTCAGCAGTTTCTATGTGCAATAATATTGTGGTGGTTGTATACCCTTTCCTTCTTCCTCCAAGAATTACAGTATTTTAAATGGCAGTTATTAACATGAATTAATTCTGCACAGATTAGTCAAGTACAGCATGACTGCAATTCTAAACTATTTTTGATCTATTCAGTTTAATTATGATTCTAGGTTATCAGAACTGAATAAGCATGGAACTTCCTGTTGGAAACACCTTTTCTTTGATAACTACAGTCAGTAAAGCAGTACATCATGTGTCAAGAAGGTGAGTTGAAATTCATTAACAAAAATCAGAAGGAAACCCTTTAATTAAAGCAGTAGGAAATACTATTTCCAATCAAGAACAACTTCTGAAAGTACTATGCCAGCGGTTTAAAGAAAATCCATTCTGAAGAGCAACCTGATTCAGTCATTTTGAAATCCATGTGCTACAGTGCAGTGAGTTGATCAGTCTCCTGAACACAACCCTCAAAATCCTGGTAAACAGCTAAGATCAAGAATTGGAGCAGATGCATCATAGTCTTCAAGAAGTAATTTATAAGCCTGTGCTTTGAGTATGTATATGAAACATGTATCTGACTTGTCTTGCTCTGCCATAAAATGTAAATACTCCAGATGAATGTACACAAAATGTACTAACAAAAAAAAAAAAAAAAAAAAAAATCAGAGCATTCTTTGCTTGGCACAGTAGTAAAACAAACACTTTCTAATAATATATAGCTGTATTAAGTTTTCTGTTGAGAATGTTAAGCACTCATGCATGGGAGCACGTGGTGTATCCCTAATCATCGCATTCACCTTTCAACATTATTGATTTGCAAAACAGGGACATTTCTGTTTCTATTCAATCTCAGATTACTGTAATATGTTCTGATTTTGAATTTAACAACCACACAGGGAAGAATTTATTAGGAAAATCTGATCACACTCTTCTACCATGTACTGGTTAAAAAGAAAATGTGGGCTGTACTTATGCCAGAAGCTAAATTTCTAACTAAACTAATTTCTAGCTAAACTCCCAATTTCTATTACCCAACAGGAGGACAGCCTGACAACAGCTAGGCAAACCTTCCCTATCTGGGGATTGGCAAAATCTCAGATGCCGATTCTGCATAAAGCCTGAAGCATACCTGAACTACACAAATTTTGTGAGGTTTAGCTATTCTTCCAAGAAATGTGAGTCTGGTTATACTATACTGAAGTTATCTTTCTAGGAATTAACAGGAGAAAAAATAAGCTCCCTAGAGAATTCCGAATGTAATAAATCTGCAACCAGCTACCAGATTGGTGGTGTTTGTTAGGGTATTTCTAGGCAGGTTGTGTATTCTATTCTGCAATGACACAGGACTGCATGGTACCTGAATTCCTGCTTTCATTTCCACGTACATGCATGTTTTAAAAACTTCTTTGGCAGCCTGTGCTATGGTATTTGTTGAGCATTCACACTTGCCATGTCAGCATACAGAAGCACAAGTACACACAGATATGAACTAAATAGAGATCAAATGCACCTTAGGAGGGAAGTACTAAGCTTCCATCCCAGCTCTCATCAAAATAAAATAAAATTCATAGAATGTAATCCCTGAATATCTGGAAGAAGTAGTGAATGAAGACTGAGCTTGCTTAGGTGCCATTAGTCTAGACCATAAGAAGAAATCTCCAACATTAGTTTCTTCTGCAAACATACTAATCTTTCTCTTTCCGATCCTTTTTCCTTTTTTTTTTTTTTTGTCCATGAAACCATTTTAGATACCCTTATTTGCCTTCTAATTGTGTATACAGCATTCTTTTTCTCTCTCATGTATACCTTAGTCAAGAATGCAAAAAAAAAACCAAATAAAAATCCACCATCAAATACACAAAATAGTAAAGAATAATAAAATGGAAAGTGTATTTTGATGCCTTTATGTAGGATTTGGGCATTCTAATCCCTCCTTTCTTTAGCTACTGAAACACTGGGAGACAGGTTCAACTCATAGATCATATATGCACACTTTTGTTGAGCCATACAAGATGCATTCATTTCATTCTGACATCCAAGATCTGAAAGTCTGAGATTGGTATGTTTGAATTTCCATTAGGCTTGGTGATTTATTAGCTGATGCTTCTTTTCAATACAAAGTCTGCTGTGCAAAAATATTATAAACTTTTCTCACTTTCTGCTAAGTCCTGCTAGAACTATATTATTTCCTGAAGGCTAGAATATTCTTCTGAACTATACACAAGCTGTTAAACTCCAGTAGCACTTGAAGCTATTGCCAGAGACCCTCACTTTCTCATTCTAGAAATTGCTATAAAAAAAGTACATCCAAAGTGTCTGCACATGCATGTACAGACAAGTATCACTACTGTCTATATCACTCCATCTCTTTTTATTTAAAGATACTGGGAAATATGGACAGAATAGAGAGATAGGAATAGACATTTCTTACCGTGTGCCACCCAGCCATGTTTACACTGGTCACAGGTTCTCAGGTTAATCTTCCCTGGCTGAAAACATTCACATGTGCAATTTACCAGTGTACAGCGGATGGCCTGAAAAAGAAACAGAAAACACACATTAATGTCTTTCTTACTTCTTGTACAAATTTGTTGTGAGGCCTAGACCTGTACAGCAAAAAAAACCAGCTTTGTAATATTCTTTTCTAACATTTCTCATTCTTTTAAGTAGAGATTAATTCTCTTTCAAAAACATATATCAGTATCCCTGAGCAATGACAACCAAAATGCATATTTAATAATTACATAGTCTGTTGTTCCATGGAGATGAATACATTCCTGAAGCCTTAGAAAGAATTGCTCTATTTCCTTTAGGAAAAAAAAAAAGGTAGGGTGAGAATTCTGTAGGTGTTCCACAGATTTCCTGTTTTCGCATCCACTGCCTGAAGGAAAAAGTTACTAGTGATGTCTTACCATATCAGAGTGGTTGAAACCAAAACTAAAACGAGGAAACAAAAACACACAAAAATGAAAACTACAGAACTCTTTCTCCTTCCCCCATACCCAAAGTTTCCTTTTTGGAGTTCATGTGTGATACACCTCTGCTACAGAAAGGAGTCATGGATTTGATGTGTTCCCAAACTAGGATAAAATGATCAAGGTACAGGAACAAGACTGGGTCCTAAAACATCCTGTAACTTTCCTTTGCATCTATCACATCTATTACCTCTTAGCAACTCCGATTTTCAAATATATAGTTCTCTATTTTGAAAAAGGTGAAATGATTTCACAGCAGCAATGCTAAAACTCCACTCTAAAATTTGCTTAAATAATACACCTTATTAGTATCTCATTTCCAGTTTTAAAATTATCTCAAAAACTACAAAGGTTTACTTTGACAGAGGCTAGTTACTTCCACAGAGAAGTGAATATAAATTGAATGAGACTTTTTTAAATGTGTTACAGACATGTTTTTAAATAGTGTAGAAGATGACCTGTGCACTTCAAACTGCTACTAATAAATTTATGGCATGCATTTAGATGTAATTTGCATGGAGATTTCTGAGACAGAGAGGCTTATTCTGATCACTCACAGATTAGCAATCTACTGTAACTACCAGAACTGTCAGGAAAAGATATCTCTATAGATTTAGATGCAATCAATGATTACTTGGGGGCTAAGCTGGGGGAAGGGTGCTTGGTAGCTATGACCACTGGAGATACTGAAGCGTTATGAAGGCTCTTGTCTTTTCCAAACAATTAACGCACATGCGCACACTCATGGTATACTGAACAAGAATTACCTTAACTATACTTGCATGAAGAAAATTACATTCAGCTTTAGCTTGGCCATGCTAAACTCCTTGGTTGCTTGACAATGAAAAAGGTTCAGAGTTATTTTAAATGTTTGATCTCTTTACTTATTTATCTGCATCAGAGAGCAATTTAAAGCCATTTATAGTTCATGGATCCACTGGAAATCTGTAGTTCTCTGACAAATTTCTGGTACAAAAGTCTCTTCTTCCTTCTATCCTAACTGCTTTCTTACTACCTTTTACTCCTAAAAACCTAGTGGGGAAAAAATTATCCTGCTGTATTATGCTTGACACTTCAGGGCCTCAGTCCCAATGTCACCTGTCCAATTACTCATTAGCTGGGTTATAAAACAATGCTGTATGCATGCGTGATTAAAAGAATTAGTAATATGAAATATAAGGACAGCAAAGAAGTGCTGACCATGCAAGAATAATATATGTGTTTGTGGGTTATGAGAAAAAAACTCTCCTAAAAGGTCCTGTTTCATGTTCAACAGTTTATTGACTCAGTAATAGATCACCACTGGTCAGTAATGGTGTTCTTTCTCTAATATGTTCATTACTTAATGAACTTAGTAATTAATTGTACTGTAAGAAGAAAGGCATACAAAACGGTATTCTTAATTTACCATAAAAGGTCTTCTCACATTCAGCACCTTCATTAAATCTCTGCCCCAATGTGACACACATTTGTTGTATTTTATGTTATTTGTCTTGTTCATGTGTCACTTGCAATATGTATAATAGGAGGAATATAGTGTATGTACACATACTGGATGAAACCATGTCATTTGGTAGAGTTGCTCTATTAAGGCTCATCAGCATTTCCATTACAATCCTACCTATTTTTGGCCTAGAGGTTAACAAGTTGCCTGTAAAAATTGGATTCATCTTGAACCTGAACTACCATGTTTCAGCCTAAGAGCGAGTTTTATTACACACATTTAAAAATGACCCATTTAGCCACTATAAATTATAAGATGGGGGGGAAGGTTTAGAGGTTTCATGTTTCTTTTCCCTCAGTTAAAGAGAGTCTTGATCACGTAAAGTATTGAAGAAGACTAATTAGTAGCATTTCTATCCTTTATCCCTCCCAAAAATTCATGCAAGCTTTTCAGAAATGTGAAAATTTCAGCTTGTTCTGCAAATAACTAAATCTAAAAAGTCTTCAGAAAGACCTATGCATTTTTATAAAGTATTATCAATTGGCATAAGAAACTCCAAAGATCAGTAGCATGGCCAAAACATTCAGCTTGGCCTTACTTGGCTGCTACTTCTGTAATGGGTGTCTTGATACCAGGTTGTAAATCTGCTTTCAGTAGTTTTCCATCCCCCCACCGAGAACCCCATGCATACTTCTGAGTGAGGGGACTAGAAGAACTCCTATTCAAGTTCATGTTCTGGCATGAGCTTGGGCAAATTACTTTGTTAGCATGGTCACCACATTCACTCAGTGAAGAACAATTATAGTAAAATGTTGTTGTCAGGGTAAATGCAATGTAAATGCTATAGAAAACCTCAAGTAGAACTTAGTTTTTACTTTAAAGATTTGGTTTTCACTTTACTCAGTTAATCCATAATCATTGTAACTACCTTAGATCACCACAATAGCCAACATAAAACCAGCATAACTTGGCAGACAGAACATTCAAGATGCCAGGAATAGTGTGTGTTCCTATACACATGGACAGAACATTTAACAATCATTAACATGAAAGAAAGCCTTGTCTTTAAAGATCTTCATAATGCAACCAACATATGTACTCAGCTTGCAAGAATATGCATCTGAATTATTTACAGTCTCTTTCTACTGGTTTCCAATAGAATTTAACTTAGGCATACCAGTCACCGACAATCTGTGCAACAGTTTCAGGAATGGCCCAGAATGGCAGCCCCAGAATGTGACATGAATGTGGTGTAGATTCACCTAAGAATCCAGAGCTTTAATGCAGCTCCTCCATTCCCCAGTGGCAGGATTTTAAAGCACAGAGAAGACGAAGTTGCAGTAGCTGTTGTGCTTCTCAGTAGCAGCACGGATTGGTGTAACTGTGGTTGGACATCTGTTACTGCTTAATTTGGAAGGGGTGGGTGGGGAGTAGGGATAATAAAAGGATACTGGGTGAGTGTGCAGAAGCTAAATATTGTAAACATTGCTCAAACCTGTTAAAAAGTAGATATAAAAGTCCAAGGGTGTAGCAATGCTAAACTTTTGCCAGAAAATGCTTCTTAAAGAGTACTGCCAGGCATTCCAGAAGTCATGCACTGTAATTCTGCCTTCGCAAGATATTCCTAAAAAGTTTACATAATGGGACTCTGTGTACTACACTATTTTGTAGGGAAAGAAACATAAAATTTCCTGCCTAAGGTTTTGCTCAGAAACTCCTCCAAGAAAGACATAAAGAAAACAGAAGGAAAACAATGACCTTGCATAGCAATAGGAACAGATGCAGGCTCTCCCTGTACCAGCTGATAGGCAGCTGTGTAGCTAGATGACAACTTTCAGGTTAAGTTCCTTAAGTAAGCAACAAAACATGGTTTTCTACAGCTTCTTGGAAAGTGCCATTATATTCTACCATGTCAATAGGTCTCAGCCATTGTTATACCTCCCATCCAGTGAGTTTCTAACATAATGCTCCTTGCACTTCTACTAAAATTACAGTAGCCCTTGAGGACCTATGGAGGAAATGGACTGGATTTCAGTAAAATACTTTTAAAGAGTTTAGACAACTGATTCCTTAAATCCTAAAGCAATCTTACTAAGATTTAAAGACAAAATACACATAGACAAGAATAAAGTAATGATTGTATAACTGACATGGAAATATTCAGAAATATCTTGCTGCTCTCTTTGAGATTTTCTTCCCCTACAATGTAATGCAGAAAGAGGGAAACTTTTCCTAGTGTTAAAGCATGTACTCCAGTACACCTATGTGTATGTTTGTACTGCTGACATTGGAAAATGTTAGGCCTGACTTCCGTGGGTTTCCCCAGACCAATGATATTAATTTAACATAGTTTGGGCGATTTAATTATGCGTAACAAGTAAATATTATTCACATATTAATAGGAACAGCCTATAGCAGTAATGGAAAATCAATCTGTCTGGCTATTTTACGGAACTTCTAAGAGATAAGAAGCAATAAGCTATCCTGAAAGGGATCACAGTATGGGAGAAAGAACATATAAGGAAGAGATATGAACTCCTGTGGAGTTCGGACAAGTGACTACAAAAGATGGAGGCAGTTTATACAGCATTCTGGACAGGTAAGTTTTGCAACTTCCTTTACCCTACATTTTAATAGTATATGCAACAGAAATTCTTAATGTAACTTATTATGAGAGCCAAAGGGTCCTGTGAGGTTAAACAGCATCTTATTGAAATCTCAGCTACATCCTCCTACGTAGTGGGCAGTGTTAACACAGCCTTGCTCTTAATGTCCTTATGTCATCTTTCTCATGTACAGAAAGTTTTTAAGAAATGTCTCCTATCAAGACACCTGTAATATGAAAGATCACTGCGCAACTGAATACATAAGAGAGTCAGATATACTCATGGTCTTTGCATGGAAGTTCCATCTGCCTGCCTAAGCATATGCTAATCCTACAGAGCTCAAAAAATCTAAATCCACTGTTACCAATCACAGGAGCACAACGCTTGCGGATGATTTGGTCCAGTGTTTGTGAAACCTTTTTAGTGAGACTTCAAACCAGCAAACCTGTGTGTAACTGCAGGTCCTTAGAGCTGAATTAAAGTCAGTAAGACTCTGCTTGAGTATGCACTTCACACAGATGTGTTAGTTGCGAGAATACCAGGGATCTTGAACACACACACACACACACACACACACACACATACACACACAGAGACACACACACACACACATATACACATATGTATACTTTAAATTTAGATTTTGCATAATGTAGTAATTCACAAGGTCTATGCATTTTAGTAATACAGGTGAGAACTTTCCATATTTAACTGATAAAATAAATTATCTTGTTTATGATTTTAGAAACAATAAAAGTTCTGCTGGTGTATGTCAATAAAATAAGTACTTGGGTGAAATGATGGGAAGAGTTGGAAAGATAAAAGCAAAAAGCACTTTTTGCAGCTTACCTCTTAACATTAAGAAAAATCCAAACAGAACATGTTAAATACAATATTTTCTTCCCATTGTCAACAGCTTTAATTCCATATTATAAACACCTAATACCTAATTCTAAAAAAAAATAGTTTACTCAAAGTAAATAACATTGTCATTAAAGAACAGTTTAAGGCCATACAGTAGCATAGTAGCTGCTCTCAAGACATAATGGGACATTAAATAATCAAAGTTAATGAGCAAGAGGTTGATAAGAAGCAGGGAGATCCACTCTTCTGTTCCTGTATGTTGACGCGTCACAAAAAAAGACACAAAGCAACAGACAGCAGGTAAGACCTGCAAGTGCTTCACCATTTTTTTCAAAGGAAAGTCTTCTCTGCCATTAAATTTTTCTTACTGTTTCTTGGCTATAAAGTGAAGATAAAAATCTGTCTATAGAAATTGACATTATTGATCAGCAAAGGACTGTACCATACTACAGCTTAAAGTTGCAGGGGTTGTGATTTCTTTTTCAAAGCACATCTTATATGCTCTGTAAACAACTCTTAGAAAATCTGTCACTTTTTTCCTACTTCAGGAATCCCAATAATTTTTTTCTCTCTTGTCAATTCAATATTTCTTTAAAAGACCATATCATAAATTCTCCTGTGTGAATGGCAAAAAGATCCCAATGAAATTATACTATTTTTAACAGCTGGCAAACCAGGAGTAGAACAGAGTTTGTTTTAAATTCACAATACAAGAAGAATCATTTGCATACTGATATTTAGGAAATGCACACTCTGATCTGCCTATATTAAGCTTTGTATTATGGGTAACTGTTGCGGTTTAACTGCAGCTGGCAAATAAGCACCCCACAGACTCTTGCTCACTTCCCCCCTACTGAGGCTGGAGAGAGAACTGGATGGTAAAAATAAGAAGACTTGTGGATGAGATAAAGACAAGTTCATAGGGAAAGCAAAAGCTGTGCATGCAAGCAAAGCAAAACAAGGAATTAATTCACCACTTCCAGTACCCAGGGAGGTGTTCAACTATCTCCAGGAAAGAAGGATTCCATCCCATCTAACAGTTACTTGGGACATTCACTGCAAATGCATTCCATGTCAAATCATAATTTTAAACAGAGGAATCATCTAAAAAAAAATAACTGATAAATGACCATTTTAACTTCAAAACCTATAACCTAATAATGTGTTTCCCCCCCCCCCCAAAAAAAAAACAAAAGAAAACAAACAGTAATTGAATTTGAATGGTCTTAAAACATCCATGCAATGCAATCAAGTTTCCAATCACTCTCCCATTCAGAGATACCAAAAAATCTTTTAGGTTGTTCACTGCATTGCAGTATGATATTAGCAATTTCGTATCACGCTACGTTAGTATTGTTTCTTACTTGTTCTTATTTTCAGTAATACAATTTGAAAGGTATTTATATTGCTATATTTCTCTGTGGCATTCAAGAAAACAGTTACTAATACAATATGAAGGGAAGGATGCTAACAAGAGAAAAAGCTTTTAATAGGCTAAAACAGCTTTTCCTGGAATGAGACAACCTAGCCTTTAAGCATTTTAGAAAACCATTTTTAGCTTTTCTTGAGAGAACTGGTATACGAATGGGGAATAAAAAAATACAGAATAAATAAGATGTCATTTGTAATCTTGCATTTAAATTAGTAGTCATTCTTCAGTTCTACCTTAGATACTTCCAAAATTGGAATCCTGTGTCAAGGAATGCTACCTACACTTTTCTAGAGAACACAAATGCGACACAGAATAACTGTATAATTTTCCAGGAACTTTCTGTAGCCCATGTTCACTCTGATTCTACACACTCAACTCAGAGTGCTGCCAACAGCATATTCTACAGTACTTGTACTGCAGGTACAATATCACCCTGTGTTTCTATAGCATGTAAAACCAGCCTGAGGTTCCGAGGCGTCAAAGGTGAAGTTGTTTGCAATAAAAAAATTAAAACTGACAAGTGTTTCTTGCTTAAAATTTGAAGGAAAACACATGGTTGATGTAAGATTGAGATTCCCTGTGCCTAGGAGGACGTTAGCAAGCACAGGCATTTGTTCTTATAGATGAAAAACAGATTCATGTTATGAAACCAATACTGTCAGTAACTGGGGTACAGCGATGCACTTTGTTAAGGTAATGGCCTGTGCTGGATAGGTATCCAATAGTGAGGATGGACACATCTGCAAAAAGCCTCACAGCCCCTTCTCTACCCATGACTCTTCTAGAGATTAACACTGCTAGCTCCACCCAGCTCCTCATCTCAAGTAATCACAACTGCCATTTTCTTTAGAGAGAACAGGAGGGAAGTTGCTTCCACTGGTTTTAATGCCCTGTCTCTGGTGAGGCCCCACCGGGAGTGCTGTGTCCAGCTCTGGAGTCCTCAGCACAGGAAAGACACAGACCTGTTGAGGCAAGTCCAGAGAGCCACAGAAATATAAGAGGGCTGGAGCACCTCTCCTATGAGGAAAGGTGAGAAAGTTGCGGTTGTTCAGTCTGGAGAAGGCTCAGGGGAGCCTTATTTCAGCATTTCAATATATAAAGGAGGCTTATAAGAAAGATGGAAACAGACTTTTTTAATAGGGCCTGTTGCGACAGGACAGGAAGTAATAGTCTTAAACTAAAATAGGGTAGATTTAGAGTAGGTATAAGGGAGATTTTTTTACAATGAGGTTGGTAAAACACTGGAACAGGTTGCCAACAGAGGTGATAGATGCCCTGTCTCAGGCAATATTCAAGGTTAGGCTGGATGGTGCTCTAAGCAGCCTGAACTAGTTGAAAATGTCCCTGCTCATTCTGGGGGGAACTGGACTAGATGAACTTAAAAGGTCCTTTCCAATAGAAAGTATTCTATGATTCTCTGAGCAACTGAATAGTTTATTATTTCTACAACATCCCTACACACACCTTTACTGCTTTTATATGAAAGAAGAAAAACATTCCCCAAACTGAAAAACTATTTAGCAATTGCTAGTAAAAGTCTAACTATTTTTTCTTTCTATAAACCTTACTTACACCTCTGCAGGAAAATAATAAAAAAATCTCTACTGGCAACTATGTAAGAAGTATACTGAGATTTCCATACTTCAGTACCAGCCTTCCTATTCACAACAGACTTCCATTTCCTTACAGCATGTGTTTTCAGAGAAAGTATGTAAACCAATAACATCTGAAACTTGTGATGTAAAACTAAATTAACACTAAATAACACATAACCCCAAAGGATTTTTTCTTGTGCATCTGAAAAAGGACATTGAGCCTATGTATGTAGCATGCATGTAGAAGGTAAGAATCAACATATTTTTGTCACTTTACATGGAATAGTGGGTCAGTAATCCACAAAATAAGATTTTATTAATAGATTATAAATAGTTCAAAAATATTTACCTAAATCTATTAAATCAAATATATATTCTTCATATATTTTTTTTCTCCACAAATTGATCAGTAAATATTAAAATGTTTAAGGTCTTAGGGTCATCAGATAAGTAGCTTGTTCTCAAGACTGGTTTTGATCGGTCTCAAACGGTTACAGACTGTCCAGTAAAATATACAAGTGAAAAAAAATGTAAATATGAAAAAAATTACCTTTAACAGATAAATAAGGGTCCTTATGAGAAAAAAAGTAAACACCCACATAAAATTATGTTGGCAAAATCAGTAGTTAGATTTTTTTATTTTCTACCTTTTTCTTCTGTAAGTCAAAAGACTAAGCAAAATCTGATTTGATGCAGCATGGCTCTTTGAATAGTTATTACTTGCTGTCCATTTATTCAAGAATTCTCCTTTAAAAATGTCACAAGCACATTGTTTATTGTCAAATCTGTTCTTCAGGTGTTACTTCGTCTTGTCAGGCTTTTCTTTACCATCTTAGATGTTGCTGTTTTCTGTAGTCTATATGATGGGATTTCAATTTGGCCAAGAAAATACATGTATTTAGACTGCACTGTACTGTATTTTAGACAGCAAAGATAAATATGAAATTCTATAGAAGTTACATGAAAAAGTTGTAATGAAATATTTTATTGTTTTGAAAATGAGTACAATGAATTACAATTTATTAGAAAAGTACGAGTATTTTCCAAAACTAATCTTTCCTATCTCATCAACATTTTGTCCCATGTTTTAACCTCTTATAGAGACTCAATCTTACACTGTTCCTTTAGGGGCTAACTCTCTGTCAGCCACAAAACTGACACTTCAAGCAAGTAACAAAAAGTAGACCACACAACCCTTACTGTCAGATTAACGGGTGATTTTCTTTTCCTCTTCAAAAGATAGTGTTGTTCACTAAATGCTTATTTCTTTTATTCATGTATTATCTTAAATTTTGCTTCTTCATTATTTCCCAAAAACAAAGCCATGGATTTTTTGAACGGATGTTTGCTAACATATACTCTAACATTAGCTTATGTAAGAGAGAGAATTCCAATAAGAGTGAAATAGATAAAATGTTTTTCCTTAGCCAGAATGGAGAATGATTATATATATCTCCTATTTAAAAAGAGACAGGAGGGGAGGCAGGCAGGTAAGCAGGAAGGAAAGAAGGAGGGAGAGAAAGGGAAGATTAGAGAAAGACAGAAAGAGAGACAAAGAAAAGAGACAGAAAGAGAGAAAAGGGGAAGAGAAGGGAAGGAAAAAGGAAAGGAAAGGAAAGGAAAGGAAAGGAAAGGAGAAAGGAAAGGAAAAAGGAAAGGAAGAAGGAAAGGAAAAAAGAAAGGAAAAAAGAAAGGAAAGAGGAAAGGAAAGGAAAGGAAAAAAGAAAGGAAAAAGGAAAGGAAAGGAAAGGAAAGGAAAGGAAAGGAAAGGAAAGGAAAGGAAAGGAAAGGAAAGGAAAGGAAAGGAAAGGAAAGGAAAGGAAAGGAAAGGAAAGGAAAGGAAAGAGGAAAGGAAAGGAAAGAGGAAAGGAAAGGAAAGGAAAGGAAAGGAAAGGAAAGGAAAGGAAAGAGGAAAGGAAAGGAAAGGAAAGGAAAGGAAAGGAAAGGAAAGGAAAGGAAAGGAAAGGAAAGGAAAGGAAAGGAAAGGAAAGGAAAGGAAAGGAAAGGAAAGGAAAGGAAAGGAAAGGAAAGGAAAGGAAAGGAAAGGAAAGGAAAGGAAAGGAAAGGAAAGGAAAGGAAAGGAAAGGAAAGGAAAGGAAAGGAAAGGAGAAAGGAAAGGAGAAAGGAAAGGAAAAAGGAAAGGAAAAAGGAAAGGAAAAAGGAAAGGAAAAAGGAAAGGAAAAAGGAAAGGAAAAAGGAAAGGAAAGGAAAAAGGAAAAAGGAAAGGAAAAAGGAAAGGAAAAAGGAAAGGAAAAAGGAAAGGAAAAAGGAAAGGAAAAAGGAAAGGAAAAAGGAAAGAGAGGGAGAGGAGAGGGAGAGGAGAGGAGAGGAGAGGAGAGGAGAGGAGAGGAGAGGAGAGGAGAGGAGAGGAGAGGAGAGGAGAGGAGGGGAGAGGAGAGAGGGAAGGAGAGGAGAGGGAGAGGAGAGGAGAGGAGAGGGGAGGGGAGAGGGAGGGGAGAGGAGAGGAGAGGAGAGGAGAGGAGAGGAGAGGGAGAGGAGAGGAGAGGAGAGGAGAGGAGAGGAGAGGAGAGGAAAGGAAAGGAAAGGAAAGGAAAGGAAAGGAAAGGAAAGGAAAGGAAAGGAAAGGAAAGGAAAGGAAAGGAAAGGAAAGGAAAGGAAAGGAAAGGAAAGGAAAGGAAAGGAAAGGAAAGGAAAGAGACAGAAAAGGAAAGGAAAGGAAAGAGACAGAAAAGGAAAGGAAAGGAAAGAGACAGAAAAGGAAAGGAAAGGAAAGAGACAGAAAAGGAAAGGAAAGGAAAGAGAAGGAGAGAGACAGAAAAGGAAAGGAAAGGAAAGAGACAGAAAAGGAAAGGAAGGAGAGAGACAGAAAAAGGGAAGGAAGGAGAGAGACAGATAAAGGGAAGGAAGGAAGGAAGGAATGGAGGAAGGGAGGAAGGGAAGGGGTGAAAGGAAATCACTGGTTTTCTCAGAAGGATTTTCTTTTATACATAGCTTTATCGTATAATTTTGTCCCTGTTGGGCACACTGCCTAAATTTAAACACAAACAGTCAAGCAATGAAGAAACATTACCACATTTACTGTGAACAAAAACTCCCAGTTGTACAGTGAAATTTTAATACATTTCAACTTATCTCTTTTACTAATGGGAAGAGTACAAACCCTGCAGGAATTCGCTCTGCAAACTGGTAATTACTGTAGACTCACTTTTTTATAATGCATATGTATAGGCAGACACAAGAACCATAGCTGCCCTTTTGATGTAGGTTACAATAGAATGCTTAAAAAAATTATGAAAATTCACAGCAATGCTAAAGGAATGCATTATTTCATGCGAAGTTGTCCTTTAGTGATACTCAAGAAAATAAATATATATAATACAATATAATATACATATATTTATTTGATTTATAAACCAAAACACAAGCCTGTTCTTTTTTTTCAATTGGGTTTGGTTAGTTGTTTTTTTGTATGTGTGTGCTTGTTGGTGTTTGGTTTTTTTTTTGTTGTGTTCCCCCCCCCAATGTACAGAATAAATCTACCCCTACTGGTACAAAGCTGGAGTTTCCATCCTACAATATTCTGTGAGCACAGAAATTTTTTTTTTGTTCTCCCAGGCTTCTTCCTCTGCAAAACCTTCAAATTTAAATAGTTTTGATCTTCAAATTTATGTCTCATTAAATCATTATAGCACATATTTAAAAGCACTATTTTAGTTGCATAGATTTACAACACACAAGGTCCAACTCAGCTAAGATAGGACATGCTGTGTCTGGCAGAACATGTTTGAAGTCTACACAAAGACAGATTTAATTTAATCCAAGCGGGTGTGGAATCTAAGCAAGAACTACTGCCACTGTCATTGCTAAGGACAATATTTATCTTTAATATAGTAATGGCAAGACAGAGCGATATGTTAACTAAAATAGAAGCAAAAGTAAGGGCCTGCAAAACATACACATATTTCCAGGTCTCTTATGGTCTACACCATTTGGGTGGGGTTTTTTTAATGCCTATCAACCATGCCACTTGATTCTGCAAATACTTGCATCCTCATTGTCTATGTACACATATATTCATACCCTCCTCTTGAAGATAGAAAAAATTCGTCTCAAACAATTCAATAAATAATTAAATCATTGTGTCCTGTAAGCATAACAGACAAAAAATTGTATCCGAATTCCATATTCTGAAGTTCCTGTAAACAGGCACATCTTCAAAATTGCCAAAAGAACAAACTATATTTTTATCATTTACTTAAAAAAATGATTTATCAATACCATTTATACTTACGTAGCATCTACTTAAGCAAAATGCCGCATATTCACTAGTTTGCAGCACCCACCTTGGTAAAACCAAAATCTGCCTGTTTCTGTTAAGAAGCTGTTGTGTCTTCTGCTGGTTGGACAGTAATGTGAACCATTAGCAAGTTTCTCTTACTATGGAACAGCACAGTCACAGCTCAAAGCAGTCACAGGTAAAGTCACTAGAACTAGTGATAAATAGCATAAGTCAGTGCCAACGATTACTCTGAATCACCAACAGAGAACCAATTGCCAGATGAAAACTGTAAGACAGTGATGGGGAAGGTCTTTCTTGTAACACCCTGAAGCACAGTTTCCATGGAGGCACTATTAGAACCCTTAAAATTTTACATGAGTTTAAAATTCTGACTTCCCACATTGCTAGCACTAGGTATCTCTCTCACAAATGTAACTCTCTTCTCCAGAGATGGTTGCTTTTAACAATGAAATTACTCTTTCACAAAAAAGTGAATCATTAATAACTCTGGAATCACTTTTTAACTGTTTTTTGGTTTTGCTTTTTTGTTTTTGTTGTGTTTAATAAAAGAAATCTGATCTTGACTAAATTTGAAGAGATTCTTTCCTATACACAATTAGGGAGTTCAGTACAATGGAAGCATCAGACTGAGGAAGGGTGCCATACTGGGTTTACTAACAAAAGCCACTACACTTGATGCATGAATGTATAGTAAGTGAGAATAAGTATGAGAAAGTGAAATGCTCATTCCTATGAAGAAGTGAAATCCACAAAATGCTAGAAGGAAAGGACTAAGAAATATGTGTGCCAGCAGGTCTACAAGTGTAAACATTCCTCACTAAAATTCATTTTCACAGTAGATAAATGCTGTATTACTTATAGCTCTGGCTGATGCAACACTTAGGATGTGCTTAGTCAGCAAGTCTCTGTTGAAAGCATATAGGAGGTAACACAAACTCACCCTCTGAAATCACCTTCACCACTGTGCATCATAATTAAGGGAACAACCTTGTTACAATGGTTTCTGTCTTAGGGTGGGCAGAGGAGATAAGCAGAAGCAGAGTCTGGATTTCCCAACACATATGCTGTGCTGAAACATCACTGAATTCCTAGATTTCAGAAACAGTATGGGGATAAACAAGACAAAATACAACCCAGACTAAGTGCCTTTTGGGATAGAAGACACCAGATCTAGTCATATTTCTAAATGGGAGAAACACCACCTTTACAATGACTATGCAGCAGGCAGGCTGCTTTCCTCTTCCTGAGTTACCAATTTAATTTAATTCCCAAGAATTCACAGAAAAAGAAACTACAACCAACTTCATAAAGAAACATCTCCCTTTTATGTATTGTCACATGCAAAAGTGAACACTGCCTATTTTTAACAATTTTTAACTAAAAAAATTATGATACTAAAATCAGTTTTACTAAATGAGTGAAAAAAGATTGTACGTGAAGCAACTATGTATAAAGACAATCTAACAAAAGTATTTATTCATTATTTATTTATTGACTCCCAATTTTTCGTGCTTATTTCAATTTGAGATTAAATTTAGCAGAGCACATAAGACATTCAACACATGCACGGGTTCTGTGGATCTTGATGTTAAATAACTTCTTTATTACTCCTTATTTCTGTAACATTATGTGTAACATTTGATCATGCATGTGTAAAGAAAACTAATCAAAGCACAGGCAGCTGCAGTTCAAGGAGATAGCCCTCAGTGCGACCTGAGACAACATACTGTAAACTCCTGACAGTGAAGCTAGAATAAATTTTGGTTGCCTGTACACCTCCACCCTGGATGCATGTGTTACTTTTATGAGCAATTAATTCTGATACTAAACTTAACTGTGAAGGAATCCACTGGCTCGCAAAGTACGCCTTAAACCATGTTTGAGATGCTGACATTTTAAAGTAATCTTTAAGGGAGAATAGATAGCCCTAAACTGTGGGATGCAGAGGCACTTCAAAACCTGTAGAGCCCAGCTGAGTACTGTGCTGGCTGGGATGACAGCCATGCTCCCACTGCCACTCCTTCATGTCTGCCCAAGAATTTAGACACCAGCCATCATGTCTATCACAGATGCTGCTGCAGAATGACCCTTCCTCAGTGAGCAGCACCAGTGAGGGAGGAAGGCATGGGGGGGGGGGGGCAGAACAGAAATGGTTTCTTTCTTTACTATTTACCTGTTTAACTTATGGGTGGATGAAAATTCTGTATGTTTATAATAGAAGAAGCAGTAAGCAAAAAGAAAATTATTTTTAAGCACAATACCACGGAAAAGACCAACAAAGTATAGGAAGCTTACCACATAGTAGCATTGCTTTTTACATGTCACCAGTGCTGTAGGTATCATTGCCTCCTGTGCTACACCTGTGTATCTCCTGCTATGTTAAGTAATAAATATTCAAGCAGCTATCATTTCTAGAGGTTTACAAATGTGAATGTGCATTCATTTGTACAATGTCCTGAGATTAAGACTTCCATGTAATCAAACTGTTAGCTGTTAATACATTTGTGGTGGATTGTAGCCAGCCCATTACTGCAGTTTCTGTCACAGTAACTTGCCCCTGAGCAAGAAATTTCAAACAGGTAGTCAAGATTTTCTTGCATAATTCACACTAATTGTAGCTAAATTGGTCCAAATAACTACCAAACTGTTTTTGAAAGATCAACATGTCCTCTTTCGGTTTTGCATTTAAGGTGGGGAAGACAATACATGATTCACTGATTCATTAGGAAAGCATGTTCATATAGACAGGAAATCTTGCATTTAAATAGAAAATCAGTTTTTCTCCTAATCTCTTATTTTATAATAGCTTGTCTTCATCTACATGTATTTATTTAAAATCAGTCAAGGAGAATTCTAATGCTAGACTGCACCCAAGGAAAAAACAGCATTTTAGTAACACAATTTTGTCGTCCTCAGATTTTCCATTGCTTTTGGCTTTATTCAGTTACAAGAGCAGTCACTCACCTGTCTGGCTTTGATACTATCACAGATCTAAAATAGATTAGGCAGTGGTAGCTACAGCTTTGCTGCAGCAACCTGTTCCTGTATGTCAGAGCTGGAATAAGAAAAGTTATACTCCCAAGACAATCAAACTTTCAGAATTCTGCAGAACCTGCTGGAAAGGCAAACCAATTAATGGGGAATGATTTCTTTTTGTTTTTTTTTTTTAAGAAAATAAGCTGTTTTAGTAAATGAAGCTTATGCAATCAGACACATGAATTCAGCAGAGGATGACAACAGCCATATAGATGTCCCAGGAACAATCAGGCCACCCTACCCAGAAGAAGGTATTCTAATATCCTGGAATAAAGTAAAATAACTGCATCTTTTGTCACTTGGCAGTATGCACTGTATTTGAACCTTTTTATCTTCTAGATTATTTCAGTTACAGGAATAAATGCAGTCCTCATTTATTCCTTGTTTTTATCACATCCTAACTGCCCATTTTGATTTGCCAGTATTCACCACTTTTAAAAATCAAGCAACACACTTCCTCATAGACAAATAAGTCAGCTGAACACATTTAGTGCGTTCCCAGCTTCTTCTGAAAGGTCTCTCTCAACTTTACCTAGAGGAATACAACATTCAGTGCATGTTTAAAATTTCTTTCATTTTTGCCTTCTGCTTCTGGTGTTAGGTCAGACTAAGTCTAGCATCAGCTACAGTAATCCTGCTATTACTCAGCATATGAATTGCTAAGCATGGGCTCTGCAAACAGGAATGCCCTCATTCCCTATGCAAAGACCAGTCGGCAGTCTCTAATCCTGCGTGTATACTTATGTGCACATGCAGTGCTCATGCTAAGCCTTGTATTTATTCCTGTCATAGCACCCAGCAGCTTACTACAGGACAAAACTTACTTTATTCACCTTTTAATATGTAAATGCTTTGCAGGAAATACATATACTGTGCACTTTTGTGTACGAAACAGATCAGGCTGGTAGATTCTAAGATTCTATGAAAGTGAAATGGCTTGGTGCATGCAAAACACTGTCCCAGAGCCTCTTCCCACTGCAGTCAGTAAGAGTGTTGTTCTGTTTCACTGAAGGCAGAAGGTGCCTGTCATAGTTTTTTTGTAACAGCTGTGAGAAACAGAGCCTAACATAATAATCTGGAAGTCTGTCAGTGACAATCTCCCTTCCCCCAAGTTATAAAATTGAGAGGATTATTGTACTGGGATGCATTTTCTAAACTGTATCTGCTTTCTAGTGTACTTCAAATATATTAGCCCAAGCGAGTGAAGTGTGAGGCTATCAGCTTAACTATCTAACAGATGGGATCAAACTCCACTTTGTTTACATTTTGATGCTCGTATGGCAGTAGAACGGCACAGACCTGAAACATGTGGTAACCCTAGCAGGTATCAGTGGTAGACCTTATTCACAGACGCTGCTATAGCTGCTCCTCAGTGTCCTTTCTCCCCCGACAAATTCGCAGCAGCTCTGATGAGAGCTCCCAGACAGGCTTTTACTGCCACTCTCACCATCGCGAAAGCCATTTCCTGAAGTCCTCACTTTCATTCACCTCCACATATGCGATTGTCAGCTGCAGCTGTACAGTAAACGCCTGTATGTATGCAGGAAGAGTTAAATCAGCACACTGAGCCCTTAATTGCAACTTTTCTCTCCTGCGGGACAAAAGCACAGGCCAGATGGAATGGGTTCCTCCCTTTAGACCTCAGGGTCTACGTGATGGACGATGCTAGCATAAAACAAGCATGCACATACAGAGAGGACTGAACTCAGCTCCAAGAAACTCGTGTGTCACCTCATTACAGCCAGTGGATTTCCATGATGAAAAGTTCAAGTCACAGTGAGACAAATGGGAGACTTTTCTCTCATTTTTGTGAGTTCCACCAGGTCATAATTAAAAGCAACATTTAGCCTAACACAAATTAGTGACTGGTAAGACCAAGATGCAACCACAAGCACAGACTCTTTCTCCACTCTGCTTACCACCTAATCCTCTTTGGTGTGAAAACTGGTCTGGAAATTGCATACAAGCCACCCTTCTGTTGAGATTTCCAGTTTCCGAGTAACAACTCTGCCAGACACACCACAAAAGCAGACTCTGTTACAGTATGCTGATAAGTCTGTTTCCACTCCTAGGAAAAGCCAGATGGTGCAGAGGTGTGTGATAGTAATTTCTAAACCCCCAGATTTTAAAATCCAAGAATAGTTGTAGTTAGTTTGAGTTTAAGGATCAGATTCAGGTCAGTCCCATTTCATCCAGACTGATTCACTTTTCCCTATTATTATTTGATTGCCAAAAATGTGATTGCTGCTGTGAAATCCTCAAAAAAGAAGAGCAGTTTAACTTTGAGAGCTTAAATGCAGACACAGAGGAACAAGATATAAGAAGCAGCTAAGAAGGGAGTCAAACTCATGGCATTATTTTCCTTACCTTTCTAAAAAAAAAAAAAACCAAAAAAATTTTTCATCAGGAAATAAACACATTCAAGTTCTCACAAAACTGAAAAAGCACATTCTTTATCAATTCATCTAAATTTAATTGAAGACTTTGAAATGAACACTGGCTTTTGGTATTTCAGAAAGCAGTATTTACATGAAGAAAGTATCATGCCAAAACCCAGGAAGTGATGCTCCATTAATATTCATTACATGCCAACACTCAAAAAAAAAAAAAAAAAGAAAGGAAAGAAAATGTAAGCTGCCAAGTTTATTTTGGCAAAGCTGTATGACATGATTTGTATTCAAAGCAAAATTTAGAAAAATGTCTTTAAATAAATGCAAATCCTTTTCAAATTGAAAAAAAAAAAGCAAAACACATAAAACAGTAGAAAAAGCCCTTCTGAGTTTTAGCTTTTTTTCAATGACAGACTGTACATAAGCAGTGATCAGTGAACTACATTGTCATAAAGGACCTACCAGCTTAACTGCTGCACATTTTTTCTCTCTTCATAGAACTTTAGTTGTTCAGTTATCAAGAAGTTATAAACTGATGTTACTTAATATCTTTATTGTCTCCCACCTATTTTATATGGAGAGTAATACCAGTTTTCCTTAGCAAAGACTAAACTACACAAGAACACGCCAGTGGCCTTCAGCATGTTGTTAGGATACTTCTCAGAAATAAAAACACTGATTCGTTGCTTCCCTGGCCCATTGGTAGGACTGGGGCAGTGGTGTCCATACTGTAGAGTGGAATCAATGCCATACAGGAATTCCTAAAAACTCTGAACAGCTTCATGAAACAAGCCCAAGCAGCACTCCTTACATGCTTGGCCACGTTGCTTCTGGCACCTGAATAGGAAAGTATAAAAGCAGGCCAGGTATCTTCCTGCAGCACAGGACCAAGGGATTGTTGTCCCATACTGTGAGATGCCCAGTGACACACAGCATAAAAAACTCAGCCTATCAGGGAAGTACAAGGTTCTGTCCTCAAAAGAAAAACTGGGAGCTTCTGTTTATTCTTGCTTAAAATTTCACCTACTCATTGCAGTTGCTGCCTGTACTCTTCCATTCTGTTTCCATTTCCAACATCCAACCAAGATCTATTGATTTAAGCCTGAGATTTACCTCTTGACAGCAGGCAGGGGAACAGGAGATGAGGGGATCATGGGGTACAGTTCAGGCAAAGGCATCTTCACTGGCTACGCAAAGGGTGTCTCCTCTTCCTGGCAGCCTGGCCAGAGCTGTTTCCACCCTTCCCACGGGAGCAGGGCAGGCTGGCCACAGCCAGGTGGCACTAGGGCTGGTGACACAAAGCAAGGGGTGAGATGGGGACATCTTTGAGCAGGGAGCAGAAGAACAAGATGAGGTAAAAGAGAGTGCTCATGGTTCCTAGGAGGCATTTTGGAAGGAAGGAGGAGCTCATTAGTCAGGCAAAAGGTCTTGCTTGAAAGATGTTTCATCCTTCTTAGAACAAATGATTGTGCTGGTATTTGGGCTGGCTGACAAAGAAAACCAGGTGTGGTGGCAGGAATTAGTAACAACTGCTATACTTGGAAAGAATAGCAACTGAAGACCAAGCCTAAGGAACTGGAGAAACATTGCAGCATCAGAGACTATGCATGATGGAGAGGGGGGAAACAAACAAGTTCAGAACCATTTTAGACTAAAGAGCAGAAAGGAGGCCTCATCTGTATAACCACTGCTTTGCAACCTTTGGAAGCCATTACTGTCAGCTATCTATATGTTCATGCTGATGTATTATTTTTCAAAATTATCATTCAATCCTGTTGGCATATACTGTCTTCAGCTATAAGCATATATGGTAATATTCTTCACCTCATTTAACATTTTCTTCCCTTTTCTACAACAATGGCCGTATTCAATAAGGACTACAAAGATGCTTCCTAGGAGACTGGCAAAAATAGTAACACAGAGGCATCTCACCTAATTACTGAGTAGAACAGTATCAAATAGTTATTAGATAGCAATACTATTACATGCTACTAAAAGAAATATATAACTTCAATAGTTTTGTAAATTCTTCAGTAGTGTCAGCATCCAAATTCAGTACTGTTGAAGGGAATTGTGGCAGATGAGAAGAACATAATTTTCCTTAAATAAAATTGCCACTTCTGTGATTTTTCTGATGTTTTCTGGTGGTTTTGGTCAGGCACAGTTTTTGAAGTCAAAAAAGACTTTGGGTCTATGCCAGGTTGTTCCTTTTTCCTAAACCTTAAATACTTGACATGCTTTGGGAAATGACTGCTGATGAGAAAGTGATGACTTTTTCAAGTGTTTAGTCAGTACAAGAAGCTGCAAAGCTCTCCCAGTCCCTTGTAAAACTTCAAGGGAGTAAAAATATGTGGAGAGAAGCAGAAAACCTGACAGGTAGTGGTTAAGGAAGGAAAGGATGAAGGAAAGGACTGGGTCAGATGAGGAGAAAGAAGTTAGGGGAGGGAGGCGATAAAGGCAGAAGGTAGGGGTGGGGAGGCGGTGGGGGGGGATGTGTAGAGAAATAAAACAAAAGAACTAGGGAAAAAGATGCAAACAAGAAAAATTGAAAAACATGTTAGAGGAAAAGGTCAGAACTACTGGCCTTTCATATTTATAAGAATTTAAAATTCAATATGTCAAGGGGTAAATACTATAATTTTGAGAGAAGCGTGCATAATAGCAAATTGATGGGCCTGCCACAGCCATGCAAAGCTTTCACATGTGAAAACATGTCATTGCACATAATGTGCATCCATCCTGTTGAAATAAAGATGTTCATCAAAAAAGAGGAAGTATGGAATTCATTTTAACGATTTCTACAGTAAATACCCATAACACACACATCCCTTTCAAATGGCTTTTACCAGAATCCTCAATGTACAGGCATTACCTGGATGGTTAGGTTTTACAGTATAAAATCAGGAACTCCACTTAATTCCAACTAATTTGTAAAGCACCTGCAGTGTTCTTGAGGTTCACCTGTGCACCTCAAGAGTTTTACTACCCAGAACGAATCCTTACAACTGATGGAAAACTCTCAAAAAAGACATGAAACCTGCAAGGATAAAAATATATCTGTAATTTAAGAAAAAACAATGCATAAGCCAGAAGTATGCTGCTTTCATTCTCAACTTCATTCAACTCCTAAAAATCACCTGGTTTTGCAGAGACACAAAGTATGAATGTAAAAAATGGAATAACATGACAGCAACCCTGAAGGATCCCTTTCTCACAGAACATTAAGCAAAGAACCAGCATAAGCAACAGTACTCAAAACTTCACATGCATGGAACCTGTCAACATGGGGAGTAGATGGGGCAAATATATACCATGACACACTAGATCAAGTCAGAAGACACCTTAGCTCTCATGCCCGTATGGAAGAAAGTCAAAGCCATACTCTCACTTGTACCCAGAGTACAAAGAAAAGTGAAAAGTATTTGCCCTATTAACCCAAATAACTTACAAGGATAATGAATATGATTAAAAAAAATTAAAAAAAAAATTGTCAACCTATCTGATTATGTCTCCAAGCAAAACAATAGTTAGGCAGTTGCAGAGTCTACACGTACTATCTGTTTTACCTTTCCACAATTTCTGAATGCATTAATCTGCTCCTACGATCTCTGGTGGAAAGGTAGACTTTGCAAAGATACTTAGTTCTTACAATATGGTTGCACAAAAGTATGGCCTAGAAGCTGCATGCAGTCCCCAAAATGTTTTGTTTTGGCCTGCCAGGAACTTACTGCCAGGGAATTCCATTACACTTACTTAATAGTGAAAAGGTAGCAGCAATTAGCAGCTCCTGCCTAGTCACACCACACGTCTTATTAATGCAAGCAAAGGTACCTCTGGATTACAAGAGTGCTGCAGAAGGTGGGCTGGAGGGGAAGCTTGGGAGAAGATTAGAGAGGTGTAATAATTTTCAACACTAAGAAGAAAGATGTAGGAGATCTGGTTTCACTACGCTGCTGTTTACTCAAATGTCTGCCTGATACAGGTATTTCAGATTTGCATTTTCACTCGTACGAGAGCCTGGGGTGGGGGGGTAGGGGGGGGTGGGGGGGAATATCTCTATTCATGCCACGCCTGGAACTAAAAAATTACTCGACACCTAAGAACTTGGAATCCCCCATACTTCATGTAAGAAGAATGGTAAAATACATTACCCGAGTACATGATTGCACAGGTTATTTGCCAGACATCAACAAGACTTCAGAGTATTCAGATGTATTTCTGAGTATAGTGCAAAAAAAGGTAAACGAAACTGATGGATCAGCCATGCTAAAATTAGATTCTAAATGGCATACTACACAACAGAGAGCTTTACAGAATTTTTAGGAAAGGTTTATATAAGTTTGTTTGTTTGTTTTGGTTTTTTTTTTCAAAAGGTTTGCGTAAGAACTATTTCACCAGAAGGGTCTTTTGTAGCAACACGTGGTTAAGCTCTTTCCTTGGTATTATGGACAGACCTCACCAATGCTACTGAGCCAATCAATATCCCATACTGTTAGGTTTTCACATATCTGTAGGCAGATCCTGAGCTTTTAGGCAAACAGATCCTTAAAGATCACAGCTGACCAGGACATGAATCAAGGTAAATTTTCATTTTTCAAGGTAAATTTTCAAGTTTTTATGGAGTGATTAACTAGACACAATCACTATGGTTCAGTTAATTAAGTACAGCAGTTACTTATTCTCATTTTTACTGGTTCTCAGACACTTTTAACTACAAAACATTAATGGAATAGCCTTACATGTTTCATGACAATCGCACTCTTTTTGACTCAATTTTATTAATCTAATAAAAACCTATGGACATGTGACATCACAGACAGTAAAAAAAATATGAAATAACGCATTTGGAAAAAAAATAATTGACATTTGCTGTTGTCTTCACAATCTAAACTATGTTCAAAATTTTTCTATCAGTAAAATTAATTTTAAAATCTTGTTTATAACTAAGTATTTTCAGAAAACCTTTAGATTTTTGCCTCCTTCTCCAGCAAAGTTAGTGTAATAACCCACACAATTCCAGTCTGCACACACTTTACAAACCAAATTATATATGATATATGCTAGCCTCTCACCTACTGTTGTTCATACTAGCCAACAGTTTACACCTGACTGACTGGACTGTGACTAAGCATATAAATTAAAACTTAAAAGTAATAACCACCTATTTAGTATTAAATCTTATTCAAATCTGATAATTGTGGAATATTTGGAGAATACCATTTTGCAGTTCTGCTCATTTTATGATTAATAAAAACAAAGGTTTGAAAACATAAAAAAAACAGTCCTTATACATAACATATACACATTTTTAAAGACAATGAACAGATTTGGAATGTTGAGCATTTCTTATATGAAAAGGCATCCAACTGGAAACAAGTTAGAAGGACCAGAGCCTTGGAATTGGTGAGGTTAGCTCCTACTCCTCATTCAAAGTATACCAGTATGACTGTCAATTACTCTCTACAAAAATATGGTATGAAAAAGCTGAAGTTTAAATCACATTAGGGGGAAAATACAATAACTAAAGCAAGGTCTTTACATTACGTACAGGACCTGATCAAAACCTTTCTTTTCACCGATTTCAGTGTGGGCTTTGGATCAAGGCCATATTGATTGCAGACAGCATGATTCAATGATTAAGACAGCAAACTTAGGTTTCATTCTTAGCCTGGTCATTCACTGTGTTCTGAGTCTTGGAAAGTTAATCACTTCTTACATCTTACTTTTTCCATCTATATAATGGGAATAATGCTGATTCCTTTTATCAGTAAAGGGAACCAATATAATCAGACAAAGGGACCTAAATACTCAACTTATCTAAGTGTGAAACTAACCCCCTTATTTTTAACTTTAAATAAAATTTCCTGGAGCAGTAGGAACCTCAGCTGGTAATTTACAATCCTGTTTATGTGGTAATCTTAGCTCTAAGATACATGTATGCACACATGCATGTGTACATAAGAGTAAGAGAGACCGAGAGACAGAAGACACTGGTGCACAGTAACTGGCACTTCATGAGATGATACTTGATTTTTCTAAGAAAGAAAAAGTAGCTGTCAGTTAAACTGCCATTTCTGTCACACTTTTTAATAATGCTGCTCCTGTAATTACACTGTGGTTCTTTATAGTTACTCAGTAAAAGCTTGCTTAGTTTTAGTATGGAAAACAATTTATGAAATTATAGAAACAGACTGAACACAGCAGTTCATTTGTTGAGGCAATTATCCAGATCCTTGTCAAAAAAGAGAAAGAGTAAAGACTGTGATGTGCAAAAAATGTTTCTAATTCTGCACTATAATACATACAATATGTCTGTGGTTGTGCTGGATTATGTTAATAAACTGCAGTCGAAATGTATTTGTCACAACACAAAGGAAGGGTGCTATCAATTGTCTTGCCAGATATTTTAAATTAGTCACCAAAACGTCTAGCCAGGGTTTCCTCTATGACCCTTAGATGAAGGGAGAGGCTTATTGGACAGTTTTTTCCTGTGGGATTAGACAGATTCTTCTAATGCTCAAGTATTTTGAATAATCTGGAAAATAACTGTAAAGTGAACTGTGGCACAATTGCCTTTTTTAACAGACATGTACAAGTCAACCCTGAACACAAATCCAGTGTTGTTTTTGGCTGGTTATCACTCAGAAATGAGTTTCCCTAATATTTCTTAGCAAAAATGGATAGGGGATTTATTCCTCCATTTGGGAAGAGCAAAGGGCATAAGGAGTAAGACACTGCTCAGCCAAAAGAGCAAACAGATAATGGCAAAAATCTAAACACAAAGTAAAAAAAAAATAAAAAAAAAATCAACTTTAAAAAGGTGAAGAAAGAAAGAAAAAAGAGATAAATATTGAAAACAAAACACATGCTTGTTTGATATCGTACGCAGATTCAGGAAGAAATTGTACGGTTTTTAAAGATGCAGTAAAAGCAAATTGGAAAGTGAGCATCTTAAAGAAAGTTGGCACTCCAGAAACATATTTACTACTTTCAGTACTGAAATTCATTACTTGTCATAATTTTAATCTGTCCTTTCTTGATAATCATATGTCATTTATTCTACCACATAGTGATTTATAACATGTAAATTTTTTCCCACTATTTCTGAAAGAGAAAAATTCAGACTTTATATTACATAAACTGAAAATGCAACAACCAGTTTATTTTCTTCAGCTGGACACTTCACACTTCAGCAGCAGATACTGTAGACTTTGCTACAAAATATTTTGCAAAATATTTTGCTACAAAACAGGGAAAAGATCTAGATGTGTCGGAGCAATCCCAGGCACAGCTACAGGCTGGGCAGAGAAGAGATGCAGAGCAGCCCTGCGGAGAAGGACTTGGGGTTGCTGGTCAATGAGAAAATGAACATGAGCCGGCTTCAGTGTGCGCTTGCAGCCCAGAAAGCCAACCGTATCCTGGGCTGCATCAAAAGGAGCGTGACCAGCAGGTCGAAGGAGGTAATCCTGCCCCTTTATTCTGCTCTCATGAGACCTCACCTGGAGTATTGTGTGCAGTTCTGGTGTCCTCAGCATAAAAAGGACATGGATCTGTTGGAACAAGTCCAGAGGATGGCCACGAGAATGATCAGGGGACAGGAACACCTCCCATATGAAGATAGGCTGAGAAAGTCGGGGCTGTTCAGCCTGGAGAATAGAAGGCTGCATGGAGACCTCATAGCAGCCTTCCAGTATCTGAAGGGGGCATATAGGGATGCTGGGGATGGACTCTTCATTAGGGACTGTAGTGGTAGGACAAGGGGTAATGGGTTAAAACTTAAACAGGGGAAGTTTAGATTGGATATAAGGAGGAAATTCTTTCCTGTTAGGGTGGTGAGGCACTGGAATAGGTTGTCCAGGGAGGTTGTGACTGCTCCATCCCTGGCAGTGTTCAAGGCCAGGTTGGACGAGGCCTTGGGTAATACAGTTTAGAGTGAGGTGTCCCTGCCCCTGACAGGGGGGTTGGAACTTGATGATCTTAAGGTCCTTTCCAACCCTAACTATTCTATGATTCTATGCAGGAGATAAAATAAAAATGGCATCCAAACATGGTTTATGAATTGTGAGCATGATACAGAAGTTTCATGTATTAAAATGTGGATGCAATTTCTTCCTTCCCCACCTCCCCCAACATCTGGAGATAGTTTGGTGGAGCAATTTAAACCAAACAGTATCTTTGCTTGACTAGCTCTTTTCTTTTGCAAATAAACAATTAATGAAATGGGCAACTAATTTCCAAAGTGTTCATATTCATTAGGCTGTTTCCTGAAATTAAGTAGCTGTTCCATGATGCAGTGCCCGCAAAAATAGTACTCCTATTCTTTTTCCAAATGTAAAAGTGCTTTTAAGATTATCTGTTTGTGTTTAATCTATCTAGCAAGAACAGCTGAAACAAAAATGTTCCCCAATTTAAAAGCATAAATATATTTTCATAATAAAATAAGGGAAGGACAAATAAAGAACTATTCCACCTGAATCACCTGAAGTCACTGTATGGACCACACACTTCATCATGGGGCAAAATCTGGGTTCCATTATTTTGTGACTGCAGCTCTGAAATACAGATTAATTTATCTGAAGTTATGACTGGCTCTAATATATTCTTCTTTAGAACACGGTGGAAAATACTGTGCAGAAATCTGAGTTCAAACAATTACATAGTATGATTGATTTCAGTAATCAGTTTGGAAGCTTAAGTGTCTGCTAGATACCAGCTACATAACTACACGTACGAATCCTGGTTACCATTCCTGACAAAAACCTCGTCCTTACAAACTGCCCTTTCCACTCAGCTTGTTTTTTATATGTTGCCCACTGCCAGGAAAAGAAAGTTCCTTGAAAAATTTTTTCAGCTGGTCCTCCATTCTCCAGAATTTTTCCCCTGTATCTCCTTCTGGTACAGCTCTGTTTCAGCTGTACACGTACTCACAGAACATACTTTTCCATTCTGTAAAGGAAAATGCAGTGTTACAGAGCTCCATCTCACATTCACTGGGGGAAAAGGCTGTAGTACTTAGAACACTGCCACCACCCCATGTTTTGACACCTTTGCTTTCTCAGCATTTACTGCTCTAGTGAAGAACTGAGGAAGAAGAAATATTCCCCAGCTTTTGCCAGGACATAAACAAAAGTCACTGAACAATAACCTTAATTTCCCTCTGCCACTCAGCTCAAGTGGCAGCAGTGTGGGAGAGAGCCATCAGGACAGACAGGTGGTAGGGTAAGCATCTGAACCTATACGCTGCTCCTCCTTTACAACAGGCTGCTCCATTCCAAGTAGCCTGCAGAACACTTGAAGCGCAGCACGAGTCAACTGGGAATAAAGACTACTGAAAAACACTTACATAGCACAGTACATTTATTTAGTGTTTTACAGACTGAAGCCCTGATACTACAAACATTCACCTCCTGGTATAACACTCCACTGAGTAAATTCTGTCACTAATATTTTTCATATCATTTCACATACACATAAGGTTAAGATCAAGGACACTTTTGCACAAGTCACCTAAGTACCCAGCGCAGGGATGCTCTTTCTGTCCCAGATAAAACACTGGCTTCAACTCATACTATTAAACAAATACACAATTCCACACCCCTTAAATAAACACTAACTTTAAAAAAATGCATAAACTGAAAGGGGATTTCTGTCTGTCAAACTCTCACACAACTGAGAGTGCTGAGTTATGCATGGCAGGGGAAGGGGAGAAGGAAGTGATCTGGATCCATTAACAGTCTCTTTTAGTCAAGTGAACAAACAATGCTGAGAATGGAAGAATGCAACTCTACACATGAAAGGAACCAGCAAAGTACTTCAGGCCGCTCTCTTTTTGATTAAGATCATTCTCACACAGCTTTATCATGGTTTAACTAAACCACTTAGCAAAATAGACTCAGATGATCTTCGTCTCTGTACCAACAAGCTCCAGACCTCTGAACAGCAACCAGACAGAAATCTGAAATGTGTCAACCAATTTATTTTGCTGAATGCTTCAGAAAGGATTATGCCTGACACAGTCAACAATTTTTACACTGGGCAACTCAATTCCCTCCTCCTTTGCCTGAATTTCCCATTTGGAGACAAGAGTCATAAAACTGTTCCTATAGTGCTTCAAAACTGATAGCTGTAAAGCACAGTGTACAAGCTGGGTATTGTATTTGCTCTCAGGATTTAAAACCAATCCATGTAGTAGGTAAAATATATACTGGTATATGGTGCAGTATAATCAGAGAACAGAGGTCTGAAAGAGTAAGTAGTAATGATGAGAGGATTCCCCAGTCTTTGAGGTTAGCTTTGACCTCTGGCCCTTTCAGGCAAAGAGCAGATCATGTTGCTTCATTCATTCAGGACAAAAACTTCGTTAAGATAGAAATTAAAAGGTCACAAATCATAAATGACAGGAAACAGTTTGCAGGCAAACACCAATGAGCACAAACACAGCATCCAAGCAAAAGAAGCAGACTGTGAAGGCATTTGGTGGGAAAGTGCACGGATATACACTTTATGTATGCACTTTTAAATTTTGACTCAAAAGGGCAAAGTAGTTGTGGTTTTCATATGTGAAAATACTTTTCCATGTCCTCTCCTTTTCTGTCTCTGCATTGCAATCATATTCCAGTTGACCCTCAAACATCAAAATACAAGTGTAACCACAGTATTTTCTATTATAGACCAAGTCTTCCACTAATGAAACTCAGCTCTATAGCTTAAGTGTATAACTAAGGGAAACATAAAGAGTAAGTCTGACTAGTAGAGCTGGTTCAAAAATACTGGGTAAAAAAATTCAGTACTCCATATAAGAAATGAATAAAACAAAATCTCACAAATGACTGCAAAAGGCTGTTGTTTTTGAAGACTATGTTTGGTTTAAGTACAATTCCCGAGAAATACAAACCTAATTAAAATAGGTTAAAAAAACTTCATACACATCCCTAAATTCTAAGTTTAACATGACTAAATCTTCACAGCCATACACAAACTTCATTTGTGCATAAGGTAAGAAAAACTTCCATGGAGACATAAGAATTTTAAGTTCATGTAAAAGAAATTAAATGACATCTTGAACTTAGCAATCAAAAATAAAAGCTGAATTTTAAAATTTACAATGTAAAAGCAAATTTTCAAACTGCTACCATAGAAAAAATTTCACAGTAACAGACATATCAAGATTTAAAGTATTCTGATAATGTATTCACATTTGCCCAAAGAAGTGGTAAATGCTCTAACCCTGGCAGTGTTCAAAGCCAGGCTGGACAGAGCCTTGGGCGACATGGCCTGGCGTGAGGCATCCCTGCCCATGGCAGGGGGGTTGAACCTAGACGATCTTAAGGTCCTTTCCAAACCAAACTAATCTATGATTCTATGATCTTCAATATGAAACACAATCTCTCTTCTGACAGTGTACCTTCTAACTCAAAATACTGTATACAGGTGGAAATAAGCCTGTGTATGTATTATCCTCATAG
Source organism: Neopsephotus bourkii (assembly GCF_033783945.1). Taxonomy (NCBI): domain Eukaryota; kingdom Metazoa; phylum Chordata; class Aves; order Psittaciformes; family Psittacidae; genus Neopsephotus; species Neopsephotus bourkii. The sequence continues at coordinate 320,173 of NW_026901571.1, forward strand.
CTAAGAAAAAGGAAATTTTCACTGCTACATGGGTGATCACTGAAATCTTTTACCAAAGACAGAAACATATAAAACAGAATAATTTTCATATAAGACAGAGAGAAAGCAGAAATTATTCTTCTTACTAACTTTCATCACTATTTGTATTGAATCTGATCTGAATAGTGTAATTATGAAGAGTATTAGTATCTGATTTAGCCTTTCAGGGATAATATCAAACATGCTGCTAAGAAGAGTGGCAGAAGGGACAAAGTAAAATTCCAAAATATAAAACTGTAAGGAGGTAAGCTTAACTGATACGATGGATAAAAGCTTAGGTTATTACTTTATGCTACACAATCAAAGACAAAATTTAAAAAGAACATTAATGAAGCATGTTAAATCCCTTCATTGGCTACAAACTTAAAAAGCTAACAAGTATCTTTATGCAAACATCAGTCACTCATTTACAGGAAGAAAAGGTTACAAGTAGAAAATCTTTCAGATGGTGAAATCTCCCTGTTTGCTTAGTGAGAAGTAGTAAACAGTGAATCCAATTCAGAAATAGTACACATTAAGGAAACAGCAGTATTCCATTTCTGTATAAACTCAAATGCTTTTGTCCAGGACCTAAACCTAATGACATCCTTAGAGCTGCTGTGTTAGACCTAGCAAAATTCTTTACTTTATGACATTGTTAGTTCAGTTCAAAGAACTCTTCTCCCAAATGTTTATAGCAGCACGCCAGTTACTTCAGCTGAGCTGTCACAATGAATTTAAAATGGTCTAATACTTTTGACTTACCAACAGATTAGCACATGATTAGCTAGAGTAAAAGGATTATTATTACTGCTGTTATGAGATATTAACACTTTGGTAATGCATTCTAGGGATGCTATATACTTTCCACATTGACAAAGCAGGATAAAGACCAGGTTTTCTTAGCTTCAGTTATCCACAAATGATCTTGCAATAAAGTAACAAAATCGTCTTTAATTTTACTTTATTTTTTTCATTTGAATCTTCACCCTTATTCCATATGGTTCATACAAGCTGATTACAAGCTGTAATACAGACTACAGAAATAGTTGAACAATTGCAGCATTCAGTCTTCCTTAAAACTGCCAGTTAACGAACAACCTCAGCTCTTGCATGCACACATGCACACATGAAAGCCAACACAGAGGCTTTAGGATGAACAACGAGATTCACATCTGGAGTGCAGCATTAATACACTTAGCAAGACAGAGTTATATTCATTGAAGCTTGACACCAGCTCTGTGAAGAATGGTTGTATTTGCAGGAGCATAGGGAGGGGAGGAGAAAAAGAGAGAAAACACCAACATGAGAGGGAAGGAAGGATTCAGGGGACAGCTGAAGTGTGAAGTGATCCAGCAGCTTTTTGATACGGTTTAGAATTTGCTCTGGGAATGCAACAGAACAACAGCTACAAACTTAACCCCTTGACACTGGCAAGACTCTCAGGCTAAATTCTAAGCACCCATGCACTGAAATGCAGACTCCTGTTGCCAACAGATTAATAGGTGGGAAGCTTCTACCTCTCCTGCCAAAGGTGGTATGTTCTTGTGGCTGCATTTCTGCTTCATGTACATGCTCTCTCCTGGACATATTAATCTGTCACTGCACTTCTTTGTTCTCTTCTTAAATTCAAGATGAATTTTATTATGCTTAAATTTGTATGGCTAAAAAACATATAGATAGTATGAAAATAATATAAGACAACATCAAGCAAATTAAACGCTAGGATTTTCTCAGAGTTTCACAGTTGTACTGTATTTCTGGTCAATTACATAAAGGTCACAAATGATGATCAATAGTGAGCTCTAAGAAATCATAATCAAGAAAATCAGTTCTGTTATGAACATACTAACACAAGAACGTACTTGGAAAAAATCTGCATTCCTTAGTTTTTAAATTGTTGTTGTTTCAAGTTTCATGTAAAGTAACATGAAAGGGAAAAGAAAGACAAGGATGGATCTCAATTTTTAAGTAATTTGTTAATTTTGGGATACAGATCATGGTGAAGCACTGCTGGTTATAGTGGTCACAAAGGTAAAAAGATATGACACATTTTTCTGCAAATAAAAACCTGCCCTTTTTCCTGTGTGCAAATAGAGGTAACAAAAAAGGGAGTTACAAGGTGAGATAAAAATTACAAGAGGGAGAAATTCTGCTTTGCTTCCACAGCATTATCTGGTTCCCCCTGTTGTCATGCAGCCAGAGAAAAAAGCACTTCCAGAAAGCTCACCAAAGATCAAACTGTGTCTGGTGACAGCGGTGTCCAAGCTATAAGTAATGTTCAAAGGATTCAACAATGCCTGTGACTGATCATTCCCTTTCCCTTGCCATCACCTGCTGATTTTGTCCAGGTGTTTTATGGCTATCTTGAGGCTCTGAAGAACAGACAGAAAGAAGACTTTGCCAATTTCTTTTGTCTGGGATTGTGAATTCCTTACACAGATGGTGGACAGCCACAGGCTGGCCAACTCCAGGCACAATCGCCTTCACCTCAGAGGGAAAGCATGAGAGCAATATTATCTTCTCCCAAAGTACTATCTGTAATATGTCTGTGGTTAGGGAATGGAATAAGATGCCTTTTCTTAATGAGAAAGAAGTTCCCTCACACATCTCAATCCCTCCTACCCCCTCCCCACTTCCCCCTCTACCCCCCAAACAATACTGGGGGGGGGGGGGGGGGGAACAAATAAGTAAACTAAGACTTTGGATTTTATTAATAAATTAAGCATTCTAAGAAATTCAAGATGTTTGTCTAAGAAGGTAATCTTGTGTTAATGGGGTTTTGTACTATGTTCACAGTCTCTCTAGTATCCTAACAAATCCTGCTAAATCTTACTTACTAAGCAAGCTGAGACATTTCTGGCAGCAATTTTTAAAGATGGGCACCAGACATGAGCCTCCTCACCCTTATTCTCCTACCCTGTTTGCTTATAAGAAAGCCCATTACCTATGCAAATTACTGCTAAAGGTGCAGTTACTTAATTGTGCAAATACCTATTTAGACATGTACGTTTCTCCTGCAGTGATGCAAGTACAATTTGGAAACTGGTTATTTAACGTAAGGCTGCTGCACTCCCAATTCTGACCTCTGGAAGTGTGACTACATACCAGGGATTTGAGAGTACGAAATAGAATATTTGTGCAACACTCAAGCACCTGACAAAGCAAATTTTACAGAAAATGTGTGACTTCTTCCAGTTCTCAAAACTGGATGGGCTTGGAAAAAGTATGTTTATTTTATTTGCATTTCATTCTAAAGAAGCCAGATACAACTCTTGTATAACAAACTTTTCCTGGACATACTGTGCCTTCTCAAACTCTTAGAAAAAAAGATCCTGTTTGCAAGATATGCTTCTTTAGGAATTTTTAAAACGTGTACTAGAAAATAAGTAGGTATCTAAGACTCAAATTAAAGACAGACTTCTGGAACCTCAGAGCTATACCCACCCCATATGCTATTTCATTTTTGCTTATAGGCGATGTGAATGAACTCTGAACTCTTCAGAAGACGTAAGTCAATGTTCTCCTTTTAGATCCTCAAGACACAGTCTCGCCCCTCACCCCTTACCCCTAGGGGACAGATGTTAACATATACATAGGTAGAGCAGAGTAATGGAGCTGATTTTTGCCATGCAGATCTGAGAGCACAATTATGTTCTGCTCTAAATTATTTATTTTAATGCTAAAGGATGTACCATTTTCATCTTTTTTGGAAAAGTATACTCAGCAGTTATAAAATCTAGCATCATAAATGTTAGAGAGGGAAAGGATCATTACATCACCCTCCCTATCTCCTGCCAAAGTGGGCTAGTTCCCTACTGTATATTTTCTAGCCTTATACAAAATGGCTGCAATAATAATCTGCTGATGCTTTAAATGCACTAAATTACATTAACACTTAAAATAAAAAAAAAGAAGTCTGTGATCATAAAGAGAAAATGTAATGCTCATAGAAGAGGTGAACAGGTAAACTCAGAACTACAAACCCCTTTTTTTATACCACCACAGGTAGCAACAATAAAGCTTCTGTACACTGTTCAGACCCTCATGTCATAACCCTGACCTAACAAGGTCAACTTCATGGCTGAAAAGGTAGCTTAGCCTCCATTGCTGATTTCATCCTTCAGCCTCCTACTGTGATTACTGACAATTTAGCCAACGTTTTTATTTATTTTTATTTCCTTACTACACCCAAATACAGAGATATAGCCATGTAATATACTGGTCATATCCTTAAAAAGACTGCAGTGGACGTGCAGTCACAAACATCACCCAGAAGTCTTTATGATCTTTTTTTCCACAAAGGTGCAGAAAATTTCTTCATGGCTTCCCATGATTGTACAAGCATCCAAACGTAACTACTCTGACGCCTTATTCAAAAACCTGTTATTTTCAACTTTAACCCATTACATCTTCCTCTTCAGATACTAATTTTAACTTTACCCCTCTCATCTTCCCTGAGAGATAAGAACGACCAGAAGGATAGCCAGCCCAGGGTCTGGCAGACTAATGAAATTAAGGGAGTTCCATGGATGAGGCTGTCTCACTCTAAACTGAAATCCTATCAACTCCAGCAGCTCTGTCAAGCATTTAATCCATAAAACCCTACACAACACAGCTGTGTTTCAGAGGGGCAAAGGGGGAAGAAGGGGGGAGGATTTTTTTTTATTTTAGGGGATTTTTTGTTTGTTTGTTTGTTTCCTTTTCAGTGTTTTTTTTTTTAAGGCATGTGTCTGTCTACTCCACAATGTCTTGAAACATTAAAAAGGCTCATTACTGATGGTGTTGATGGTAATGTCACATGGGAGTAAGTAACATAGAAGAAGTGACTGTGTACAAATTGTTCCTAGGTGAAGGAAAACTGAATGCAAGTGTAGATGATGGAACTCGCTTAAACTTGGCAGGATGACTGCCCAACATGAGCAGCTCAATCCAGAACAGAAAGAGCAGAGAATGGAAGAAGAGAAAAAAATGTGTCTACTGGGAACTGAACTGATAATGCCATGCTGCCCTTGGGTATTAACAGCAGTCCGATGATGGCCTGGACTGAATTCAGACTGGTGACCTAAAGCAGAAAGATTCTGTATCTAACTAGTAATCCCCTGACCCAGGGTAATTTAGAACTTTTAATTACAAAGTAAAAACTACAGTCCAGGGGAAACTTCACTGGAAGGTAGCATGCTAGATACTAGATACTAAAAAAAATATAAAATTAAAAACTTATGAAAAACCATGCATTTTTTTTCACCAAATGATAATACTCATATGTTAACTTTATCGAGACTAAAAACTGGGTGGGAGGAGGAGGGATGGGGACATATGTGACAGATGGACACAGGATACTAAAATCAAAATGCAGAATTAAACAACATTTCTTATAATTCTTGAATATTTTTCCCCCTTTAGTTGGATACCGATTAATGCATGAAATTTCTTTAGTTCCATTTCGTGATTCAGTTTTTCATTACATTAGTGGACTTTTAAGATTAAAACTTTACAAGACACACAGAAAGAAACAGGAGAAAGAAACGGAAAAAAAAAAACCAACCTGTTTGATTGGCTCAGCACAAGCCATGGGATGTCATTATGGGCATTTAAAACATAACAAAAATGTAGTGTCAATCCTCAATTTAACAGGTTCACAACACACCCTCATCAGCTGAAGTTACTTAGAGTGAAAGTGCATCATATAAAATAAAATTGGCTACTTCTCCAAAATGACAGAGTTTCAATATTACAGATAACAGCGAGATAAGATAGCATTCACTTTTTCCTGAGAAAGCATTAAGCTTGTGTCTGACTAGTAAATGGTGGAAGAAAGCATGGTATGTTTTTAGTGTAGGAACAACTTACTGGGTATTATAGAATCATAGAATCATAGAATAGTTAGGGTTGGAAAGGACCTTAAGATCATCAAGTTCCAACCCCCCTGCCAGGGGCAGGGACACCTCGCCCTAAACCATATTACCCAAGGCCTCGTCCAACCTAGCCTTGAACACTGCCAGGGATGAAGCATTCACAACCTCCCTGGACAACCTATTCCAGTGCCTCACCATCCTAACAGGAAAGAATTTCCTCCTTATATCCAATCTAAACTTCCCCTGTTTAAGTTTTAACCCATTACCCCTTGTCCTACTACTACAGTCCCTAATGAAGAGTCCATCCCCAGCATCCCTATATGCCCCCTTCAGATACTGGAAGGCTGCTGTGAGCGTCTCAAAAACATTAAAAAATTGTATGTCCAAGGTTAAATACTTTTCAGAGCAGAATACTGGTTTCTAAAAGGTCTTTAGTCTAAATTCAGCAACTTTCTCATATCATTCCTTCTGTCTAGTGAGATGATCTATGTAATTATACATAACTTATATACGTAGCTATAATTGTCTATCAACAGGAGAGTGTCTTAATACAAGGTAAGATTAAAAAAAACTTCTTTTTACATGAGTAACAAACATTAGTTTTCAATTCCAGAAACACCCAGACCTATCAGTCCTATCTATGGACTGATAATATGCCTTCTTTTTGTTTTTTTTTAAACTCATTTTGAGTTTCATCAGCAAGGCAGAGAAAAGCCTTGAAATTGTAACATTGATTTTATTTTCCCTCCATTCATTGGCTTAAAATAAGAAAAGATAAAAGGATATGCTAAAAGATTGAGAAAAAAAAATAAAATAGCTGCTTCAGGGCAAATGTTTCTTTATGTCATGTTTCAGCCTGGAAAAAAGTTTACACAACTTCTAACCCTGAAAAAAAAAGGATTTCTAGTTCAAGTGTTAGTGATACAACTTAACTACAACATGCTACTGACACGTTAACTACAGTATTGCAAAAGGTGCTGCTGAAACAAACCACCTAATTCTTTCTTTTTAGTAAAAGAATGCTGCAATCATTAAAATATTCTTGCCCTCTGTATGCTCGGGAGTGGTCAGTCCATAAATTATTAATAAACCATGAAAAGGTGCAGCAGCAGACCAACTATTCATATTAATGAATGCCTCATGAATATTCAGCTGCATGTTGACTCTTAGCTTAGAGAACCAAGGGAACCGAAATCCAGCCCTCTATTCTACCAGTTAAACCTCCTCGTGCTGTAATGTTTTATTTTGAATAATATCCACTAAATCACTAACATTGTCTCTTTGCAAAGGTAAATAACTGCTGTTCCTGTAAGACTGTGAATGGGGGTCTGCTATCAGCCTCAGTGAAAAAAAAAGCTTGCAACAATCAGTATACATAGTAGTTGTAATACTTTGTTTTAAATAGAACTACATTAACTGTAATTCAACACCCGCACAGACCTATTGCTAAATTAACAGTTATTGCTGCTGGCTGCATCATGTTCTGAAATTAAAAGTACCTGTTTGGTAGTAATAGTTCCCTTGTAGTCAAACACAGTGCATCATGAATGGGCAACTGCATATGTTAGTAACATATACAATTCAAAACATTCTGCCTACTGTTTTCCCTCCTACTCAATACCTCTTATGGACTCCTACTGACTTTTATTTTTGATTTTTCTGTATTGTAAATAGAAATCTCTTGACCATAATCTGTTCCAGCAACATCAGACACAATCATCACTGATGTAGAAGACTTCCAAGTGGGCTTTATCAGTGGCTTGTTTGCACAAATTATCTGTGATTTCATTATTGTTTCTCAAAAATATTTTTCTTTAGAGAACAACTGTTCTGCAGCCGAGATGTGAATGTACAGTAGCTATCCTTTCAGGGCCAGCACACACTTCCTTAAGCAAATCCATCACTTCCTTTTCAAACTGAACAGAACTCTTTCAATTCTGTACATCCTCTGAAAGTTAGAAAGGAGCACCTTTACATGTAATAACAGGCTTCTGGGAAGCCAACTGGCACAGTTGGAGCACATATTTTAATAAGCAGCTCTTAAACATTCAACAAAGTGAGTGGTAACTGGGCACAGAAACATAAATTGTCAGAGCAAATTAAGAAAAAGACTTTGCTTTTCAGTGCATTACATGCAAAATTATTTGTAAGATTACACTGAACAAGCACAGATTCTTATACATTCAGTCAAATTATCTGAGAATATAGACAGAAATAACTGTGCTTTTCTTTTGGATAAAATTAATGTCAGCTTTCTGTTCTTAAACCAGAGCCAGTGAGGAAACAAAATATGTTTAGCCCTGAAATAGTTGCAGTAATTCAATCCCTGCACTCTCCTTGTTTTCTTGATGACAAAGAGAAACTCCCAACTGGCAAGGCCACCTGCACTGATTACTCCTCCATCCACACCCACAGAATAGGAAAATGAGCCAATGATCATTAACCTTAATTTCTTCTAACATAAACCTCATTTTTTTGTTGTGTTTTTTTTTGCTTGTGTTTTTTTTGTTTTTCTTTTTTTTTTTTTTAAGGTTTGATTCTCTCAAAACTCCCTTGAGATTGGAAGGGGGGAGTGGAGGGAAGAGAAAGGAGCAAAAAAAAAAAAAAAAAAAAAAAAAAAGAGGCAAAAAGTCATGATGAAAAAAACTAAGAAAACTGAAAAGAACTTTGTGTCTTTTTTCCTTCAGTTTTATTTTATTTATTTCACAGCATTCAGATAAAAGGATTTTGAGGCACTACCATCCTCTTGATAGCACCTTCTTTTGCTCCCCTGTCTCCTTCTCCAGGCAATAAGGTAAATGGTAATGTGTGGGGGTTTTGAGTTTTTGTGGGTTTGTTGGTTCTGGGGTTTTTGTTGGTTTTTGGGGGGGGTTGGGATTTTGTGTGGTTTTTTTTTGTTTGTTTTTGGGGTTTTTTTTGGGGGGGGGTTGGTTTTTTTGTTTGGTTGGTTGGTTTGGGTTTTTTTTTGTTTTTTTTTCATTGTTGTTGGGTTTTGGGTTCTTTTTTTCCCTGAAGATATTCCTGGGTAAAGGCAGTTGGCAAAAACAAAGATGGGTCTGGACATCAGGAATGCAGGTGTGGCCCAATGTCAGGACTAAGGGGCCAAGCACAACTGGGTGGGATATTTCCAGTTTAACTACTTCAAAATACAGTAGAGAATGCAACACACCTCCTTGTCATCCATGTTCTGTTACTGCCAAATAGAATGATGTCTGCTTCAAGCTGTGTGGGACTAGCTCCCAGTGGCATTACATCACCTTCTACTGGATAAGACACTCATCTGGACCCTCTGAATAATGTCATATAGATATATATGTAAAATACATATTAATAATAGAAAAAACATAGGAAAATAATCATGCTGTAGAAATAATGGTTTGTAGAGCAAAAATATCTGTACTGAAAAACAGACACACTCTTATCTTGTTAGGTCTACAAACAAAGCTAGGTAGACCTTAATATTTTCAGTGGAATTACACATCTATAAAGTGAAGAACTTAACAATTCATTGAAGTATGTGTGGCTATATACCCTGCTGAAGTCATCTTTTTCCTGTGAATAATTTTAGAATCCTTACATAGCTAAAAAAAAAAAAAAAAAGAGTTTGAATAGGGGCTTTTTTTCTGTTAAGATTACTGAATTAAAAAGTAAATAAATGTTCAAAGAACATAACAGAAGTGTCATTGTATTACCTTCAAATACATTACAACAAGCTGTTTGTCGCCTACCAAACACATACAGCAGGGCTTCTGTGGAGACCAGGAGGCAGACAGTAACTTTGATCATGCAGACATTCCTCATTATTTCAGACCTCAAATCAAGTAGCAATAGTCAGGGGAAGAAAGGGGTGAGAGACATGGGGCTTCTGAGGAGGAAAAGGGAAGCAGACCGCAATTTTGTCCTAGGTTCAGCATCCTAATTTAAACAAAACCAGGCTGTTGGCATCTCTCTGCTTCCCTGCAGCCCCCTCCACTTTCCATGCTTTCCAGCCTCCTGGTTCACTAAAAATGACAAGCACATTTCTAGGCTCTGCTTTTTTATCAAGCTTACAAAGGTCAACAATACTAGCCAGAAGAGTGCTGAAGTATTCGGTGCCACAGGTCATCCTAATAGATACGGGAGGGACTCATTGCAACACCACTGTAAGCCAAGAAAGCAGGATTTTTAAAAGGCAGCACTTTGCACATTCAAAGCCTGGTTAATTTAATACAATACTGGCCTCTTGTTTGCAAAATATCATTGGCACATTTCAGAGCTGGTATCTTTCTTTGGGTGACAGTAAGGTGACTGAATTCAGGCATGTTAACAGATGCACCTTTTTATGCTCTGTTAAACCATGTCACAGACTACAGCCCCTAAATACATTCCTTTATTTATGCTGCAGCCAGCTCAGGTAATTATCATAGACAAACCTGGTTCTAGCTCTATAAAGTCTGGTGGCCGTGTACACATCTGAAGAGGTTGGGAGGGGAAACAATATGGGGCAGGGGGAGCAGAGAAGCTCTTTTTTTAAGCACTTTCTTAAACACATAGCTTTGAAGCTTCATGTTTCATTAGTGCTGTGAAGAGTGGGGGAGCTGCATTAGCCACTTGATAACACAGTAATGTTTGGTGTGTTGTCCCCTCCTGCTGTTTTTTTCTTTTTCTCTCATTTGAACATATAAGTTTAGGTCCAAACACCTATAAAATAACGATCAGTGCAAAACTCTTTCCAACACGCAAAAACAGTGGAAGATGCTACCCCAAAGGAACATCTCCCCATACAGTTCTGGTCTGTTTTATCATTTCTGAGCACTGGAACACCCATTTACAGCTCTCCTTCCACCACATACTCCAATATGCCAAGCATTCTCCACAAGCCTTTATGCTACAACAGTGTTTTATCATGTTTTACCTTCTTTCAAAGATTCAAAACTTAGTCATTTTGTCTTTTGTCTTTTTTTTTTTTTTTTAAACAAATGAGTGTCTTTTCTTGCATGACTTCTTCCTGCACGGCAGTTTGCAGGAAGAAAGTTCATGATACTGAAGAGAAAAGGGGGAAGGGACTTGATACTGAATTCAATTATTATTTTTTTTTCACTACTTTTGGCTAAATGACCTTAACTAAAGAATAAAATCATTTGTTTTATGAGCTATGGTGTTTTTTTTGTTTTGTTGGGGTTTTTTTTTTTTTTTTTACAGCATACTATTTAGCTAATAACTGGTTGGGGCCAATCTTTAACAAGTCACATATTTCCATTGTCCCTTCACCCCCTGCTTATGCTTTTACCACATCCTAACAAAAACATGACCAGAACTGGTGAAAAACATACGGTTCCAACTAATGAATCACATACTTTCCCGCAAGTGCAGTAAGTACTACCAGCTGTGACAGTCTTGCTTTGGCAGTGGAACCAGTGCAGAACAAGGCCGACACATCTGAAACCAGCTGTACTAAAAAACCACAAGCAATTTAAGTCCGTCTGCCTTCTCAGGGGCTTCTTTGTCTCTGTCTGTGTCTCTGCGCTGTCCCTAAAACTTGCCAGCCATCTTGTTTTGACAGAGTTCAGAGTTTCAGAAGTTTCAAGGGGGAAAAAAATTCGCTGATTCAGGAGACTGGGTTTCAAGAAAATGATAAGGAGGTCTTTGTCAAGCCAGCCCGTCAGGAAATTTAAAGAGACAGAGTACTCACCTACCCATCTGCTCTACTTGTACGACTGCTCATAGCACAGAAAAAGACACATGTATACTTAAAACACGCACATGTGCATAAATCTGTATTTGTACCCAAAAGCACAGAACACTCCTCATGAATGAAGAAGGTGTGAAGAGGAATGCTCTCTTGAGATCTTTTGAATCTATCAGATTAGATTTGGGAAGGTCACAAAACTCACAAATGACTTTGTGAATCTCTAATTATATACATCACCACAGCAGGAAAACCAGTAAAAGTTATACCCTACCACATTGCCTTATGTGCAGTAAATGCCTTGTGCTTTATTGAAAACTACTCCAGTTGTGTTTCAGAGGGGCTTTTAAAAACCTTGAGAGGGACAATTTCTTGATTCTTCAGCATGTAAGACCAGGTACCAAAATTAATATAAGCCTACTGTACTTGACTGAAGGGGAAAAAAAAAAAAAAAAAAAGAAAAAAAAAAGGAATCAATGTAAAAAAAGAAAAAGGAAAGATCAGAATTGACTTAGACTGTCTTTCCTTTACACAAGAAATGCTGTGACATTCAGGTCCATGTAGGACTAAAAGCAAGTACTGAATTTCACATTGGGAAGTCATCTTTTCCCCACTTGCCTCAAAAGAACCCAAACAAAATAACTCTTGCTTCCACCCCTGTAGTACTGAGAGATATATTCTTTAAAAAGCTAAGATCCTGGTCGAGGACTGGTCTTTTCTTATCTTGTATCTCCCATTGGTATGCATTGTAGAGAACATCCATATAGGAAATGGTGAAATTTTTGACAGATTTTTCATTAATGACACCTTTTTCAGAATTTTTGATCAAATTTAGATTAAATAATTGTCTCATGATGGATTTTTGAAAATAGGGCAATAGGTACACCACACACCTACTGTAAGATTTCCCAGCAGACACACTTTCCCCCTTCAATCCTCTTTCCATATGTATTGGGCAAGCATGTGAGAAAAGCCAAAACCCAAAGCAGCCTGTCCCTATTTGATGACTAGTTTGTTTACAGTGTCTACATGTGCACATAAGCATTGAAAAAATGTTCTGCAACATTTTAAGGCTTTTGGTTCTCACTGGGGATGGTCACATTACTCCCAAGCTGTAAAATCATTAAGTGAGCTATTACTCAGAGACTCCCTATCAAGTGCAAACAACACTAATGCCGTGCCATGCCATTATATATTTTGCACACACACATATTTCGCAGGAAAAGTATTTTAAGTGTAGTTTAACATGTAAATACATGTGATCTGTGTGATCTATCCCTACCCAATACACCCGTGATGTCATGCTGACATACTAAGAGCAACTTATACACTACAAATCCAACTGTACAGACTCTGTAATCAGGGAGGGAATGAGCTAACACAGAAAAAATCATCTAACAGTATTTACAAATTATGAGAAAAGTCTCAAATCAGCTTTGACACACCAAATAGCATCATGATATTTAGAACTGTTCCAATTATTATTCACACCCAGATCTGCCATGTATTCTACAAGGAAGCTTGAACTTTTCCTGTTTTCAGCAGGTAAAGAAATCCCCTTCATAGTATTTGTATTCATCTCTTTCTCATACATGGATATCAGCTCCTGAGTCTATTTGTACTCAAATTATTGTGTTTCCAATACCAGAGGTAACATTAATGATGTTACATTACAACAGAGGCTCTTAGAAGCACTGCATAACTGGGAAGGGTGATCAAAAGATGGTGAAATTCATCTCCTATCATCTCCTTCTTGACAAGGTAGACTGAACACAGCTCAGACATATACCCTCTAAACAGCTGCACTGGATAGATTGGGATTTTAAACAGTTTTTTTGGAAGGGTACAACAGGTATAGCAGGTTATGAAAGGCGTACAGTCTTTAAGGTATCCTGTGTACAACCTTAACATCAACACTTCACCAACAGCAAGTGTGCATCAATTTAGTTAACATAAGCTAAACAGAAATTGCAAACTTGATTTCTTTACACACTTAAAAATCACCTTTTTTAACTGTAGGGCAGAAGGTGGTTTTAATGATTTACTGGTTTACCTCAAATTGTAAACTAATAAAACATATTTCCTCTTAAAATGAAAAAGGTCTTCAGCAGACCTTTTAGAGTCAAATAAAGAATAGTAATAAATAAAACAAATAATAAACTGCTGTCAGTGAATTAGCTTTACAAATTTACGTTACCTTCTAATGCAAGCCTTATTTTTCTGTGAGCACAAAAAATTACTCCCATCTATTTCTCCAAATTCAAAAGAAAAAAGAAAAACCACAGTCAAGCATCAGAAGAAAGAAATGGGAAAAGACAGAGATATCTAGCATCAACACAGGAGAGATCTTTTGCATGGTGTCTTACAACTTCATTTACAGTTATATAGCTAATTCTAAATCCCTGTTAGCAAAAGTTTATTACAATGAGAACTGAATAACCATATGAACAATTTACCTTTTTAGTTAATATTTTTACTTCTACTTTTTTTCACAAACGGACATTTTATGGAAATTAAAAATTCAATTTAATATAAAATATTTCCAAAAATTGCAGTATAAAATACAGTACTCTGTATGTTAGCACATCTCACTACAGTCTCCTGAGTAGAGTACAATGCATTTATGCAAACTTCCCCGAACAGGAAACGGAATCTCTGTTTGTCCTTTCAATTAATGGTTGTTTATCAACTCATGGTTGTTTATCAATTCACTTTTCCACATTCAGATATGTAAGAAAACCCCTTTATAGCAGAGGAATTGCTGAAAAATTTGAACTGAGAAATCACGTATCTCTTTTTTTTTTTTTCCTTACAAGAACTTTTGAAGCACTAATCCTATCAGTTATGATTCAAAACCAATGTCACGTGACTTAGCCAATGTAAAATTAACCCAGTAATTTCCAGAAGTGGACAGACTGTCTGAACTGAAAACTACAGGGGTTTTCTTTTCCAGCAATTGTGTAATTTATACAAATTGCAGATCATTAATGCATCCTTCATAAATCAAAAGGAACAAATAAATTTACTGTAGAAGTTAACAGTTTGACTAAGCCAGGTTATAATTAACAGCAGCTACTATAAATAAAAGTGATAGCCGCTCTTGGTAGCTGGCTAATATTCAATGCTAGAAAATCACTTTTTTTTTTTTTTTGTAATAGAAGTAAAGATAATCATAGATTTAAACAACAGCTACATAATACACACAACATATAGTTTTCTTTCTTTCTTAGAGCCATAGATTAATTTAGGGTGGAAGGAAACTAAAAGGAGGGATACTTTTCAGCAGCTTGTTCAGTATATTTTCTGGTTGAGTTTTCCTATAAATCATTCTGTTGGGTTTTTTTTAGGTTTTTTTGTTTGTTTATTTGCTCGTTTGGGTTGGGGGGGGGCTGGTTTTTTGTTGTTTTTTTGTTGGCTGGTTGGTTGTTTTTTTGTGGTGGGGGGGGGGGGCATTACTTTAAAATTATACCAGGAACAGAATTTTTGACAGGCCTTATTAAGAATTACTATCTACAATGAGAAAAATAAATATGGGTGTTGGAAGGTTTGTCTATAAAGAGATAGCACAGGCAGGATCAGAGGTCAGGAGCTTTCAGTTCAATCCATAAGACACTGTTATCTAACGAGCGTTTATGTTCTCTTTTAAATAGATTTCATCTTCAAATTAGTGTTGCCTGCTTAGCAGACTAACCCTATGCAACTAAATACTGAATATAATTTGTGTGGGCTACTACTAAAGTTCACCTCATCTCAGAAGGGAATCTTCATTTCCATTCTGTGTACACAGTCCTTAATCTAAGTTATCATCTTAGTATATTTTAGTCAGAAAGTCTTACCCAAATTAAAACTATATAGAAATGTCCTCTATACTCTCCTAGTCTGCCTTTTAGCATGTTAGCATGCTCGAAAGGCATTATCCTCAGAAAAGACCTTTCAGTTTTCCCTTATCATCACTGCCATTAGGTGCCCTCCTATGAAAAACCTCATCCCACCTTTTCAAAAGAGTAAAACATTTGAGAACTTGTGCAGAGAAAAAGTATGTTTAACAGATATTTTTTATATGTCACTACAGTTACAAGTCCTTAGATGAGTACCATTAGTGAGTTATTACAAATTAGTTTCTTTTGCTTCCTGTCTAAGCTCCAAAATCATCTCAGCCAAAGCTGACATTGCTGCAGATGTTAGCTGTGCTACTATATAATGGGGAAAGCAATGGAAATATTTTCCTGAAAAATCTGACTAGCCCTAGTATTACCCAAAATTTACTTACATGCAGTCTACATAAACAGTTATGCTGGATTTAGCCTGTGTTTAGCACCACTTGATAAAAGCTATTACCAATGCGGTTTAGATAAATTACATGTACCCTATTCCATATGGAAACAATATTTTAGCAGCAACCAGTGTTTAATAATGAACACTCTGCCTTGCCCTCTCACAGGCAGGGTCTTTCCTGCCTCTCTCTGTCTGCCCTATTCCTATGATTTAGGAAATTATTTTGCTCAAGAAACAAGTCATTAGAATATTCATACTGCAGTTAAGAAGGGATTAATTCTTTCTCATGTTATACTAGTAACAAGATGACTGACCTGTCTGAAATGTAGTACAGTAACTTATCTTCATCTGTAAGTTTCTGTGTGCACCCATGGCCCAGAAGGCCAAATGTGTGCTGGGCTGCATCAAAAGGAATATGACCAACAGGTCAAGGGAGGTGATCCTGCCCCTCTGCTCACAAGACCCCCACTTGGGGCACTCTGTACAGTTCTGGTGTCCTCAGCATAAGGAGGATATGGAGCTGTTGGAGCTAGTCCAGAGGAGGCCACAAGGATGATCAGGGGGCTGGAGCACCTCCCGTATGAAGACAGGCTGAGACAGTTGGGGCTGTTCAGCCTGGAGAAGAGAAGGTTGCATGGAGACATCGTATCAGCCTTCCAGTGTCTGAAGGGTGCTTATAAGGATGCTGGGGAGGGACTCTTCATTAGGGGCTGTAGTGACAGGACAAGGGGTAAGTAGTTAAAACTTGAACAGGGGAAGTTTAGATTGGATATAAGGAGGAAATTCTTTACTGTGGGGGTGGTGAGGCACTGGAACAGGTTGCCCAAGGAAGCTGTGAATGTTCCATCCCTGGCAGTGTTCAAGGCCAGGCTGGGCAGAGCCTTGGGTGATATGGTCTAGTGTGAGGCATCCCTGCCCATGGCAGGGGGGTTGAAACTGGATGATCTTAAGGTCCTTTCCAAACCCAACCATGCTATGATTCTATGATTCCATGATTCTATGATAGGTTGATAACAACAATTCACTGCATGAACATCATTATTTGTTTAAGTTATTAAAGACTTTTAATTGTTTACTTTATGATAAGTTCCTTTATCCCCTGTCATGTAAATTTAATTAACCAACAGGCTACAAAGAAATCCAAGCACAAAGTAGTTCAATATTTTCTCATAACTTTGTGTACTTTTGTAACATTTCAGTATTTTTGTTTAGTAATGGTGGCGTCTTCTACACCTCATTAGATATGATATAAGGTATAGCTTTAGCAGAAATTATGGAGGACTATATAAGGGCAGGAATAAATGTCTTCTTGAAGACTCCAAGCTTACTTACAGACTTAGATATCCCTACAAAAAAAAAAAAAAAAAAGAGAGATAATTTTTCTGTCAGGACTGTAAAATTTTAAGCTGGAATTCTGATCCTTTTGAAGTTCATAGCAATTTTGTTATTTGCTGCAGCCAGATTTAAACCTCAAATTTATAAAGTGTTTAATATATCAGTTAGCAGGGAGAAAAAGCAGGTTCTAGCAAAAGCATTTCCAGAAAAAGAAAAGCTATTACAACAAAAGTAGGCATGCCCCTTTCTCTGTTCTTTATTTAAATCTGTAACTAAAAGCTTAAGGTTTTCTCTGAATATAGTCAGAGATATGTAATGAAAACCATGAGCTAAAAAGAAAGGAAAAAAAACAACACTATTACAAGGTACTGCTTAGGGACCTAGACAAGATGTTCTTCTTGGAAAATTAAAGGGAATTTACAGAAAAGGGCAATGCTGCTAAGAACTTTTAAACTAAGTCTTAATGTGTATAAATACCTATATCTCTATGACAATTCTATAGAATTCAGAATGCTTGCAGCTTGCATTAAGGATACAGTTCTTCATAGCTCACATACAATGTAAACTTCCAAACATCTGGTGAACTTCAAGGTAGAGCTTTCCATGTCCCCAGAGAGTTATCAGTTGGACTATAACGTTATCAGCATTCGCACACTTCTCAGTGAGATGCAATCTACTTGCCTGAGAACATGAGGGAGAGCCAGGAATTCCTGTTCCAATTCCAAATGTGTGGACTCTAAAGTTTCTGGTAAGTCAAGAACCCTCAGCTGCCTTAAATTCACAGCCCCCAGAAATGGGAATATTTACATGTCTACTTTTCAGACCAGCAAGGATTAATTACTGAATTACTGGCCATTACATAAATACTTAAATAAAATTATTCAAATGCTAGTGCTCACTCCACAGTGCCTGAACACAGACAACGGGCAAGATTTTAAGGCAGAAACGGCAACCCACACTGACATATGAACTCCTCTCTTAAGTGCACTGTATATGGTGATGCTGTTCATGAAAGCAAAAGAGACTTTCAGTTGCCAGGCAGTACAGTTAGTGCCTTAATATAGTATAATTCATCATAACTCAGACAGCTGTCCTCTCCAGATCATCAAAAGCACAATTTCAGTTAACTCAGTGTGCTGCAGTGACCTGCCACAGGATGCACAGAATACCTTGTTGTGTTCCCTGAAGGTCATGACAACCAGAGTTGTTTGTCTGCTTCCTGAAGGCAGAGCTGTTTCGCACATCTAATGAGCTACGAGAGAATACCTGGAGGGTGCAGAATCTGAATACACTCAGAACTGTACACTGCACAAAGCCCGCCTTCTGACATGATCCTTATCTATCAAAGACCAACCTGTCCCCAGACTACAAACTGGAAGCTCGAACACAGTCTGGGTACACGAGCACCCTGTTTCAAGTAGCATTAAGAAATCTGCATGCCAGCAAGGAAAAGGGAGTATGTATTATGAAAAATGTGGCAAGAAATGGCAAGAAAAGTGCTGACAGTTTGAAGACAATGAAATTATTCTTTTGAAGCATTATTCACAATTTTGTGTAGAAGCATCTAGTAAAAGAAAAATCTCACAAAGAAGAAGATTATATCAATGGATTACAATTAGACAGCATGTTTCACTTGAAGTCTGAAAATGCCACAAAGGGGAGCACTCATTCACAACTTACACTCAGAATGAGCAAAGTATACCAAGTGGAAGCTGGAAGTAATTAGCAAAAGTCCCATTAAGAAAGTTCAAGTTCCAAAGATTTAGAAAAATCACAATTCAGTGAGAGAGAACAGCAAGAATTGAACTTGATAGAGCTCACTGTAATAGATCTTCTCACTCAACTAAGCTTTCTTTCATACAAAGGTGAAGAAAAGGCATACAAACAGCACTGCAATGGTTTTAACCACCTAGTATAACAGCTAGCACGTGACCCTTACCCTTGCATAAATGCCTGTAAGTAGAAATCCCTACCTAAAGCTCAACTGCTCTTATTTTTTATTTTTTTTTGGTTGAGTAAATAAAACTGCCCATTGCATGAAATTTTTAAGAGTAGCTAGTCCCAAAATTTCACAAATGCCTGGATCTTTCTGATGTTCTGCTGGTGCTTTGAAAACAGATATTCATAATGTGTAGAGATTCCTGACCTTCAGTTACAAATACATAGAAAACTATTTAACATGGAGAGTTTACATGGACAGTTTGGGCAGCTGCCTCAAAAATGTTCAGTGTTCCAGATGAAAACCTCATGACAGATCCTGTTTCATAAAAACAAAAAAACAAATCATGTGATTGCTAATAGTGATTACTGATTTTTCAGATAGCAATCCAAATTCTTAGAGAACCTTGCAGGTTTCCATTCACTGGGGATATGTATAGACAGTCACCTTTTTCCTGGTTTAGCCATCACAAAATTATGAATCCAATTGAATGCTATTTTCGTAGCTCATTATGTACAGTTTGGGTCAGATCTATCTAACATGGAAAAACTGGCAGACCCCTAACTGTTATTGTGACAGTCTGTTACTACTGGCACAAAATTTAAGTATGTTCGTATTTTTCTAACTTCTAATTTCAGTGCTCTGCTACTAATTACTTTTGTCAAAACCAGAACAAAAGCTCACTGCTTGGCTTGTTGACTTCTGCACACAGATGTCAAACACACAGAGTTCATTAATGATTTCAAGGTGACAGAAAAAAAGAGATGTCCAAAACTGTGCTCTTGATTATTGGTTCTTTTCAGATTAGTATCTTAAATGAACGGGGAACGCATAGTTTAAACCAAAATCTTAATTTGACATACACTATAAGTCATTCTACACTTACGTACAGTATTAACCGAAACCCTAGGAGAGTCTGAAATATATATAGGCATGTAAAAAAAAAAAAAAGCCTATTTTGCTGAGCTGCATGGCATCAAGCTGTTATCAAACAAGAAAGACTAGAGCTCAAGGTAGATAGAAATAATATGTTCCCCTGTAAGTGAATGCGTAATGATCTTCAGAAATAGAGGACGTAAACATCTGTCTACATCTGTTCAAAATGTCTTCTGTGGTCCATTTTTAAAAATTGCGAAGAGGCAACAATGGGTAGTTATCTGTGTGACTGACATAAAACTAGTATAGCAGATAATTTAAAATGCAAATAAGCATTTACTTAACATGACAGGGTGTGCAACTACAATGATGATCTCCCCTTCTAAGCAGCATGATATTTCGTAACATTAGAAAACTGTATTTTAACGAAATTCCAAACCTGCAGGTTTAAGTCCATTCTGACTTCAGTACCATCTACTATAATACAATACTTCCAAGAAAAAAAAAAAAAGGCAATTATTAGGTCTTGACTTCCACATACTCACTAATATTTGTCGGGAAAAGGGGGTTTAACGTACATGGTTTTTACGAAGTTCTGAATTGCACTGGTTTTGCAGAAGCTGAGATTGGCTGTTAGGATAACAAAAATATGAAAATCTAAACATGCACTCAACCCTTAAGAATCATCACAGGCACCTTTGTTCCACAGGATTTTTTTTCAGAGTTTCACACTCAGTTTTGTAAGCTGACATTCACAACTGCTGCTCTGAAGTGTTTACTCCTGACATTACTTTGTGGAAGGCCCACAGAAACAGCAGGGGAAAGCAGTTACACACTGATGTCAAAATCACAGCTAAAGTGGATTGCAATAGTTTTCACATCCAGCATCCCTCGGTTCCACAAATCTGTAGCAGCACACGAAAGAAGAGCAGGTAAATCACTTACAGACATGTGAGATTGTTTCCTTTAAGGCACCTCCTAAAATTACTCTGTTCAACAGTGATCAGACTGATCCTCAATGTCACAGAAGCATTAGAAAGTTCCAGTAAGAATTATGGAAGACATATGGAACCTCAGAAGGTGGCTACCTAAACTATTCTTCCCATATGTTTATAGGCTGTGAAGGCAGTTTTCTTATATTCTGTGTATTACTCTCTTGATTCACATTCCCTGAGATATTTTTGACTTGAGTCAAACTACAGAAGCTGAATTCTCATCAACATCTACACAAATTCTATGGGCAGATATTTTTTTTCTTGTTTTGGTTCTTCCTCACTTTGTGTGTCAATATTTGCACCCTTAAGAGATTAAGCACATAAGTCACTGCAAAACGCAAGAGTTACAAGGTATGACTAGCGCTGTCACGCTTGGGAACCTGTTTTGTCTGTGTGCAACCCAAAGTCTGGGAACTTCATGTTTCAGTTGGGCTGCCTGGTTTTCTGTAAACCATAAACATGCTCATAATCCCCAAACAGGATCAAAATCATTGCATATGCACTTCGTACACAGCTTTTAGGACATTTTCTCTCTCTGATAAGCTTGCAAAAACTACTGGGAAACTCGTATACAGTTACTCTGACTTCTCAGGAAGGGTACAGGTGTACAGGTGATCGGATCAAATGCACTAAGCCCGTAGTGTCCCAAACACACTGTCCTTCCTCACTTTGCAGAGACTATCTGCTCAGTGCACATGCAGTAGGTCTGGCATTACTTGCAAGCATGAGACTCATTGAGCATGTGCCACAGAGAACGTGAAGACATTTTTATGTCAAGGAAATCCTAGCAGAAATACAGTGGACATAGTTATGCACCACATCTGCCTTTTAACAAGGTAATCAGAAATCAGCTCACTTGCTGATGGATTATTTGTCCTCATGATAAGAATTATGTATAATAAACAGGACTACTTACAATAACTGAGTGGTTACCCACATGACAATGATACCTTTGTTTTACTGAAAAACACGTCTTTGGGAGACCTTTCCACAATGCAAAGCAATCCAATGGTACAATTGCTGTGGATTTTATCAATCTGAAAAGCAATTTTAAATATTTTTATATTCCTTATTAATTCTTAGCATATTTAAAAAGTATTTTCAAATAAGCAAAACTGCAAAACATTTAACAAATACTCCTGCATGTTTTACTTCTGTGTGGTATGTTATTGTTATTAACTGCTGTATTGTCAGCATCCCTTTTTATAGAAAATATGCTGCAAATCACAATAAATATTTAAAAAATATGGCTTTTTATCAAGAAAGACACTGCTATTCTGTCATTCTTTGTCCTGGTTTCAGCTGTAACAGTTGTTTTTAATTCCTACTAGCTAGTGCAGTGCTGTGCTTTGGTTTCAGTTTGAGAACAATGCTGATAACAGATCAATTTCTAGTTGTCAGCAGCACTTGCAATGACCTAGGACTTTTCAGGCTCTCATGCTCTGCCAGTGAGGAGAGGCATAAGGAGCCAGGAGAAAGCAGAGACAGGACACCTGACCCAAACTAGCCAAAGGGGTATTCCATACTACAGCACGTCATGCCCTGCACATAAACTACTCAGAAGGGACCTATCACTGCCCGGTTTCAGCTGGGCATCCATCAGCAGGTGGTAAGCAATTGCATTGTACATCATTTGTGTTTTCTGAGCTTTCATTTCTTCTCTCGTTGTTTCCTATTATTACCATTATAGTTATTGTTGGTATTCTTTCTATTATCTCAACCCATAGGGTTTACATTCTTTGGATTCTCCTCCCCATCCTGCCCAGGGAGGGGAGAAGGTGGGGACAAGCGAGTGTCTGCCTAGTGTCGAGTTACCGGCTGGGCTTAAGCCACAGCATTGTTTGGATTTGTTTTTTTTTCTCCCTGAACAAAAACAGATTTGAGACAGGTGCTTACCAATCTACTTTTGAGCACTCCAACAACCATGACTACAATCATTCCTGATATCAGTAAGAGACTCTGGCTGGGCAGTAGGAAGACAAGCATCCTTTCCCATCCCCCACTGTGCAGAGATGACAAACATCTTCAGCAACTCTTCCTTCAAATGCTGTAGGTCATTCGGGGAATTTAGAAAGTGGCACCATGGAAGCCACTGACACCTCAGCTTGTACAATAACATAAATCCTATATGCTTGAGAATCCTATATGCTTGAAAATGTTAATACATGTGTTCTCCCACAGCTTCTTTTACTAAGCTATTCTCTACCTTTTCAGACGGCCTGTGACCAGCAGAACAGGATAGAAATGGTTCCAAAAAACTACCTGGAGTTACTCTGCTGGAGACTGAGCTTTAGAAAAGTGAAAGAAAATTAGGAAGAGAAAGTGGAGAACTGAGGAAATCCTAATTCTTCACTCCTAATCCTAATATACCTGCTGTAAAAACAGCAGGTATAATTTAAACTTTTGTCTAATACATAAAAAATATGTACCTGTACACCCAAGAGCATTCAGGTTCACAGCATCATCCTGCTTCCTTTTTAAACAGACTAATACTCCTTAGTAAGGTTCAAAACATGGGGGGAAAAAAGTAAAATAGGAGAACTTGCCTAGAATCTGACAAGTATTTTCCCACCATAAGAAAACACTCAAAGTAAATATGTTGCTTAGCAACGTTTATAATTTGGCTAAAACCTACTCATCACAGTTAAGATTTATCTTAATGTTTCATAAGCCAAAATAAACAGTGACCCTCCACTTACAGAACTGTTTTCACAGGTTACAGAAGTGCATTGATTACTTCTAGCTTGTATTACACTTTCAGCATGGCATTTTTTAACTTTTCTGCTCTGCTTCTCTGGTTGCTTCTACTTAAACAAGTTCTGATTAAATCAAGTGGGCAAACAAGAACATCAGACAATGCACAGAAAATGTGAATCTGAAAATTAAACAGATTAGTTATCATTGTTTGTGCACTTAAATAGTAAGAATAAGAAGATAGCAAGCTGTTCCCAAACAAATTCTATTAAAAGTTCCTGACATCAGTAAGAACACATTATGGTTTAGGTAATGTTTCCTACTATCTCTTCAGGTGCCTTACAGACAAAAAAGGGAGTGGATTCCATTAAGCTCCCAGACCTCTTGTAAAGGCATTTATTGAAATGAGAAATCAAACACTGAAATTAGGCAATCTGTATGAGTAAAATGTTTGCTTAACATTTTCTCCCATTTCTAAACCATCCCTTAGGTCTATAGCCCCTTCTGAAATAAACACAAGATGTCTCTTGGACTCTCAGTAGTGAAAATAAATGACTAAAATAAATCACAACTCTACTAGATACTATCCCCCTCCAGAAGTCTCCACCGCACAGCCATCACCTCTTTCTCCAGTGCTCAGCATAGCAGGGCAAGAAGGTAAGAGCAGAAAGAAAATTGCACCACTGTTACTCTTTGAGTAATAGCAGACACAGCAGTAAAACCCCACAGAACCGACCCAAAGAGAACCACAACCCCATATTGACGAATATTGCATGGACAGAGAGGAAGCACAGCTCATCTGGATTTGGCTTACTTATATATTTTTTCTTATTTTGAGACACCAAGTATATTTTGGCTTTGGCCATACCATAAAGCCCAAGAGGGTAACAAAGAATGGTAGTATATGGTATAAGAAACAAGCAAGGATGAAATAAAAGTGAGTGAAAAGTGAGAAGAACATTTAAGAGAACAAAGTAGAAGGAAGAAAATGGGTAGTGGAAGTCTGAGATACTAAAGACATTCCAGACAACTAGTAACAGAGTAAAGAGCACCCCCACCAAAGCACTGCAAAACCAGGAAGGGACAGGACAAGGAAAACAGTTTCATCAAAGAAAGAATAAAAAGTTCTGCTTTCAGGCATATGGCTTTACAGTCCTCCATCCACATGGCTGAAAACAGAAACCTCCAGATAAAAACTGCTTCGAGCCTTCTCTGAAGCTGTATCTTCTTCATTCTCTACTGCTCAGAAATACAACCAAACCCTGCTAAGTGATCTGCAGAGATGTTCACTTGAAATTTTTCTTCCTCATCCAGTCAAACATGGGATTTACAAGGGGGTTTATTTGCTTGTTTCTACCACAAAATGTAACATTGAAATTATTTATTTTTCTTGTAATGTAAGGATTAGGATTAGATGCCATGAGGTAAACAGTCATTGAAAACAACCGGGTTGTAATAGCTCTTCACAGCATAATTAAGCATAACACTTCACTAGAACTATGGACCAGAAGAGTTAAAATGAATGCTTCCACTAAATAGTGTAAATATTGTTATTTTTAGCTGCCCAAGTGTCACAGTAATTCCTCAGGAATTACTTCCTTTGTTCCTGGAGTTTTCTCCGAATCAAGGATCATGTCCCTCGATAGTACATCTTTCAATATCCTGTTAAAGAAGACTAGATGTGTATGTATTTTACTCAAAATGCATCTGGACTTTCTCTGTGTTTCTGTCTTCTTTGTGCTCAATTTCTTTGAATATTCTGTGGACTCTCCCTTGTCATGAAAGTTTGCAGAAACACCAAGTTGAACATTAAGTGGCAATACTCTAGGAATAGCTTCCCAGAATGTTGGCACCTGCAACAAAACATTGCAGGACAAATATTAGCTCATGGGAAAATTTGTGCCTATGCAGGTTAAGTTTGTAAAGTTTATCAGCTATTTACCCAACATAAGGTGCCTTTTTCAGATGAATCTGGGTTAGGGTATTTCATAAAGAAAAATCCTATGATTTTAGCCAAATAAATACTAAAGAAATGTGAATAAACTACACATGCACACACCCCAAAGGCTTAAAATTATACTGTTCATTCATATAGTGCCCTTCATCCTAAAAAGACATGAAACTTTTCACAAGCACTATGTATATTCATAACACTGAAAAGCTGATGCATCTTGTTGAGACTGTGTAATTTCCTCTAGCGCACGCAGCAGATTGTGGTAACATTTTGAAGCAACTACTGGATTTTTTGCCTTTTTTGTTTTTTTGCAAGTCAGGGCAATATAGTTCCCATAAACAGGCACAAGATTATTATGAATACAGAATCAGGATCTTTATGTTTACAGAGAACAGCCACCACCTTGGTTCTTCTCAGAGATCTCCTGGCAAAATAAATTCCCGCCATGATTTGAAGCAGCAGTCTCAAGAAGGACTGGTATTTAAAGACTTGAGCCTAGTTTCAAGGTATCAGCCTCCTTCTCAGGTAAAGATACCACCATTTCAGCTTCGATCTTCAAAGTAGGGTTTGTAAATTTATATATAGTATTTACTTATAATTTGTTTATTTAGATCAGAAAACAATCCTTCCACTTCAGGCTACCCTGTGAATGCTACAGTATTTGATGTACTGTAAACGCTACAGTATTTGATGTACTGTAAACCAGGCTGGAATATAAAAAGTGTAATGGCATTAAAACTGGAAGGGTCTTTCAAATCCAAAACAGAACTGGTATGTACGGATTGACTGTAAAAAAGGGAGCTTACATATCATCCATTTTTAATGGGGTACATAGGATATTAATGGGATATCTCCTTTAAATTGTGTGAAGAATATGGATATATGTCATAGGAAAATAAGGTCCCTATAGATTAGTGGCAGTTGCTGAAATGTTCAGGGTTTTCATGCAAAATACGCTGTTGTTATAAATTCCGTAAAGACTAATTAAAGTGTTTTCTGAGCTTTGCCTGCTACTGTGTGTAACCGAGGCTTTTTATGCTTGACCTGCAGGAACAAAATCGCCTAGGCTGTTGAACTGCTTGCTTGCCTGTCTGCTTTCACAGTAAAAAAATATCATTTTAAAATTTACATTTGAGTTCTTAACTGTATGCTAGTCTCTGAGCTATTCTTAAGCCACAAAATGTTTTCAGATAGTAGTTCCGTTTCAAGAAAATTTCTAGGACCTCTAGGTTACATATAATTTCTAGGTTACATATAATCAATTCCTCTTTTTATTTAAAAACGAATTTTAAATTCTGAGTTTAAAGTTAGGTTAAAATCATACATTCTAAGAAAGTTTCTTATAGAGGGAAACATTTGTGCATCAGCATTCACCTTTGTAGTCATTTTGACAGAGTTAAGATTTGACTCCAGTGGCCAAAGTCAGAGATCAAGAGAAATCTAAGAAAAAGGTTCAAAAAGCTGGTGTTAATAATTCGAACTGGGCAGAGAGACTTTAAACAACAAAGAATAAACAGGAAGAAGTGAGTGCTGGCCTGTTTGTTTATATGTTTCTGCCCTTCCTCCTTCAGATACAATTTTTATCTTCTTCCTTTCACTGACAATTTTTATACATGAAAATATGCACATGGTATCCATGCTCCTATTCTCACAGGTTTACTGATAAGCAATTTATTGCATGCATTGCATTACTAGTCATTTGCTAGAAACTACTACAGCTACAAATAACCAGTATAAGAAATCAAAAGTCCCGATTGTAAATATTTCTGCAAAACTCCCTGTTACCCCACTATACAAATCTGGGTAAAGAAGGAGTATGTATAAAATGGAGTCAGGTGGGAGTGTTTGATAACCTTTTTTCAGGAAAAACAATCACAGAAACTCACCCTTTTCCCAAACTTTTTTCTGCTTTTATTCCTTCCCTCTTTCTCCTTCTTTTATTATTTTCTTATATTTGATTTGCTTAACTCCCTACATTTCAGCAGCAGTTTTGAACTCCTACTTTGGCAAATTTCACAAACAAACAAGCAAGCAAACAAAACCCAACCAAATCCACACAAAAAACTATTCTAGAATTATGTAAAATTTTTAAACTTTTCCTTTTACTCTTTCCCAAAATCCAATAGATTTTATGACGTCATACACAAACTTATGATAGTATTGTTTTGCTATCCTGTTTAATATAGTATTCCAAAAGAACATAAAAAACTCACAAAACAAGGGAAAGCTGTTAGAAACTTTTAAGTTTCTAGCCTCTAATCAAAACTGTATCATTTGGTCTATGAGGTTAGCAGTGTCGTCTGTTCTCTGGCAGATTACAGCTGGTAGCTCATTAGACTGTTCTTCATGTTAAATTACTGAAAAGGGTGATGTATTTATAATACAGCTTGCAATGCTATAAAATGGCTCATCAATCTGTTTTATTCATAGAAAGTCCATGTAAGGCCACTAGTCTGTTACTGGCAATAAACCTTGGGCGCATTTTCAAAAGACCTGCATATTAGATAGTGATTTATAGACCCTGTCCAAGAAATCAAACATGATACTAACAAGGCAAGGCATAACCTAGTTGACACTTTGAAAAGCAATGTAATTCCGCAAGTACATCATGTGACTATGATATACACAAAGAGAACAGAATAATACCTTGCTCTTAAGTATAACATGGACCTCAGAAGGCATAGTAACAGCAACATCCAACGCACTACCATTCTGCTTCAGTCCTGTTCCAGACAAATGAAATATAGTACCTACTCCTTTTATTTGTGTGTTGTAACACTCAAGGTATACACTGTTCATATTTCACGGTCTACCTCACCCACTTTGTGATTGCATACTGGCATAAAGAAATTGTTTATCATCTGGGAACTATTTACATCTCTGAATACTATACTACACTGGACACTTTGTCATAGAATATCAACAAAATTTGTATGTTTTTAAGTATTTTTCTTTTCAATCTTTTCAACAAATAGGTTGAAAAAATGCAAATATATATTATTCCATAGACTCATGAAGTCACAAAATTGCATTTTATCTCCTTTCTTTTACTTCAACAAAACCAGGGTTTTTTTAATAAGGCAAAACAGTTAAGAACAACAGTATTAGAGGCAGCATAAAGGACAGAAGAAGTAACTGTTGAATTTAGCTATGTTCTTTATAACAAATACAAACATCTTAAAGAGGGGAAAGCATAGGTTCTGCCTTAGTATTAACCAACCTTCTGGTGACAGGAAGTGATTTAGTATAAAAGCACTTGTGAAATTTTCCTTTAAGTGCGGATGGTTTTCAGAATGCTATGTAAAATATTGAAATGACACAGTCAATCTACAAGACAGGGAAGTAAGAAAGTTTCAGCTGTACCCTTCTCTCAAAAGTACAGGCAATTCACATAGGTTTCAGTCAATTTCAAATTGTTTACAACACCCTTCTTTTTTGCACTTACTGAATGAAAAAGAGCGAATGAATTGCAGCACTCACCACATACAAAATACTATCAAAAGCACAAAGCAAATAATAACAAAAGAAGGAAACCATTTTCTGCCAATATATTTTCATTACTGCAACCACTAGGGTCTGATAGACCAGCAAAGTATTCCCAGTGATGCAAAAGCATGATCATTCACTGACCAAAGCACAACGTCAGAACACAGGGTTGTATTAGAACTTGGTTGAAGGAGATAACTATAGACAGATTAAGGCTTTACAGAGCTTCGGTACCTTTGCAGGTACCAAAATGGATATTTGACTCCAACACTTGTTGGAGTCAAATTTGTGACTCAAATTAACCTTTTCCATAGGAAAAGCTTTCCTCACTAATGAGTTCTGTTCATCACAGAATGAATAAAGGCATTAGGGTTGGGGAGGGGAACAGAAAGGTATTTAGAAGGAGGCTAGTAACATCAGTAAAAAAGTGAACCCTTGAAAATACACCACATAACTCTGCTGCACTGAAATATATTGTAATAAAATGCAATAGAATGCTTAAAGTCAACTCAAATATTTCCTAGAAATGTGGTCATGTTTTTACATGTACAATATGCCTGGGTCATTTTACTACACCATCACAAACAATTACAATTCTATTAAAACATTCCTGCCTGTGATTGGTGCAAAGTGGGCTTGTTTCCCACTTCCCCCAGCAGGCCTATAAAAAAAAAATACCAGTGCTTTTTCTGTGTGAGAAGTAGCAGTGACTTCACCCCCTCCCTTCCATCTTATATGTTTCTGTAGACAGTTCTTGAATTCTTGAACGATTAAGCAGAATTAATGTCTCTTGAATGTTGAGGCACTGGAAAAAAAATATCGAATCCTCTGTCATAGGAAATGTGGTGCAGAACTACTACTGTGGACCTCTGGAGGGAGAGCCGGGAGCCGTTTCGGAAGGCTTAGGTTTCTCTCTGTTTATGTGAAGCGGACATTGGCATATCTTGCCTGGACTTTTCCTGTGGGGTTCATACGGTTGGCAGGGTGGGGAATAGTTGTCTGAGCCATACCAAGGTCAGCCTGCTACAGCTGACAGTTTCTGTCTCTGTACAAAGAAAAGAATCAATACTTTTGGACTACGGCTGTGCCCTCAGTGTAAAACAACAAACATGCAGCGTCTGACATGTTTCTAGGTGATTTGTGGCAGAACCTCTTGTCTGATCTGTATCCAGGAGCTGCTGTGTTACTGCACTGTGCTTTTCTTCTCTCTCTCGCCCCCCCCTCCCCCCCCCAGCTCTGTGATGTCTAATACTTTACTCAGGTACAGAGGCGTGTTCTACCCTACAGCTACTTGTCACTCAATAAATCACACCTACAAGCACAGTCTGCACATAGTGATCTGGGCTTTAACAAAGGATCAGAGGGACAAAGTGCAGGCAAGATACTGTAATTATAACAAAAATAAAACATTCAGTGGATTGTAGCAAAGACATGGGCTCCCAGGCACCAATAAAATGTTATTAGAATTGCAGTTTTGTTTCAGTCCTTCAGTTTTCATTTTTAACAAATTTTCCTTCTTAGATTTCTCTTGTTCATTGTCTTTCCAAGCTAAAACACAAACTTTGAGGAAATGACCTATTTTACATAAGCATCTGGTCCTGGATAACAGAATGACCCTGTGTCCTATGTCATGAGTCACTGTCACCTACAGTCAGTGCCAGTATTTCTTCCTTGAGATTTTATCTCCATTTTTGTGCCATGTGGTTTAGCAGAACTGTAAATCTGTTCCAACAGCAAAACCAGTTACAAATGGAACAGCGAACTGAACACAATTTGAACACTGTTGTTTGAACAGTCTTGAAACAACCAAGGTTTATGCCTTGTTTTGTTTGACAGTATAAAATGTGTAGAACATACACCACGCAGCTATATTTGTCTTGGAAGGAATTTTACACCAGGCCTGTTCTTCCAGCTAAATTACTTTCCAGCAGTTCACCTGTCAGCCAACTCAGATATGAGGGCAATGGATAGTTATTATCCATCCCAAGTATTTTAAATGCACCCATTCATGTTAACCTAGCCATATCAGCCAAATCAAACACCTTATAATGCAAAGTGATTCATCACCATGGAGTTTTTGAACCACCCTGGTTAGAAGAGCTCTATGCTTCCTTCCTATTCAGTCAGCAACCAACAGGCCATGTTTCCTCAGCCATGTACTTCAACAGCGGTGGATCAATAACTGTGGTGCAACAACAGGAGCCACAAATTACCATATGAATGATTAAAATGTGTCTGTTTCATAAAACTGCTTTTCAGTCTGGCTGGGCCACAAGATCAAAGTCTGCATACTGGATTTAGTGCTCAGGGATGAGATCTGGTTGAGAAGGAGCACAGTATACAGAGGAAGGAGAGAGAATCAAGGGCCAGGCAAACTCTGGAGTGAATGCTTCCAATTCATACTAGTTTTGGAGAAGTGAGATCACTGCATCTGCTCTATGCATTGCTCACCTTGGCACCTTCCCACTGTTTTGAACAGTGGCAAGTTTCCACATACAACCTTTTGCTGGTCCTCATTAAATCAGCATCTTGCTATTCATGGAAAGAAGGAGCAGCTTTGCTTGCATATTTTAATGAACAAAGACTTATTTAAGCGCAGTCATTACAAATGAAAGTCATGTTGATGAGCTTGCAAAGGGTCAGCAGTTTCTGGCTGGGAACAACTGACCTTCTGCCCATACCATACTTACTGATTTCTCCCACTGAGGAAAGCAAAGGACTATCACACTTGCTTGCCCACACACAATAGAAGTGATGTCACTCTCCCAAAACACCAATATTTTCTTGAAGCACCTACTACTACTGACCTTAAGACCACCCCTGAATAAACAGAGATTGGGGGGGGCAGTACTCCACAGAAAACAATGTTAGAAACTTAACAACAGTCCTAAATCCGCGGAACATTTATTGCTGGCCTGAATAACTCCAGATGGTCCAAAGAGAATATCACTTTTGATCCTTTAACTTAATACTCAAAACCACAATTAGAGCCCTGAATGTCAAACTCCTAATGTTTTGCTTACTCTTCAAAATTCTGGCTAAATGGCTACGCACTATGACCCTTTCAACAACGAATCCAATTCTTTCCTCAAGCTTTGTGAATCTGTACACAATTGGAGCTGTCTACTGGGAAACAGCTATATTTGCCATATGGTTATTCTCCAAATAAACAAACAAAAACAATTGAAAACAAGAATTCTCACATTCTTTTTCTCTAGTAATCATAAAGTCCCATGGAAGTCATAAGCATAATACTTCACAAAGAGCATACCAAAATAGCCCACATAGTGTTTTTCATTGAAGTAGATGGAGCTCACTGGTTGCCAAATAAAATTCAATAAAGAACTTTTCTCTTCTGGTTTCCATAACTATCAATGCATAGATTTTCTTTTTCAGAAAGAAAAACCAATCATTAAAAAAGAAAAAGAGGTTTTCCATGGTTTGCCCAAAACATTCATGGTCTTCCTAGAATCAAGCCAGTTTAGAGATTGAAATCAGCAATTCTCTCACATTTCAAGTCACCCAATGCTAATGTTCCACAATCAAAATTCAGCTTAAGGGGAATGTGAGGTCATACAGACTTGCAATGGAAATGTGTCACAAAACACGCAATAAAGCTGGAACATCACTTTGTACAAGGTTTTTAAATTCAAAGAGGCTTTACACTGGCTTTTTAAAACATGCCACACACAACAGGAATGCTGCAAATTCAATTCACATTTCCTATAGCAGCAGATTAAACTGCTATGATTTTCAGCAAACATATGGACAGGCAAATGGAGACGTATCCCACTATTTGTAACTCGTGCTTTAGGACCAATCAGGCTTTAATCCGTAACCTTTTTTCGTGCATGTTGCTCCACAACATATTGCTCTTCTATAATTAGCATCAGTGGTGGCTAGTAGATGGTAACTCAAAACATAAAATGACAGAGAACTGTAAGCCTGCTTCCAGGAAATGTCTGGATCTCTCCTTATCATCACATTTTATATTTGAAATCTAATTATAAAAAAACCCGCAAAGTTTAGCATGTTCCAGTACATGCATAGTGGTTCCATAAGGAAGGATAGGATGAGGACTTCCCTTCAAGTCAGTTAATTGTGAGTTATGCTTAACTCAACTACCCACCCAGACTGCTTCAGTTCTTTTTCCACCTTTCCAATAGCCTAAGAAAATATTTTCCCCCTTAACACCCCCAAATTTATACTTTTATACATTAGTGGCATTACTGTATGGGGGCACTCCTCTACATAACTTTGAAACTATTTTAACATAACTGATCTATAAGAGGAAGGAGCTATATGTTTAAATCATGTTATAATTGCATGGTAAATTATAGTTCACAACTCTTTAATAGCATTAATGTTCTTTTATGAGATGTATCATCATTTCAGAATTTTCCTATTCTTACACGTAATATACAATTTTGATACTCTGATATCATGTTTTTGGCAAATCTGCAATGGCATTTTTCTTGTTGCACCTTGTTTTTGCATATCCAGGCCTCAATTCTCTGAAGTTTTAAAAATGTATTTGACTTTATAGACCTAGGTAACTGTGCAGATCTCAAGGATCTCTCCATTCATATTATGAAAGTTTGTCTATACTAAAGACCTTATTCTCCTGACTGAGTAATGCTTCATAGAAACACAATTATACGTTGTATTTTTGGTATAAGGAAAGCCTAATTCCTATAGATTAATTGTATCACTGGGTAACCTCTTAGCTACTATGGGTTTCACTTCACTTTATTATCTACTTCAGCAACATATTATTCCACTTTTTAGAATTAGAAGACTCACTTTTTTTTTACATCTTTCTTGGATTTTATTTTATTTCATATTAAGAAATATATCATCATACTGTAGTGTTCTTGAAAACTTGCATCATGAGGTGTACTTTTGTTCTTGGGCTATTATATCTATATGTTACCCTAATTTTCTTCTCATCTTCAATTCTCTGCTTTCTTTCCTTCCAGTAATTTGGCATCCCCTTGATCTTCCTCATGTCGGTTGCTGAAATTCCCCCTCTTTCTCTCTTCCCGCCTCCCACTGCTCCTTCTTTTATAGTATGTATGTATCTATGCCATGTCATAGAGACATATATCCTGTTATCTGCAAGTTGAACATATTAAGAGGAAAGAGTATTATTTAACAGATCTTCTTAAGAAACGTAAGAAAATAATTATACACATGATATTATTAACAGATTGTGAGTTTGTGTGTGCTACACTGTAAACTTTGTGCAAAGATATAAAATACATAATGAATGTGCACCACTTCCTAATATCATTGGCCACCTTCCTACTTGAACAAGACCAGTTATTTAACCCAAGCAGACTCCTCAAAACTCTCCCTCATCTAGCTTTTTTAAAAATAAAAGCTCCTCAAAACTGTGCATTGTAGGTACCACACAGAACCAGACATAACAATTTTTATAATCTTCATCTTGTTAAATTTGTAGAAACATTGTGTATTGTTAAATTATAAAATTATAAAGGCACTTTAGGTTGAGAATTACACTG
The DNA here is from genome assembly GCF_033783945.1 of Neopsephotus bourkii. Taxonomy (NCBI): domain Eukaryota; kingdom Metazoa; phylum Chordata; class Aves; order Psittaciformes; family Psittacidae; genus Neopsephotus; species Neopsephotus bourkii. The sequence goes on from NW_026901571.1 coordinate 354,796, forward strand.
TAAGTCTTAGGTACAAACCAAGCTGCACAGGCTTACCGAGACAGTAATTCAGTTGGATCATGTACCCAGTCTTCAGAGTACATACAGAAGCAACCTATAAAAGACTTCATCATGACAAAATAAGAACTTGAGCTTTGTAAAATTCTCACAACCAGATGAGAACAAATTTGACATTAAAAAAAAAAAAAAACAGAATTATCCATTTCAAGCAAAAAAATCTTCAGAAAAGCATTTTATCTGAGCTATGAAGCTTTGCTTCCATTTGTCTAACATGGTAATGATTTTCAGTTTAAGAGGTGAAAAGTGCATCATTGCTCCTTTAAGAAACATAATCTTTAGCAAGCAAGCACTGGGGACGCTAGGGACTGAAGAAGTTTTTTGCAGCTGTTAGGAAAAGGACTTATAATGGACTTGCCATCCCATATAATTTTAGACAAATTATGTGTTTTTACTCAAAGAAACTAACAAACAAAAAGATCATATCCCGTTAAAATTTGCTATTGTTGTTGCTGGAAAGTTGCATTATGTTGTGATTATTACAGCTAGCCTTCTGCAAGGTGTCCTTTGCCAAGACTGTGCCCTGCTGTGGAATGGACTATGGAGGCCTATAAAAAAAGAGGATTCAAGTATTTCAGTTGCTGATTAGGGTCTTTAATGTATTATATTTATTTTTAAAAAGAAAAAGAATCCAAAACCTGCACTTTCTATGTTTATAACTAAAACACAGAGAATATGACAGTAAGTCATGGGCGACAAAAATAATTCAAGTGCATTTGTAAGAACTATTGCAATAACTTTATACTCAGACACTCAGATACACATACTTTCTCTCTCCTTTTTTTTTTTTTTTTTTTTTTTTTAACCAGGACATGACTGGCTTACCACTGCAGGACATAAAACTCAGTTTTGTGTTTACACTGTACCTCTGATTGGAACTTGGATAAAGCTACTGTTGCTAGTTAGAATAAAATGTACACTGTAATATTGTTGACATTACTCATGTTGGACAGACTGTAATGTAAATATACATTCTGCTACAGCTAGAAATATGGTTTTGATAGATTCTCAGATTTTAAATTGATTGTAACTCAGAGCAGGTCTCTGCCAAAATGAATTGATACTTCACAAGCATATGAATGAAAAATAGATGACAATGGATCAGATCTGGATCTGAATAACTTGATCTAGTGGTTTATGGTATTGTAATTTCTCTCCAACCTCTCCCACAATTTTCATACAAAGGAAAATATCTCAGGCTGTGCTGAGGAGATTATAATTAGTCATAGTATCAACATGTTAAGATTTTAAGAGACTTGCAGACTATCAGCTACTCATAAGTGACATTCCGCATTTTTAGGTAATAATGTAATGCTGAGGTATACCATACCTTGCACAGTGACTGGGTTGATTGAACAGAGTCAATATTACTAATATATATATAATATAAAAGAAGGCAGAGAACAAGACACAGAATAAACATCAACCCATAGATTTCACTTTTTCAACCCCAAAAGACAAGTATTTTCAAATTAAACATACACTTCTGTCTCGTCGCCCCACAGTACACTTAAAGGTAGGAAGTGCCTTGTTGCCCTTAAGTGCACTTCAGGTTCCATTTCGCCTGCAGATGGTTTTCTAGTTTTGCTTACAAAGTTTCATCACGAGGCTCTGATACCATTTTGTTAGGCATTGTTGCCTGGGTTTGGTTTCACTGGTAGGCTCATTTACCTGATAAAAAATAGATCTCATAGCTATAAATATTTCATAGCTTTCAGTGTGAATAAAACAAACATAACCCCCTCATACTACTATTAACCACCTAGGCAACCTCCCAAAATGGTAACATAATTCAGTCTCATACAACTGTGTTAACCTCTTCCTCAGTTTCTTTCCTCAGTGTCTGCTTGGTTGTCCTTCTTCGACATGCCACCAGAAATTTCGAAGTACATGTACAAAGCTAAATGAAAACTAAATTAAGAACATGAAATTTTAGCTAATATGATCCTCTTTTCCTCCACCCCTTCTTCATAACTCCTCCTCTTATTTCTGAATCAGCGTACGTTTACTGATACATCATCACAAATGGCTGGTATTAAAATTTACAGTATTTGCAACGTCCCACTTTGGGATAGCTTCACTGTAAAAAATAAGATCTGTTCTGTGTTTGTACAGTGCCCAGACTCCTGGCCCATAGTTGGAGCTTCTATGGATCTTTGCAAGGCAAATAATGAACACGGTCATATCAATAAAAAAAAAAAAAAACTTTTAAAAAAAGTAAAGTCTTTTCCTAAGTAAGTCTTATTCCCACACTAGTACCCCAACTTTGTCAAGATGGTGAAGGCATCCAGCACTGCCATTTGTTTCCAGTTTTGGAGATTTTGAGCTCCTCCACATTTCTCTTTGTACAGCATTGAAAAGAGCAGGTAGAGTACTGGGTGGTTTCTGCAGCTGTAAAGTGAAGACAGCATTAAAGAATTTAGCTTCACCCTAAGGCCCTCTGCCTTAATGTTTGATCTTGTTTCATCTGCTTATCCAGTGTCTCTTACCTGGTAATTTATGAAAATAAATACATAAACAAAAAGTATTCCACTATGGAATCAATAAAATAAGCAATAAAAAATTAACCACAAAGAAAAATCATGTTGCCTCACCCCCATTGTAATTCATGAGGAGTGTTTACATAATTCCATCTTCAAAGTCAAGACATTTGCAAAATTTAGCAGCTATCATCTGCCTCTGAAATGCAAAATCATAGGCAGAACCTTTTCAGCTAGCTACCATATAATCCCAAAAGTTCGCCCCACTATCACATACTAGCACTGGTTGCTATCACTACTTAGAAAAATAGAGTAGGACTTGATGATCTGTATGGGTCTCCTCCAACTTGAGATCTTCTATGATTGTATGAGGAACAATATAGGCAACAAAGCACACCTACATGTGTGAGAAAGAATAAGCTACAGAAATTGAGCACCATGCAAACTAAGGATCTACATCTATTTAACTTCAAAAACACAGGGAAAAAAAAAAAAAAGAGAAAACCCAGAGAAAAGGGTATATTAAAGGCAAAGAAAATGGCTGATGTAGGCAAAGGTTAGAAAAGAAAAGCAGTATATTTTTTTCCTTCTCTTGCCATTCCTTTTCGAACACAATTATTATATTCAACATTATTTTCTCCCAGATCTAGCACTGATATCTATCCAGTTATTTGTATATATTTTTATCACAGATGTAACCAAAAAATGAGCAGCCTCAGTATATCCAAAATAGTTTGCCAACCCCACTTCTTTCCTGTCTAAGCAGCTCGTTTTCCACTATAAACCTCAGCACAAATTGATATATTCCTATTTTGGTAAAATCAGAGTAAGTGTTGGCCTGAGTAACCTCTAGAAAACAGATCAAATCTAACTCAGATTTGTCCATATGCATGGCTCAACTGTGACTGAAAAAAATTCTTCTTAGTATCATGCTTAAGGCCTTTCAACAAAAATCCAGATATAGTACTAAAATGTATTTGTACCCCTATTGTCTTATTATCCTTTTTTTTTCCTCATTAAGAAAGCACCAAACAACTAACTCATGGATAATTTGTTCAAAAAAATTCAGCAATTACTGATTCATAAACCACAGGAATGAGAAATACTCTTAACAAGTAATAAGGCTGGTGCCGAGAGAGAAATCACTACTAAAAAGTTGCCTCATCTAAGAAAATCTAGAGGCATATGGAACAGCCTCTTCAGAAGAAAATGCTTAAGATTTCCAGTAACTTTATTTAAAAAAAAAAAAAAAAAAAATAGCACTAGGCCAGCCAATTTTATTTCTTAGCACAGAATAAATCCAAAAGTACCACTTCACCTTGTCATATATGGAGTTCTACTTCACCAGTTCATTCTAAACTGGAATAAATCAAGTACAATTCAAGAGTAAGTCTAGGAATGCCTGCCACATTAGACACTAATGGTTCAATTCATAAAAATAATACTTGTAAGTGAATCACATGGGGTTTGTGCTACCTGTTGATGCCATAGAAGTAAGCCTGTTTCAAACCAGTTCCCCAAAAGAAAACACATATACTTTGCAGCACAATATTGGGACGATGTAGCCAGGCACACAAATGATGCATACAGTGATCTGGAAAAACGTTATGCTGCTTTTTATCTGCTAGCTGCCACTAAATGACACTCAGAACAATCCTCTTTCTTATTAATTTAATGGAAATTAAACCCTATTTACCCACTTCTCATAACTGCTTGGTTTCCAAAATGTCACTGAAATCAGTGGAAGCTGCAGTTACCTCATGTATTTGGACACCCAGAGCACATGTTATTCCATTAGCTCTCTGATCCAGAGTTAGCCCTCAGTACTTCCAGCACTCCAAGCCTGTAATTCAGTTTGTGTGTTGGTGCCAAATGTAGAGCAGTTCTGTGGACCTGTCAATTCCTCAAATGCATGTATTTCAATTTCTACTTTATTGTTTTTTCAGTAATAGACCAACACTGCCACAAAGCAATGCAGCATTTGAGGGAAGTTTCTCACATACCTTAACCACCAATTTTATGATTAGTTGCTAAAAACATGTTTTGTCTGAACATCAAAGAACACCTCTAGTTTACAGAAGGAATATCTAATAAATTTAACATGCAAATTAAATGTTTTTTCTGCCAAAAGAGCACAACACAGCACTGCCCACAAATAGTGAGTTGCATTTATAATGAACTTTGCTGTGTCTTGAGAAAGCAATGTCTGGAGGGTATTCGCACTTAATGAGGCAGGGGACAATGGGTTAAAAGAATCCAATTCCCATCCTAGGAAAGAAAAAAACCAACAAGAACCAAACAACAAAACTGTTACTGGGAGTCAAGGATGTTGCTCTTTTACACAGAAGTCTGAGCTACTTCCTTCAGAGTTTTGTTATCAGAATTGAGAAACAAAAGGGCCCTAATTGGTGACAAAAATATAGCAAGAAATCTTGTTCCATAATCACAATATTTCTGCTGTTATATCATGAACCTCACAGAACAGCTCTACAAAAATTGACTTAAATGTGCATTTCTCTTCAATGCACAAAATGGGTTCAATTTATGTCTCTGAACTTTTTCAGCTAAACATATGATTTTGGAGGGATATGATGTCTTGTTTATTCCTTCAAGAGAAAACAGGGCGCTTAAAATCATGTTTTATGAATATTAAAGCAAATCAAACAGTTTACATTTTGCTGCAGCTAGCAGGGTAACATTTTATATTCATCTAGTACAGCCACCCTCATCTCCCATTCTCAGGGTTCACTTTTACAATTCTGCTGCTAAGTTTTAACAATGTCTGCAGCACTATCCCCATGGTTCTTATTTTTCTTTCCCACTCCTCTTCCACTCTGTTGTAGTTAAACCTAAGTATTTAACTAATCTAAAACAAACACACAGAGAAATATGTGTGTGTGTTAGCCCAAAGAAACCAGTCTAGGGGACACAGAGCTTTTATTTATTCATTTTCTAGTGACATTAGTGAAGAATTGTTTCTTCACAGCTTCCAGAAGGATATAAACAAATGTAATTGATGCATGATGGGGATTAGGCAGAAGGAAAGTGACGGTCTAGAAGGCCAAAGCATAAGATTGCAGGGGTTGCAAAAGCCTTAACAAAAAAAACCCAACCAAACAAAATAAAAACAAAACCTCCTTTTGAAAGGATGGGGAAGAAGCTCCAGTATCTCAGAATAAGAAACAACCCAGTGCTTATCAGGAGAAACAAATAAAATCAAAATTCTTCATTTTGTTTTCCGCAACAACATAGCAGCCAAACTACACACCAGCATTTATACTGCAAAACCATTTCAGACTTTTAAAAAAATTTCAAGGTGGGGTATGACCTATGCTACATCCACTAAAGCAGTTCAGGGAGAAGGTATTTAAAAGGAAGAAGGTATTTTCATTTAGAATACCAACAATATTTTGACTGTCCAAATACACTTTTCAAATTCACTGCAGTTCAGCACATACGTGTATATTGAGAACCCTTAACCTGACATGCACCAATTTTCCATCTTACCTGGAATCTCAACTGGCATAAAAAGTGCTCAGAACCTCCAGGACTCTGGATGTGTTCAGCCAGTCTCCCTACAGGGTCAGACATTCGCTTTCTGACTTCTGCTCCTACATGCTTCCTCAACATCTTCCCAGTGCTCTGGAGAACGCTCTGATACAAACCTGAGCTCACTGATAATGATAACATCAATTTCTTGGTTTCAAGCAGAAGGAAACACTGGTACAAAACTTACAGTTATGAACTTAAAATTTTTTTGGGTCAAAGCTATATATATATACATATACATATATATATGGCTGTTATTGCAAGGTTTTACTTAATGTTTGTATACTAAAATAAACATTTGGTTCACTGACAGGGTATGCGATGAGAAGGAAAGACCTTGAAAGGTTTAAATACTACAAACACTGGTGATCCTTACGCTGTCTTTCCTATGGCCAAATATAATTTTGCACTACCTGCTATATCACTGCATCCTGTATGGGCACCATAAGACAAGGTAAAACAAGTGACTTTCAGAAAATACACCTAGTTTTAGTGATGAAAGCAGTTTTAAAAGTCATAAAGATAACTGATTTTTTTTTATTTTTTTTAGATGTCTATTTTCTGATTAATATTCTGGGGCACCAACTCTTTCAAGGGAAATGGGAAAATTAGTCCAGGATGCCAGCCCTACCTCTATTAATACTAAATGCACCCCCTGGGAATTAAAGTACTCTGTCTTTAGATGCTGAAGAGCCCTTAATTCCAAATAGGAACTGACCAAAGAAAACTGGAAATCTACAAACAGGCAACTGGACAATGAAACAAAAGTTAGCACAGTTTTGAAAGCTGACCATGATGTTTTCTCAGAGGCACAGAAGAAATGCATGAACATTTACTCATGCTCTCTTCTGGTCACAGGAAGACACCTCAGTAATATTTTGCTGGTAACTGGCAGAAATTACAGCATCCTTCCAGCTGCACAACTGTGAGCAGTCTACCTGCTCTCTTAGAACACCAGTACCTATGCTGTTGATGGCCAAAGCAAAGGCTGTTACCTCTGGATGTGTGTCCAACCTGCAGATGAAGGCCTGCAGTATTATTTCAGGTGACCAAAGAAGCCACTGTACTAAATCTGTAACCTCCTGAAACTTCTTTGGAGATGCCCACGATCACCACTTTCCACTGTTTGTGCTTACTAGGTCACTAGTCTGACAATGCCAGGTTGTATTTGCCCATCAAGGTTAGAAACAAGGGATTTTGCACCTAACACACATTCAAAAGAATGTGACTTTGCACAGCCATTTTATGGGCAAGTTTGTGAAGTCTGATAATTCTATATTTGAAGAATGTCCAAGCAAAAAGCAATTTGAGACATTTTACCCATTTCTTTTTTCAGCCAGTTCAAGATTATCTATTTCTCTATTTCCCTGAAATCCTGTGCAGTGTAATTTCTTCATTTTATAAAACATGCAGATGATATAAAAATCTCATTGTCAACGAATGCCCCTTCTTCCTTTGACAAATAAAACTAGCAAAGTTTCAAAAGGATTGCACTGAGGGGCCACCCACTTATTTGTAAGTATCTCTGCCTTGGTTCAGTTCCAAATTTAGCAGACTGGTAGGTATAAAATAACAGACAAACTGCATTAACCTTTGTAGGCAAAAGCTCCATTTACAAGATAGGCTGTTTAGAAACTGCATAGGAAGCTTTGCAAATCCTGCATCAAACCATCCTTTGCTTTACCCATCATCATCAGGTGTGATCTTAAGCAAAACTTTATCAAAGTAACATACCGCTTTCCTGCACACTAATTTCATCAGATGCACTCTCTGAATGTTGTTCTACATGATGTCATCACACTGTAACTCACTTCATTTACAGTATCTGTTTCACTTCTACTCACAAGCTAATATAACTCTTTTTTTTTTTTTTTTTTAACTGCGCACAGGCTGCTAGACACATGTGCACAGCAAATGGAATTTGAACTTAGCTTAACAGCCTCATTTATTCCTGATGGTTTAAATTATTTCATCACAATTAATGACACCCCCTCAGCTTCCTGTGCAGCACTGCCAGATGTTCAGAGACCTCAAAGCCACTCTCTTCTTTGACGGCTAGTGACAAGTCGTCCTCTGAAGGACGTTCCCTCAGTGCACAGGCCGGATGACATGTCCATTGCTTAGCACCTCTCTACCTCTGAGTAACCATGGTGAGAGAAGGAGGAGGACATGAGAAACCAGCCAGTGCATTAGTAAGGACAAATTAAGTGAAGCATTCTGAACTTGAAGGATATCTCATCTCCTCCTACTGGAGTTTCAAGCCTGATTGTTTTATGAAATAGATCGACAACTCTTTGCCTCGATCCTCAAGGTGTTAGATTTTCTGTGTTTATTAAAAATTAACAGGTCCTTTCTTTAAAATAAAAAAAAAAAAATAAGAGGGAAATTAAAATGGTAACTATATGGGCAACAAACTCTCACCGACAACATTATCTCACTATCCCATCTTCTTTGAAAGCAGAATGCAAAACCCCCTGAATCCTCGAGAAGTTTCACTCACATTCAGTTTGGGTGTAGGTTTTATTTTGCTCTGTGAGCTGAAGGAGAAGAATTTCCCTTACAATGTTCCTCTCATAAGATTCAGGTATTTTTCTCTACAAAAGGAACCTATAGGGCTTACACCAGGAAAAAAAAAAAAAAGAAAAAAAAAAAGTGAAGTTATAAGTCTGGATATTCTGAAAATAGGGATATGGCTCCATCTCTCCAAAGGTGTGGGAGGAAAGGGGCAAGTGTTTTGCATTTTTAAGATTTAACCCCAAGCATCTCTGTTCCTGAAATTCTGTCCACTATTTTGAGCACATATGGCAGACATTCTACTGACTCTCTTTTTATACTTAATAAAAAAAAAAAAAGAAAGCTGATCTATATCAGGGACTGAAGGTCTCTCAGTTTGCCAAAAACGTAGTATTAAAACAGAAAGGCCACCTGTGTTAGCCCACCCGATAGGAAGGTCAGAGCTGGAAAATCTGTCTGTCTCTCTGCCTCTTTGTCTCTCTCCTTTTCTTTTTTTTTTCTATTAAACACACTTAAAGGAAGACTTGGAAGCAAAAAATATCCTCCATCAATACAAACTGCAGGTAGCAGTGCCAGAAAAGAAAAGCTTTGTGCTTTTTGCCTGATTATGTGTGTGGCCACTCCAGAATTATTTAAGATAAAGATCAGTTCTTCACTTAGATTACTAAAAGTTGCTTTGAAGGAAAATCTCTTCAGATTTCCCTAAATATTCAGTAGCAAAACTGGAAGAAAGCGAGAGGTAAGACATCATCTACTGTCACAGGCTTGGGTTTTTTCATCTGGGCTTTTTTAAGTGTTTTAAAAACTTTCACACACCGAGTTCATTACCAATGTGCTTTTAGTTGGTCATTACAATCACTTTAGCAGACAATCCTGTAAAATGTCATGTGTTGTTTTCAGCATTAGGAAGAAGAGAAATTCAGATAACGTGACAATGACAGGAACTCCTGAGCAGACTCAAACCAACATTACCTTTTCCATATACATATATATGTGTGTGCTTAAGTTTATATTTAAAATACACACTAACAAATAGACCAGATACATACAAATAAACCCCCTCAACTGGTTCTGAAATGCACTGAGATTTATGGAAAGTCACATGGACTTCATTCTGTTGCCTTTGAATGCTTTACTGGGGGGGAGTGGTGGAGCTGAATAAACTTTAAACTCTCATGTAGGGATGTATTGCTTGTGTGTTTCTGGCAGATGTGGAAAGGAGATGAAATGGGCGAGGGAGAATCGAATATCCCATCACTGCAGGTTTGCGAAGGGGAAAGAGCACTGCAAAGATCTCACATCTGGCAATCATTTGTCAATAGCTGGAAAGAGAACGGCAGGAAACTTTCTGGCTCTTGTGGAAGATGAAAAGACAAAAAACATGTGTCACACATGCACAATGCTGGTACAATGACTACTACATTTATTCCTCCCCCCGCCCGCCCCTCAATCCTTTTTTAATTTAATGATCTTCAGATACACTTTACTCCATGGTCAAAATCATGCAGTCACTTGACTTGTTAAAGCTGCAGTGTATGTACATTTTTCAAATAAACCCCAGGGCTGATGTTAGAAAATCAAAATCATTCAAGCGTAGGCTGCCTGGTTCTTTGGGCAGGAATCCTTGTGGTTTAGTCAATAAACAGAATCTAAATGAAAGACACCACAGTAACTAGACAGTAATGTTTTGAACAGTTCTTAACCCAAAAAGGGAGAGAGACAGAAACAGAGGCTGACCAAGTGGTCAGATACAATGCTACCAAGCCCACAGAGATCACGCTAGTGCATAAGCCTCTGTGTCTGATCACAAGGTCACTTGCTGTTTCTAAAAGGGGAAATATTTTTATTTTATTTAGAGCCATCTTTAATGGTTCTTCTGTAGTTCTGGGTTTGATTTTGTTTGGAGTACCCCCTTTTTTCCAGAGAGATTTTATTTACCCTGCAGAAAAATCGGCTACATGAACATACAAGGATCACCTCGCCCTTTCTGAGCCACAATGCTAGATTTTACTAATTCACAAATATCACATTGTACAATATTGTGAACATTCCAAGGGAAAGACTTACCACAACCTACAAAAATTTAGTAAGTTTGTATTCACAGCTAGCTTTCAATTCATTCTTCTGCTGCTTCTAAGAAAGAAGCTGCTGCAGCAGGAGAACATCTTGTCCCTGTGATACTGCAAGTAAATGCTGCAGGTTGTTTAATCTGGCAAAATCACAGTAGCCTGTCAAATTATAACAGGAACAATATCTCCCCCAAACAAGTCTGATCATGGTTAATTACAATTCAGACCGGAGCAGCCACAATTATTCATTATTACAGGAAGCACCTTATTTAAATTTTATGGAAATTTGCACTTGCACACCAGTATGCCTGGGAAAAACCAAACAGACAAAAAAAAAAACAACAACCCAAACAAACAAACAAACAAAAAAAACAACAGAGGGAAAAGAACCCCACTCACACAAGGGAGGACCTCAAACATCTGAAAAATCACAAGATGCTACATATATACTAGGAGTGGAATGCCTTGGTATTTACATCAGGACATTGCAATGATGGTATTTATGGATTCCAAATGGCATGCAAAATTGTTTTCAAGTAATTCATTTTAGTTTAATCATAGGAGCTGTAAACACCAGCAAAATGCAATAAAGTGTATTTTTAACTGAAAGAAAAAAATCCAAGCCTATCCCCATAAATATATAGATAGGCAGACAGATACACAGACAGATGGACATATACATATGTATTATAGAATCATAGAATGGTTTGGGTTGGAAAGGACCTTAAGATCATCTAGTTCCAACCTCCCTGACATGGGCAGGGATGCCTCACACTAGACCATGCCACCCAAGACTCTCTCCAGCCTGGCTTTGAACACTGCCAGGGATGGAGCATTTATCACTTCTTCAGGCAACCTGTTCCAGTGCCTCACCACCCTCACAAAAAGAACTTCTTTATATCTAACTGAACTTCCCTTGTTTAAGTTTTAACCTGTTACCCCTTTTTCTATAGCTACAACCCGTGATGAAAAGTCCCTCTCCAGCATCCTTGTAGGCCCCCTTCAGATACTGGATGGCTGCTATGAGGTCACCCCACAGTCATCTCTTCTCCAGGCTGAACAGCCCCAACTTCCTTAGCTTGTCATGCTGTCTTCTGCAATTAATGCAGAAGCTTCAAAAAAGTCAAGCTTCTATATTAAATATGCATGTGTCAAAACCAAATGAAACAAAAAGCAAGAGAAGCTATCTACGAAACACTAACTTTTTCTTTTACAAAAGCACCATGTGAATCATCAGAAGTAAAAGCACTGAAGCTGTTTGACCATAGCGACACATAAGAGAATCCAGCCTACTGTGTTAGAGTCCACATAAAAAGATATATATACATATATATCTTTGTGTGCAGCGTTGCACAAGTTGCAATCATCCTTTACATTAAGGACAAGTAATCTCCTCAATACGCAAACCGTTCTTTGATTTTATGACTCTATATGCACCAGAGTGCAATAAAAGTTTCAGATTCCAAACTTGCAGACAGGGAGAAAAGAGGATCAGAGAGGTGCGGCTGCTTTAGGGTCGTCCATCAGTACCAGCATATCAAAAAGAGCATGTCATTAAATTTCATTGGCATAAGCAACTAGAAGAAGGTGCCAGGGAAGAAAATGCTTCCACATGTGTGGGTGTGGGTAGGCAAACATGCTGTTTACTGTGCATCGGGGCATAGCATTTTTTTTTTCATTCCATGTGTGTAACTGAAATAATACTGTTGATTTAGCTTTCGTTAACTTCTCCTCTAATAATTAGCTGTATATCATATGCTGGCTTTACCCATCCTATTTATGTTTTCAGCTATCTCACACTCGCTACAACTGAAATGATAGGCTTCAGAGCATTACTCTTGGTAATAGGGGCAGCTTCACAAACAGGTTTAACTGCTCTAATACTTCAAGATCATGAGAGATCACAAAAGATAACTGCAGGGATGAGTTAGTTCAGCAAGTGGTTTCCAAAAACATCAAAAAAGTCTATTTCATCTCAGATCATTCCACAGATCCAGGTTCCAGCTGAACCCAATAAACAGTTGTGACTGTAGCATTGGAAGGGTGTTACTAATGTGCAAGGGTGTTAAACCATACAAGAGCTTGGAGGGAGGAAAAGTGCCTTTGCTATCAGAAAAGTGGAATCCTGAAAAAATCAGAGCAAAAGGGAATAAAACATTAGAAATAATACAACACTCTGAAAAGGTCTCCATCAGGAGTATACGGACCTCCAAATGGAATAAACACTGTCAGCTGCTAGATCCCCTGTGTGTCCATAAAGTCACATATAACAGTAAAGATGAGTAACAGTGACAATATTCAACACTTAAACAAAAGCTTTCCATCTTCAAGATGCTGTTTAAACATTAACAAACTACATCTCTACCAGATATGTACTGAAAAGACAGTAGGGTTACTATTTAAGCTGGAAGTGAACTTTAACAATTGTTACAAACTTGCCATTCTTCTCGCACTTCAGGATTATGCTTGTTTATATATGTTAATATAACATTATATATGCACATAACATTATATAATGTTAATATAACATATATGCACTTAACATTATATAATGTTAATATAACATCATATATGCACACACAGACATACTAGGAGACATACACACTTCTCACCCTGCTCATTGCTCTGTAGCATTCTATATAATGTGAGAAACATAAAACCATTGGCCATCATGGCATCTTCTGCAAGCTCTCCTTGGCCACCAAGGAAAAGAAATAGAGCCCACTGCCCTCCCTTCTAAGCCAGTCGGTACTATCAGCTTTAATTCTGTATGGGACAACCTTCCACATATCTCCTGCAAACCCTCTCTGTTGAACAAAAGTATAGGTTTCACCAAAATTCAAAGTAAGTGTGTCTCAAACATGTACTCTCCTTGTTATCTTTTAAAATTATTATCAGAGTTCTCTACACTGTGGGATGCCATGCAGTGGTAGTAGAGCTAAGATGCAAATGAACTCAATCAGTGAAAAACATCATCAATGGCAGAATAATTTACCATAGTTTGCTCTTGAAAAAAGCAGCTCACCAGAACTTTGTGAACCTGTGTCTGAGATGCTTTCAGCATGCAAGCTGATTTGAATTACTCCACTACAAGGCACGCTACTACAGAGACAAACTTAAACATTCTCCCTTATTCAAGCTTCTTTCAAATACAAAAAATGAAGATGACCAAGAGCTCATGGCTGCTAAAACAAAACCGAAAGATGTCTCAATTTTCCTATGGTTGACCTAAGCATAAAACACGACAGGAAACAAATTATATTCACAAAGCCAGTGTGCAGAATACTTTTCACCTCACAAAATCAATGCCATGTGGACCTATTTCTTCAGTGTACGTTCTGTATAAACATTACTGTGCAGGTATGCTTTTGCCATAAAAGTAGTGCCAACAAAATGACAGCTACTAACTGAACTGGAGCTTGAATGTGAAATTAATATTTCTTATCTATAGGCCATTTTGTTCGTACTTCTTTTTCTCTCTTAAATGCTTCAGCTTTGTGAGTACGTTTCCTATTAATATAGCATGAAACCTGTAGTATAAGGGATTTCTCACCTATTGCCTGGATCATGTCACTCCCCTCTTTGATGTGGAAGTTAAAGGAAGCTGATTCAAGTCCAAGTTCTTCATCCTAAACTTCAAGGCTCTGAACAACTCTGCTTCTGGCTACATTTCTGTTCCTCATCATATTCCTTTCATTTTGATCCCTGAATCCCATAGCCTTCCTGCTCCCTTGCCTCTTTATCCAGCTCTTGTCTTCAGACTTTCTTCCATGTCCTTTTTCACATCTGGGCGGATGCTTTCATTGCATTGCACTTGTCTTTAAAACAACTAATTTCTTCTGTGAAGCACAAAAATCGTAAGCCACCTAGGAAAAGTTGTCTCTGTCCTACCATTAAATGTAAACTGCAGTACTCAGAGAGACAGTCATCGTAGGTCCACTGTTTCATGACTGGATCACTCCAAACATCTGTTTAGGGTACAAGTGTTTACAGGAAAGGCCCATCTAAGATTACTTGTTTGTATATTGCTAGGTATACTATTACCCTTAAATAAAACACACTTTAATGTCATCATTAACAGTTTAAAACCTTTTTCTACAAACAAATCTTTCTATCTTTGGCTACTAATATACATACTAATATATATACTAACATATATATATATTGGGGGGGCAAGAATTTAAATAATTTCAAATGTAAAAGATGCCTTTTCAGGATAATATTTACTCTGAGGCTTTCTCAAAAACTGGTGAAACAGGATATCTAGAATATTCAAGAGATTTAGAATCAAATCTATGAGCTAGATATAACAACGTTCTACCCTTACCAGCAGGATTATTGAGCAGAAATCACAAGAGAAAAAAAGTAGTCTGAACAAAATTTTAGTCCCACCTGGAAGGACAGTGTTGAAATACCACAGATAGATTGGGAAGTCCTTACTCTAGAAAAGTGGGAACAGGCTTTTGTTGAGACATTATGCCTTAAAAGAAAAAAAAAAATAAATCCTGAGGGTAAGAAATCCTTTTTCTTACTGCCATTGCTTGTTAAATATCAACTGTGCAAGACACCTATCATGTCTAAAGAACTTAAAAGTCTGGAAGGCAAATACAATGAAACTGAAGGGAGAATTTCTTCAGGCAAATTCCTTCTGCACTCCTATGTAGTGGCATTTTTTCTGGTGCTTTTAGGCCTAGAAAAATAAGTGTGTCTTTTGGAAGGCACCTGAAAAGGATAATGTGTCTCAATCAGATTAGGAGTTTTTCTATGTTAAAGACAAGGACATGAAGACTGCAGAGAGATGGCAATGGAGGAAGGACATAAAAACATCCCAGAGCTATCACAACAAAATGAAAGTAGAAATGCAATTTGATAAGAAGGCTAAAACTTAGTACCAGGTACCAGTACCAGCTGAATGTTTATGCTTCCCCAGTGTAAACCATTAGTTTATGTTGAACTCTTAACCTCAGATGGACTAAAAAGCAGTAGTGACCTCATAGACAGTTGCAATATTCCAGCATTACAAGTCAGTTTCCTTAGTGATGGACTGAAGATTATGCTGCACAAAGGGTGAGTGCTCACTGGCCTCTCCAGCTTTCATTCCATTTCAGAAAATTCTGTTTCACAACTCATTTAAATACTCATTTAAACAGGTAGAGAATCCATGTTCCACAGGAAAGTCCTTTAATTTGAGGCAGTCTACAAACTGAAATCCAAGAATACATCTAAAGAATGAAGAGTCACAGTGTTTAAAACATTATGTGGTATCTCACCATCAAGTACAACATGGCAACCGCAGCTCACCTTTTAAATCTAGCAAAAGCATTCTCTCTCAAGAAAACTAGTGCAGAGGCAAAGTTCCGTCTTTGAAATTAAGCATTTATAGGACCTAAAATTTCCTCAAAGAATATAAAGAAGTATCTTTTCCAAGACTTCAGAAACAGATCTATGAGATCTACTCTTAACTGTAAAAACTAAAATTAGGTTGGTTTGTTTCTTTTCCTAAATGAGTGAGAGATTCTTATATGGGGTTGTTATTTTTCTTATCTAATTAACTGCCACAAGCTCAGTTATGATCTTGTCATAGCAAGACAATTATGGTTTTTAGTATAATCACTAGCTCCTGTACTTTGGCTTCCCATGGTTACTTCAATCTGTGACACCTACTCCTGTGTCTTAAACCTCAGGTTATCTTAGTTTATGTAACAGGCCACAGTCCAGCTCAGCACACTCTGAACTACAAGGGGCCAAAACACTGCAGTCAAGAACAGTCACTTTCTCCAGGAAGATGACTACCGTATCATTGGTCTCAGTTTCCACTTTAGACCTGTATCTAATCTGAAATTATCAACCTGGTTTTCATACTTATTCATGGAGGCAAAAAGACTTAAAAAAGTGCACCTTCACATCTGAATTTCCTGAATGGACTTCAGTGATTCATTCTGACAATGTTTTTTAACACCGTGCAGCTACCAAGTAACCTAGTCTCAGTCCTCACTTTCCTCATTGGTACTTTATCTTTCCATTTGCACTGTTCCATGTACTTGGGACTTTCACCGTTACTCTTTTTCAAGCTGTTGCATCATCTTTTTGTAGCTCTCACCTTCTACTTTCCAATGTGCCCAGCTCAACCCCAGTGACCTTTCATTTTCTAGTGCTGCATCTTTCTGTGCTTCTTTAGCCAAAGTATCCTACATAAACTGGCTCACCTCTCTCTGCATTTATATTCTAGATTTTCTTTCTCCTCTGCTTCAAGGATTTTCATGCTGCTTAAGAGCATGAACAAGATCTTAAAAGGTCAAAATACTGTGTGGACCACTTTTCCCATTTGTAGTCCTGTGGAGTGCCTGCCCTCCCACCTGCAGTTACTTGACATCCAACAGTGACTGTATGCAAGGAAAACTACTATCAGGAAAATGTCCATGCAATTCAGCAGCAGAAAGCAAAGAAGAAAGCCAGCACCACACAACTAGTCAGCTCTCAGAAGCCACCAGAAAGTGCTTCATTGGCCATCAAAAATGAATGACTCGGTAAGCTGTTCTTCATATCAGTGCACAATCTTGCTTTTCTACTCTGGATTAGATTATCAGCATAATTGTTCAAACTGATATGCCTGGCAATATGCCAGAAAATAAATTTGCATCTGTTCTGCACCTTAGTTCTTCAGACTCCCTGGACTTCCTCTACTCCTAATTATTATATTCAATGATCCATTATATCAAGATTCAAACTAGACCCAAACTTTCCAAAATGGCCCTTGATACCCATATAACTCTGGGATAGCAGGCAGTAAGTTTTGCACAGTGCTATGTATATTAAAAGTTGAGGACTTCATTGATTTTAAAATATAAAAATTAACAATACAACCAGCATTATATTTAAAGCACTAGGAAAGACAAGAAGGTGGAGACAGTATTCTTCATGTTAGTAAACAGAAACCTGTACACATAGAAGTTCCCTGAACACATTGTAAGTCACACAAAAACATGTCAGAGAAAGTTTTATCTCCCAGGAATTAAAAACTATTCTCCAATAGGTTTAATACTGAAATGTACACTACAATTTGTTTTGTCATCTATATTCCCAAGTGGCAAAAATATTAAAACCACATTGAGAACAAGTATAATTAGCCAAGCATTTAGTGTCGTTCACTTCATGAATTCTATTATTATCCAGCTTTGTGAACCTCATTTGACTGATGGGAGAATAAATGGAATTAAACCCCGTTATTACTCCCGTTATTACTTAATTTAAAATAAAATGTGCACCTGACTTGTCTTTTTTCTTCATTTGTTTTCATTCATGTGCTATGGTATAGACGGCAGGCAGTGTAAGAGGATTCAAACACTTTGGACTCGGTATGTCATGCAAATTCATAGTTTGAGATTGTCTGATACTGTGCTGACTGCTACTAAAAATTTGAAATACTGTTCAAGCTTTAATGATTGGATGACATTTGTCTGATACAAAGCTAAACTTCTTTCTGTCAAAAATGCAGAAATGAATGAAAAGGGTCTTTAAAGTGTCCCCCTCTGATCCCTGGGGCATGTCAGTACTGAGAGCACAACTACTGTGCAGTATCTCTCTCAAAGGAATAGCAAGTCTGTGTGAAGGAGCTATTTACAACTTGCTTTGTGTATCATCAGCAGAAAGCAAAGACAGAACAACAAGCATAAAGGATTTTCCCCATCTACCCCTCCTGACCTTTATTCCCCCCATCCACCCAGGAAATAAGGGGAAGGGGGAGAAGGAGGCACAGCCTTTTATTTCAAAAGGGGGTTTTGAGGTAATACTTGTTCTGAACTGCAGAAAAAATATCTGCTGAATCGTTCTTTCCTCCCCACACAGATACACACATACATACACACACTGCCTTTCCATACCAAGTCTGTCCAGGGGCAATAAGGACCTGACCATGGGATAAATTAGGAGTGATGCTCTTCTGACCAGGAGTTGAAAAGATAGGCCAAAGGGAGAGAAGCAGTGACAAGAGGTAAAGTGAAAGACACTTCAATAACAGGTGCAGCTAATGGAAAATGCTCAGAGTCAGATGCCTCTTCTAAATAACAATGAGACTCAGAGTGCCATTTGAGGCCAATGCCGGTGGCCATCAAGGAAATTTTAAGAGTAATGGAATTTGAACAGGTCACAGTAGAAATCTGCAGAGTGCTGACTGGAAGACATGCCATCACTGTGGGACTGTCACTGTCACTGTGAAAACCTATAGTTCCAAAGGGGCTTGAAGGCTGCCAGAAAACCCTCTGAGACTTGTGGGGAAGCTCTAGCATGTTCTGCAGTCCCTCAGATGGATCCAGGAGTCTGGATACCAAGACTAAAGCAAAAAAAGGGAGAGGACAGTCTTCACTTAAATTCTTTTCCTTATTACACAGAGGCAATTTCTGTCCTTTTCCTTTTAACAATTTTTATTCTTTACCCAACGCACACTAGAATCCAGCCTGATACCTTTATTTTTTCCCTAACTGGAAGCTTCTGCAATGCCCACTGGCACCAGTAGAACCCTTGTCATGACAGACAGGCCTACTTTCAGAATACACAGAGCAAATGGAAGAATGAATCAGCAGATGGTCCCCACACTCACATAGCTAGCACAAAAATCCAATGAGAGGATTTCTGAAGCAGAAGGCAAAACTTGCAGCACTTACTTCAGTTCTGACATTTAAGATATTGCAGCAAGAGAAGGGACCTATGCAGATCAAAGAACTTCGTACAATTACCAGAGTATATATTACAATTTCAGTCAGTAGTATAATGACAATTTGCATATCCATACACTTACCTACCAAGAAGAAGAGATTTTTGAATACACCATAAAATGTTTTCATCACTAACAAAAAATTACAAAAAAAGATGAAGCCTGGAAGAAGAGAAAAATCCCAAGAAACAAAGCACTGAGGCAAAACCCAAGTTCCAATTTGAGATACTGTTGTAATAAATGCATTGTTGAAGGCCATACCTACAGCTGGTTCCAAATTTGCAACTATCCTACATGTTGTTGTCATACAAAATGTTACAAACATGTTTTCTCACCAACAATTTAAGGCATATTTTCTAAGAAAACTCAATAGACCTTGCTTCCTTCCTTATGCAGTTTTCTAAGAAATGGGCACTGTGTCAGTAAAATTCTAATATTAAATTAACAAGTTATTTGGGACAGGATATAATAATACAGTCTTTGGATCAATGAATTAAGGTGGTTTTATTTGTAGGTGAGGCGTGAATTTGGTTGTGGAGAATGGAGGAGGAAAAGTCACTGAGCATGATTCCGTGAGAAATAAAAATACTGCCAATACACACTTCTCTTACTGAGTATAGTCATTAATTTAAAAACTCTTCCCTCAGTTATATGAATTTTAGCCTCAAAAGAGAATTATTTTACTTTTGCTTTGCAATTAGATTGTGTCAAAAATCATCATATTCTTGGTCAAAGATTAATGGGACTTGCAGCCAGCAAACAATATCCAGCAGGTTTGGGTGCTTTTGCTATCGTTGTTTATTTGTTTTTTGGGTCGTGAGGTTTGGTTTGGTTTGATTTGGTTTGGGATTTTTTTGAGAATGATGAATTTTCTCATGAGATGTAGGATTGGATTCGTCTCGCCTTCCTACATTTCTGTCATTCTCGGGTCTACACATAAGCCCTGTGACTACAGATTGTTGAAAGGTGATGAAGTGCTTCCTAAGAAAAATATAGAAACTGAAAGAGGCTACTAATTCACGCTTGTGGTAGTATGCTGGGCCAACATCAGTCTCACAAAGTTCAACAAGGCCAAGTGCAAGGTCCTACACCGGGGTTGGGGCAATCCCAGGCACAGCTACAGGTTGTGCAGAGAAGTGATTCAGAGCAGCCCTGTGGAGAAGGACTTGAGGCCGTTGGTGGATGAGAAACTGAACATGGGCCGGCTGAAGTGTGTGCTCGCAGGACAGAAAGACAACCATATATCCTGGGCTGCTTCAAAAGGAGTGTGACCAGCAGGTCGAAGGAGGTGATCCTGCCCCTCTACTCTGTTCTTGTGAGACCTCACTTGGAGTATTGTGCGCAGTTCTGGTGTCCTCAACATAAGAAGAACATGGAACTGTTGGAGCAAGACCAGAGGAGGGCCACAAGGACAATAAACTGAAGACAGGCTGAGAAAGTTGGGGCTGTTCAGCCAGGAGAAGAGAAGGCTGCATAGAAGAGACCTGATAGAGGCCTTCCAGGATCTGAATGGGGCCTGTAAGGATGCTGGGGAGGGACTCTTAATCAGGGACTGTAGCTATAGAACAAGGGGAAACAGGTTTAAACTTAAACAAGGGAAGTTCAGGTTAGATATAAAGCAGCAGTCCTATCCTTTGAGGGTGGTGAGGCAACTGGAATAGGTTGCCCAAGGAAGCTGTGAATGCTCCATCCCTGGCGGTGTTCAAGGCCAGCTTGGACAGAGCCTTGGGTGACATGGTTTACAGTGAGGTGTCCCTGCCCATGGCAGGGGGGTTGAAACTAGATGATCTTAAGGTCCTTTGAACCCAAACTATTCTATGATTCCATGATTCTATAATGTGACAGCTCCCAAGTCAGTATCAGTAAACTGAGTCCACCTCAGTTTGTGGCAAGCACCAGTTGTTTGAGAATAGAGAGGAAGACTACCTAAATATGTAGACTAAATATTACCTTAAAACTCTTAACGTTATTTAGTCCTTAGATAATGCTAGACATGTTAAATGGAGGAGTATGCATTACTCTGTGAATTGGAGACATGTTTGACTGTCCTTATCTCTGCTCATCCCACCACAAATAACACTAAGTGACAGTGTTTACGCAGCACTTCTACAGTGAAAAATCATCTCACATGCAAAATGAAAACAAGAACTAGATTAATTTCTTTCCTAACATTTTATCTTCCTTCTTAATTTTCCAAGTAAGGAGTAACCCATTTGTTTGCTTCTCTCTCTTTAAGACTGCCTACTCCCTGGAGAACCTTGTTTATTTGTTTTAAACATGTTTTTACAGGTCTGCTAACACATTCTGTTAATAGCAGGGTATGGATAAAAAGTAGTGCCTGGAAGTGGCCTCAAAACTTTGTCAACTGTGGTGCCATGGAACTGCAGGCTTAATCAACACCCAGATGATGCAGGGATGCGTGTATCTGCCTTCCACTTCATATCTGGGTCTATGCTGAAAACATACTGCCCAAATGAACAGATATCACTAGGTCTGCCTATGGGTCCACATGTCCTGTCATATGTAATTCTGATAATCCTTGCTTAGGTTGAGGTTATATGCTTATCTAAAGATGCAAGAAAACAGCTAGAAACAGTCAAAAACCAAACTTAATTCACTAGCAAAAGTCTACATTCTAAAGGAATTTTGGAAACAATTCTCAAGACATGAGAAGATTTTTGAAAACTACTGTGGGAGTTTTCTCTTCACAAGACTGAAAATATCTGATCCCTGAGAATGTTTTCTTTTTTTCTGAAAGAGTAAAGAACAATTAAAGTGAAAACAAAATAAAGCATAGGTGCTTGCTCCAGTTTAGATTTTATTTCTGGACCTTAATACTGTCTCATTTTGCCCCTGATTTTTGTGGGTACAGACAGTAAGTTCTCTCAGCTGATAAAGCTAACAAACTACTAACATTGCTATAAAGTCAACCTGAAACAACAAATCATTTATGTACATTTCTGAAAAGGTTCCTGCAGATACATGTACACATTGTTGCTTCTCTTTCTCATTTTTTAGTTTTTTCTAATGCAGACTCCATGTATAAGCCAAGTATGTAACTCCATGCAGATGAAATATTCCTCCATGCCTAAACACTTTGCTTATTCATAGCCCAAATATCCAAATTTCTTTTTTTTTTTTTTTTTTGAAATCTGGCCTTGAAAGCACCTGTTAACAAGAATTATTTACATAACACAGTTCAAAGCTATGGGTTGTTTTTTTGTTGTTCTTTTTTTTTGAGCTACCTGCAATATAAAATGTTGCAATTCTTTAAAACTCTGAAACAGCTGGGAAGATTTTGACAAAAATGCAAAAGAATACCTAAAACCCCATGAAACAAACTCCACATCTTTAACAGAGGTGGAAGCATGAAAATATTCATATGTAAAAGTGATGAAACGTCACTGTTCTTTTACAATTTTTTTTTTATTTCAGTATGTTACTGACACTTGACAGTATGGAATATAAAGATTGGACTTAAAGCTCTATGTAAAGAACTGTACAATAGGTAATATTCAATTCTGTACCTTCAAGATTTTTTAATTCTGATTAAAATTTCTTCTGGTATTCACACCATGAACATGAGAGAGATGCAAATTTATCCTTGAATAGTATCTCAAGACCTATTAGGAAAGAATTCTCAAAATTACATTTTAAACTCTCTTAAAAAATGCAAATAAAGACACTTTCAAGAGAAAATAAATAGAAGTTTTTACCTTTTAAGATATGTCTTCATTAGGAAGGTTGCATCAAAATACATGAATCTAAAAAATGGATCCAGTTATAGTAGTCCAAAACCCTAATGTAGACATATTTAAACAAGTTCTACACTTGTTCTCACAGATCTAGTTTTGAGTTCAGACACATAATTGAATTATTATGGTTTAAAACATTGTTGCATATCACCTTAACCATGGTACCTAAATGCATGCACATTTATCACCCACTCTAAACCTGAGATAAAATGTAGATGATTAAAGTTATGTGAAAAAGGTTTCTGCTCAGACATTTTTGCCTGACATTTCTTGTGGTAAGTGGATGAGGCTAATTACTGTAGCTCAGCCAGCTTACAAAACTAGATCAGATTCTGAGCATTCATTCATTGAATTACTGGTTTAGATCAACATAGTTATAGCAAAATTTAAACTGGTTTAAGCAAGTCTATATTAGAGCTCATAGTACCATAATTAGATGTGTATACACATGAATGTATATATAGATGTCTATACAAATGTTTATATAGATGTGTGTATATAGATATGTGCATAAGTATGTGTGTAAACTTTTTTTATTATTTTGGTGAAGACCCAACTACTGGGAGCTTCAAAGTAAAATACTGTGTTAGTTTCTGCTTTATATTTGCAAACCAAAATATAAAAGCCTGAACTCAGCATATTCCAAAGTATCAAAAGGCAAATTAAAAAAATCATGTTAAATGTATTACTTTTAATCTCTTCATCTTTATATCAGCCTCACTATTTTGTGAAATCCAAAGCATGCTTAGCAGTGTCTGAAATTCCCAGCCATGGTGTAATGTACATTATCCTCTTTTTTAACATAACAGTAAAAACAAAACGCTTCTCTACCATCTTGCAGCTCGAAAAAAGTGACTGCAAGATGCTTGTTCTCAATTGAGTGGAAAAGTCAGATTTAATTTTACTTCTACATCCCTATGCATACAGACAAATTGCATCTTCTGTTTTTAAAACAATTAAAGACTTTGTTTTATTTTGACAGCAGACTTGTAGCTAGCAATGTAAAATAAGACCTTGTCCAATTACCCCTCTTCGGAATTATATGTGAAACCTATTTGCAGGGTATTTCCAAAGTTTTCTTCATCCCAGTTTTTAGGAAATAGTTATCATTTACTGCAATTGATGTGGGAATTTATTTTTAACAGTTACAAGTAGTAACATAAATAAATACTTACATACATTATATGAGCATATATCCCTGGCCACTTACCTCAATAACTGTAATTTTTAAATTTTCATTTGCAGATCAACATAAGTAAACCCTTAGCAGTTTGTACTCAATATAGTTCAAAACACCTAACACATACTCAAAGTGCCCATTGTTTAGAATTTATGAAAGGTGTTAATGAGGGTTTCTGAAATTTGAAAAAATTATTCCATTTATAAATCATTATTTTCTTTTATGGTTGACTGCTTGTGGAGCTTATGACCCTCCGAAAGTCTTGTCATTTTAACTGTTTAAAAACACTGCCACCAAATCATCATAAATGGAAACTAATCAGATTAACATCCTGTTTATCTGACAATATTATCTCTTTTTATGAAACAAAAAAAATAAAGCATATAGCCAAATGTAGATGACCTAACAATTCTTATGCAATAGGTAAGACAGGATACAGCTTATTATAGGTTGTTTGGGAATTCCTTTTCTTTCTTAGTGTTACATTATTTATAGAAAAAATGTCGTATATTAACTGGATTTCCTGGCAGATATGTGGATGCATGAGAAATTATAGTGTGTACATCTGCTTTATAACTTAGAAGATTTCAAACATATCAAGTATTTCTCTGCTGCTAAAGTATAATACACTAATTTTTAACTGCAGAACTCAGAAAGACTGACCTTACCAGTAAAAAATTATGCATGTAAACATACAGGCAGGTTATATACTTACAGAAGAAGTTCCTCTTCTCTTTACTTGTAAGATTTTGTTTTACTTTAAGTACAGTAGGCTTATTTTCTCTACTCTCCCTGCTAATCTGGCAGTATTAACGACCATTAGTTTTTATGAACTCTTGCAGATACAAATTTTTACATGCAATGTTTGATATAACTAATACCATATAATTCAGAAATCAAATACATCATACATGGCAAAATGAACCTTTGCATGAAACCAAACCATCTAGCAGAAAGAATGCTAACAAAGTGAGCAACAAGAAACTTCAAGTTTACATGTAACCTTTGAAGTGACACCATTATTGCAGAAGACTGTTTGCAAGACACTGAATCTTCTTTAATCTCTGTGATCATTTCTCACCTGCAAAACCAAAACCCTGTCACATGACTCCTTAGTGTCATACATTTTGTAAACACAAATATCTGCATTTATATGCATAGAGCACCATTTTTGCATCCAGATGTAGATGTTTAGAAAAAGACAGAGCACATAAAGATCTAGAGCATTTTGTCCTATGAGAGACCAAATGAGTGTTCGCTATATATTCTTGCTGCTTCTTTGACTTCAGTAACTTTACAAGAGTACATGCATGAAGCATGCCAGAGTTGATCTGTGTGTGTACATGTGTGAACAGCACAGAAATTCCAGGACAAACTTGTCCAAACACAGGTGCCTACCTATTTGTAAAAACAGTCTGATTTTGAGAGATCCAGACTAGCCACAAATGTCACTTAGGTCCCAATTAGACTTCTGTTTACATATCCACACAGATGATTTTCACACTATGCATAAGCAACATGTACATACAAATAACTCTAGTATAAGCTATGCTATAATTATGTATTACAAAGAGCTCTGAACTGAAGACTTGACCTTACAGTAATTTAGAAAAAAATCGCTTAAAAATCATGTACGGCACATGACCTGACTAGCCTGAGACCATATAAAACAGAGAAACTGAAAGAAACCTGGTATGACTCAAAACAAAGTTTCTTTCTAAGGCCTGTATCTGCATGGCTACTGTTTCAAACTCCCTATTCTTACTCTGCTAAGCAAGCCCATTAAACTTTGATCAAAGTCATTATTTACAACAAGCACAAGTTGGATGGATAAGTTTATTCCCTTAAAGAAATAAAATCTCGCAGCACTATTACATTACATTATTTTGTCCCTTTGCAGTCTAAAATTAAGTCCTCCTGAGTCATGTCAACCATTAATACAAAGAGACGTTTAAAAAATGTAAAAAGGAATGAGGGAGTAGTAATGGTAACATACAGTACCATGAGCTGCTTTGGCCTCCCAGTCAGTGGTGTACAGTTAACAGATCACTCCTGGCTTTAGACAGGGGAGAAAAAAAACTCCCACCCCACCCACGGTTCTGGGCTGGGACAGTGAAGCAGGATGGGGCCGGGGGAGAGGCCTGGCAGTTTACAGGAGAAAGGCAACTCAGCTCCCTCCTGGTGCATTCCTTCCCCTCTATCTCCCAACCTCTTTGCATGTGTCTTGTCACATTTGCTTCAGCTGTTAATTGTCTGGACTGTGAGATTTTAAACAACCACAGCTTAGGAAAAGCGAAACCTGTCTAAGTGACTATCACAGCCTGTCAGCCTCACGCTGCCGGGTAAAATTTTCCAGGGGAAGTGTTCTTCTGATAGTTCCCGAGCCTCTAAGTCACCCACCCTCCCCCTTTCCCCACCACACACACTCCCCTTGAGGCCTGAATGCACTTGTGGCAATAAAACATTCATGCGACTTGGAATTTTAACACAATGCCATTTCCCTAGCTTAACCTGAAAGGAATGCACTAGTCACAACAGACTACATCATCCTGCCATTAAGCCCTGCCAAGGAACCGCTTTTTTGGCTGTGCTGCGCCAGCTCTGACGGGAAAGGAGTACACAGACCCACACACAGAGCACAGAGGGGCCACCTCTGCTTCCTCAGCCTTATCCAGCAACACCCTGCTCTTAACCATGACCCCTGGCCTGTTTCAGCACTGTGACAGCCCTGTGATGCATGTGTCACTTCAGGACTTCTGCAGAGTCACAACACTAAGCAGGCAACTCCAGCATTTCACTGACTTGCTGCTCTGTCTCAACAAGCACTTGATCATCTGCCAGGAGGTGGTTGGGGTTTTTTCTCTCTCTCCATCTTTTTTTTTTTCCTTTTCACATTTTCCATCTTTTTTTCTTTTTTTTACATACGCACTATCATTACTGTTGAATATTCTCTGTTTAAATCCAAAGACCTTTCCACCACCTATATACCCTCCCCAATTCAAACAAAAAAAAAAAAAAACCAGAAAAAAAAGGGGGGGGGGGGAGGAGGGAGGGAGGAACAACCCCAAAACACAAACCCCAACTTTTCCAATTGCCTGTGGTAATTAGGTTATGAATACTGACAGAACAGTTTGCTTTGGGGACTAGTTACCAAAGCTACCAGCACTTTGGTATTCTAGTGGCATTTTATTTTTTCTAGAATTAAAGAAAAGGGGAAGAAAAAGACAGAAGTATTTATTGATGATTTACAAAGAATGCTGATGGGAAAAGGAAAAAATGCGTTGTTTAATTTGCCCTCTGTTAACCCTTTTGTGTAATGACTGGATGGCTGCAAACACAAATCAGAAACAAAGTACAGCAGAATGATGTACAAGAGGTGCTTACCTGTCATTTTGATTTTTGAAACTATGAGCGTGGACTTCTAAGACCTGAATTTACTTACTCTGCCTTGTTCTGAGTGACAGCCAGCATGGCCAACTTCAACAAAAACTGTATTTCAGTCCTTGCCCTTCTTCACTACTCACTGGAATTCTGCAGCTGAATTACCTTTGATTTAAGTGGACAGAGGGCACTCAGCAAACAGTCAAGGAAATATTTTCAAAATACTGGAAATACACCCTCCAGCTGTTTTGGCGCTTCCATCAAAAAGGGAACAAACACCAACTGCCTTTGTATCCTCGTTCTGTTCCTTCTGCGGGTCATTAGAGATGCTTGCAAACCAAGTTAGGAGATAAAAGCATTCCTAGTTCTGCAGAGCACAGTATTGATTTTAACTCATGAGAGTTGACTAGCACTCCCTCATGATTGATTATCGTGTTATCATAATTATCACCATGCTGCTGTGGTGAACTCAGAACACAAACGCTTTACAGAAAGACCCAAGAAACTGTGTCTCATTGTCCAAGGGAATGAGACATTACCACATGAGCAACAAATATAGGAGGCAAAGAGAAGAGGATGAGGAGAAAGAGGTTACCACATCTAAAAGCCCATGAGATGCGCTTTAGTTAGCGTCTCATTCTTGTGTCGTAACATCTGGAACCATATGTTCACATGTAATCAACCAGAGGTCAGGGGAAATAAGCACAGGTTTGAAAGATATTCCATCAATACATGAGAAAATCCAAGTGCTGTATTTCAAAATGCACCATAGATTACCAGATTTGTTGATGAAGAATGCCTTCTGTCATTATTGAATATAATTTTTCTGTGATTTCTCCATTGAGAATCATGTTTCTGGAATGCAGAAAAAAAGCAGCAGTTTCTTGGACTTCAAGTTTGTCTGACTATGGCTTACGTTTTCAGGAAATTCAGGATTGATTCTCTGTTTTCGAGAACACAAGAGATTTTACAAAGTGCCAAAACAGGCACAGTGAACCACAACCACAGTTAGTACTACATGCTTCAAAGAAATCCAGTGTTGGAGAAATAAGGGCTAGGCTGCCCACAGAATAGTCTTTGAACAATCTCCACCTTGTTGCAGATTAGTTTAAGGCATGATGTGAAGATGCAGACAGTTTGGGAGGAAAGCTTCTTTCTTGAAAATGATGTTCTGGTGCCTGTCAAATTTTCTTCTGGTTACAGCAAATAATCTTGACTTTTCATTTAAATTATAATTAGTACTCATGTAAGGCAATAACAAAGGTAAAGGAGTGCTTCCTTACACATACAAAATGTTTTTCACTATGCTTGGCTATACAGAGTCTAGTTGGTTTTTACATTTATCATGAATGTATTATAGAGTGGTATAAATGTTCAGCGTGAAGAATTGCATTTGGAGCAAAGACAAAAGTTAAATAGGCATATATGCAATCAAAGCTGTTCCATGGTTGAAGTCAAACAATACTTTAAATTTAGTCTATGGATGATAATATACTGACTCAGAACACGAAGTTTCCAGAAACTCTTTTTTTGTGCTGAAAAATCTGGCCTTGCTGCTAGAAATCCATACTTGTGGTTTTAAAGGTACATTCTTGCGTTTCGAAAGATTTTCAGCATCTAAATGACCCAAATCTATGATTTGTAAAATAACTGCAATATTTTTAAAGGACTTGCATGTAATTCTACCTGGGCTAAGTGGGAATGTATTCAGCATTTATATACAAGGCTGTAGAGTTTACAAACCTATGCCTTCATTCTCAATATATGGATGTATTCTAGTCCTCAGTGTGATCTGTCCATGCTTATAATTACTTCTCATTTAACAGGGTTTCTTCATTCAGTCCTTCTGATAAGAAACAACTAGCAATTTTGTTGAATTTTGTTTTATACAGCTCTGTTGAGTCTTTCTCATAGTCTTCCACCTAAGCAAAACATCCCCAATCTCCCTTCCATCAAAATAATCTACTAACAGTCCATCACAGCACAGCATAATCAGGTAAAGGGGCTGCTTGATCATATCATAACCATTAGTTTGCATTTACCTCTGCTTTGTACAGTTCTTTTGTATCACATTCATTTAAAAAAGCATGAAAAACAAAACAAAAAAAACCCCAACAATGCTTACAGTATAGTTTGGAGCAAAATTTATTTGACAGTAAAATAATCTAGAGTACCACTACAGATCCTTTTTCTGGTTTACAGATGCCTACAAATTTTCTTATTGTCAAACAGACACCCTTACAAAACAAACAGATACAACCAGCTCTCTAGGATATATGACCTGCTTCTCTTAATTACAGACAGCTTTAGACACAAATCTCAGGGAGCATGTGGACTACAGATGGGAGTAACATGGCTATGCTGCAGAGGGATCGAGAGGTCTTCCAGAGCCACAGGGTTGGAAGATACAACTTAATTCTGACTAAAAGTGCAACCTGGTTTGGGTTGCTTCATTAGCACTGACTTTGATGCAAATATCATTCCAGATTAGTTGACTTTTCTTGAGTGGTCTGTTTCTCCATGACTGCCTGGACACCGTGAAGTAATACAGGCATGTGCCAAGAGGCCACTATGCTGCCATGGCAAAACTGAATGCTTGGAAAGACACTAAATGAGGCAATGTATCTATTATCTTTTTCAGGTCCTCAATTCTTAAAGAGTTAAAATTAACATGATGCAGGATAGGAAGCAAAGTGATATCCTTGGCTTTTCACTGCTCTACCTATTTCTGACAGCTGACACAAGTGTCCATCTGGGAAAGATGAAAGCTCCCTCCTCAAGCTCATCTCTATAGGAAACACATCAATGGTATCCATTCTGTATGTACTTTTTCAGCATACCAGGAATCTTATCACTTCCTAAATGTGTCACAGAAGTCTTGGTTCAAGCTGTTCCAAATAATCCACAGTCCTGAACACTTTCAATGAGAAAGAAGAGACTTTGCAATCCTGCCACATTCTTTAAAGTTTGGTCCAGGAACAGTGACTTTGCATGTTACAAGCTACATTTCTTTAGGTTATTCTATCTTTGGATGACAGAATGAGTGAAGGTAGAAAGCAGGTTCCAAATGTCTAGAAATTTTCGTGCTCTATTAATGTTTAATCTGTTGATAGGCAGAAAGGAGATAGTAGAACATTAGAAAATGAGCCCTGTCAATCAGAATCCTGCCCGTATAGAACATGTTGGGAGACAGACCTAACCAGGAAAAAAAACCGCACAACCTCAGTCAAACAGTTTTTCTGAGAGAGGATGCCTGGAGTGTTGGGGGTCTGGCACAAAACCAGAGAGAGTGAAACAGTGGTCTGAAGAAAGAGGATGGACTATTTAGAATTAAAAAGCCAAGAATGACTATTAAGTTGTACCTCTGAGTAATAGAAATAATACTAGTACCTTAATGGAGTATGGACATTTAGCACCAACTAATGTCCAGTGAAAGTTGCAAGAGAATTAACATCTGGGTGCCTGTCTGACTCCTCCACAACAATAAGAATCTTTTCCTATTTAGGATTTGGAATCAATGCAGAGGCTAGTGCCAGAGAAGACAGCTGCAGAGTCCTGAGAAGGCAGCGAGTGAGTGAATTCACATCTTCAGTTAAAAGTTTTCTGGCTGCTTATTCAGGTTCCTATGTCTCTGGAGAAGCATCTGAAATGACAGCCTTCCACTGAGTTCACGGGGCTTGGATGCTGAGGTATCAAACTAATACAACCCTTCTGTTCCTCCTCCTCCAAAGAGCTGGAATGAACTGCTTATTTGGTTGCCAGGGGGTGGCTCTGGGGGCTCCTGTACCACCATCTGCATGGAAGCTTTCCCAAGGGGTTGAATACAGACTTCTTCCCAAGCAAAACTAGTGGAAACATGTGCACCTTCATTCAAAAGCATAATTCTTGGAGAAATTTGCCTTTACTTGATGTTTGCCTACACTTGGTAGGGAAGCTGGGCACAGAAGAGCCTCTATATGAGATCTGCTATTTCCGTCAACTACCCTTTGGCTCACACACAGAGATCCACATAGCGCATTCAGGGAATTAGGCAGTTCATATTAAAGACTTATCTGAAGCCTGGCCACCAGCACTCATCTCCTTTGTCCTAAAGCAAGGCCTAAAAAACTGTCTCAAAGCTTAAAGCTTCATCAATACTTACAGGATCATCATCAAATAATCATAAGCAGGCCTGCATCTATTTCCAATCACTAAGGGTTATGCAACCAGATCATGACCTGACATTACTGACAGTCATTTCAGTAAGCAAGAGAAGAATCATTGTTCCTGAAATGAGGTTTGCGGGGTGCAATAACTAAAATGCAGAGAATGCTTTGACAAAGGAGCTGCAGTGTAACCTGTCATTCATGGTTTTTTCTTACTGAGCAACAATATTTATGAACTAATGTCTACATTAGTCCCTCTTACTGGGAACTCACAGTGCTCCTGGCATCTTTGGGAATAAAAGAGTTTAAAAAAAAAAAGAATAATGAAATAATAGAAGAATTTAATCGTGGAACACTAGCAATATCTCATATAAAATTCTCTACAGAGACAATTCAGTCCCTCTGGTTAGAAACAGGAGTGGCATTTAGAAATTCAATTTCTGTTTTGCCATAGTACTCAAGGTAGTAACTTAATTCCCTACTTGAGTGCCAGCTTCCACAAGAAATAAAGTCCTCTCCCACAAAATTCATGTAACAATTTTATTGGTTTTTTTAAGTGCTTTCATATAATTTGAAAATTTGCAGAAGTTGCTCATGATGCTGGGTTGGGGTTTTTTTTATAGCACCCACACACGTACTTAAAATTACTTTGGTGGAACACGTATAAATGAACCTGAGTCAAATGCATCTCTGATTTACTCCACATAAGTCCAACTTCTAATGTGTCTCTCATAAATAAAAAAAAAAAGATTGAATAAAACTCTTTTATTACAAGCTGCCTTGGCTGCGGTGGGGGTTTCTTTTTCACTGTTACAAGGAATGACCACTCTGGTCACGGTTTTTGTCAGATTAATTATGGTGATAGCCCATTCTCCACATTTTGCTGATCCTTTATTGTGTTTCAGTTAAATTCTAAAGCCTGTAGGGACAAGACTTTATTGATTCCTCTATGACAACGGAAGATGGAAGCACATCACCAACCAAGGCTTCAATTCTACCACTGCAAGGAATAACACTGACGAAGACAAGGAACCACAGTCCAGACACTCTTCAGAACCTCAGGAAAATCTGTGTTAAAGTCTGTGGCTGCACAAATGACAAACTATCTTTTTTTCTGTAACAAGATGTCACAGGTATCTCTAGCAGCTTTATTATAATCTGTGACATTAGACACTCCTGATGTGTGTTAGAGATCTAAACAAGTGTTAGAGATCTGAACTGAATGTGGGGTAAAGAAGGACAGACCTATCTCTTTTAAACTGTTGGTATCGGTATAGGGAGTAGCTTTGTTTCTATCATCTGATCACCTCTTCCATTAGTTCTTCTGCATGTTCTTTCTCTTATTTCACATTTTCCTCAAGCAGGGTCCAGAAGCTTCTGCCAAAGCCATCATAAATTATGTTATGTCTGACATAGGTGCTCTGAGGCCATTTATGCAGCATTCATTTCTGCCAGGCCCCTAAACTGAGTGTATCACTTGCATGACTAAACCAGTCTCCAGCGGTTCAGAGTCCCTTTTTGCCTAAAATAATAGAAATATATCCATCTGCATATCCTGTGTATCAGATGCACTTCATCATGGTGTCTCACGTTTATGTAACATTAACACAGCAGGGCACACTTGGTTTGTCCTGGGTACATTGCACAAAGTTACAGTGGCAACACTCTCTGAAGTAACACGTTACTGTGAATACATAGGAAGACCTACCACCTTTGGTTTCTACTTTTTTATCTCATTGGTGGTTTCAAGTAGCCTCTGATAGCCCAGTTAAAGGACAAAATTTGGTTAATACCTTCACTTCTATGAAGCCATCATTCTAAACGTACTATAAAAAATATCTCCACGGAATCAGGATCAATTGCTCAGCCAAGACATTATGTTAATCTTAGTTTGCTGAGTCTAGGTTTTTAATTTAAGCATCTCAAGGCAAAGAACACTTACTTTATATTTGAAAACTGATGAAAATTTTGCAAATAGAAAACACTCTAGTTCTACTGTCTTGGAAACCTAATAGATGCATAACCTTTGAAATGACGAAATGTAAACAGGCAAGGAACCTAACCCATGCATTTGTGCAAAATATCTCATTGTGTTAGTAGCAACTAAGATTTTTCAGAATATTGTCCCTAATTAGTGCTAAACAGTATGTTATTATTAACAGATTATGCTAGTAGCTGTAAACAAAATAGATGACCAGTGTGGACCTTATTCAGTTTGTCTGAGATTTCGAACCCTGCTCACATTCTTTTCCTGATGCCTAGAAAAATGTATCACCTGCAAGAAGAAAAGTTTTCCCAGAAGCACTGTATCCCAAACAGCAGAATTTGTTATGTTGCAAAAGACAGAAAGGAAAATTGCTGTTGATTATTCCTGAAATTTCCGTTATCAAAAGCATAACATGATAAAGAAGTTCCCTTAAACTCTCACAGCAAACAATGGTAAGACAACCAAAATAGTGCAGGAATAATGAATATGCAGTATAAGAGAATGTCACCTCACTACTCAACACTAGCTTTGGAAATCTGGTTCATCTATGGTAAGGAACCACAGACAAAAATATGACCATTTTATTAGCTATCTTATATGAAATATAATGTGAATTTCATGTACGTAATCTTCATTACTGCAATACACATATTACAAGTGTAATTTAGCCAATTAGGGTATAGCTACAAATCTGTCAGGTGCCACCATGACAAATATAAAGTATGAAGCTGCAATGAAAATGTTAAAAGTGAGTTGTAAAATAGCAGCAATAAGGATAGGCTGAGAGAGGAAAGAAAGGGTGGGAAGAGACTTAAACCCAGATAATTACAATCAGAATAAAACCCCACAGTTATAAATAGCATATTTCAATACAGACATGTAAGCACAAATTATTTTTAGATCTGTGCACACATTCATTAATGAACAACTAGACAAGGTACTACAGACTCTAAAATCTAGACCTAAGATACGCAGTTTAATACTGCACTTCAATGGCTTTTCTGACTTGACATATATTTGTTCTCTTTCTCTTCTCTTTTCCCTTTGACTCATCTGCTGTACAGAAGACCTCAGCACAACACAAATTAAAGAAAAGAACAATGTGTAACTTCACTAGAGAATGAGGCTGGTAAAACACAGCCATTCATCCTTGCAGCCCATCGTCTTCTTCCCTCTGCCCCTTGCTTATTCCTTTCCCAGTTCAACTGAAAATATTACATACGTATGTATGTACAGATACACACACTTGCATATTATGAGCTTTATGCAATGAGAAATACGTTAATTTGCTCAGCTCGGCAAGACACATTTGGTGAGCATATTACCTGGATTAGCTAAAATAACAGAGGGGAAAAGCTGGGGTAAGCAGGCTGAAGCCCTGTGTGTGGCCAAGGCAGCGGGAAGCAAGGCAGAGAGAGAGAATGAACCCAACAACACAACAGTGGAACAGGCAGCTGGCCTGAGATGCTAATTCAGCGCTTTAACAAATCAATGCCACTTGAAAAGTACAATGCGAGCCCTCACTGGGTAGATGTCAGGGGACCGAGAAAATGCATTCTCAAGTATTTCACATTAAGAGGGAATAATGTGTTAATTTATAACTCTTCACCCTATACACTTGGATTATCCATCTGTGTCAGTGATTTGACTTCTTAAATTTATCAAAAACATGCGCAAAGGGAGGCATCTTCTGATAAAGCATTGGGAAGTAGTGATTCAGAAACAGCCTGCCCTATTTTGTTATTGGGTGGAGGGCTGGGGTTTTTATGGTTTTAGGGTTTGGTTTTGTTTTTTTCCTTTTTTTTTTTTTTTTCTCTGGACCCTTTGGTCAAACGAAGTCCTTGCCTTAGTGGTGGCTGATTGCATTAGGTACCATCTGTCAAAAGTGACACCACAGAGCAGAAATATCTTGAATCAGCAACCTCAGACACCATCATCAGAATTTAGTTTAAAGAAACTTAGAAAAATCCCTCTGCACACCCACGAGAAGAGAAGCTGCCACAATTAAAACGCCATTCTAAATGCCAGCTGAGATCTACAGACGCAACCTTCCAAAATACAAAAGAGAGGAGGCTGGGGAAGGAGAAGTAAGTTGGGCTTATTTGGAGGTGGCTTGCATGTACGAGAAGTTTCCACATAAACTTGAAGTAGAACCATAGTAAGAAAAGTATTACTGATTGTGTTGAGACCAGATTCTTGAAATTGTTTCTTAAAAAAGACTTGCTCATTTTAATTATGTAGACATCACCATTTCATATGCATAGAGAATCTAATGTCAGTCCAGAAAACTAATAAAATCTAAATTGCTTTTGTTTGGAAAACATGTCTGTTTCCCTAAAATCCCAAAAGAATCTTACTGGCTAACTTTGCGTGCATTTAAAGCATCAGGTTACTTGCATGAGAATGGAGTCTGGTTTATGTCTACTGAACACACACAGCACAGACAGTGGCAGTGTACCTTGCCACTTAAATATCTTCATCATAATGAAGATGAGCAAAATCCAGAGGAGCGATAGACAGCATGTCCTAATTAGGATCAGCTCAGAAATATTTAACTCAAAGGACTTACTTACTAGCTTCAAGCTCACAGCCACCCATCTGTGGGTTAGATTTCAACAAAAAAGCTCCCAGAATTTACAGAGAGCAAATAATTTATAACAATCCAAAGTTTTGCCATTTTAGATTAAATTAAAAAGGCATGGACAATGTTCTAGGTGCTTGCATAATTGCCACCTCTGTTTTATCATATTTGTACTACACAACGCCTACATTCTTGTAGGAAATTGTTTTGGTCAATTATACAATTGCAACAGAAACAGACACTCTCTTATTTTCAGAACATTCATATGTAAATAATATGCTGATGAATGGAAATTAGATGCTATAGATGATATGTAAGTATCCACATCTCGTAAAAGTAAATGCTACTTCACTTAAACAGACTTCAGTACTAGTGCTTCTGCCATCCTCTGCTTCCCTACTACAAGCAGGTACAACATAAGATGAGAGTAGGTGGCCTTTCAGGGGGTTTCTGATGGATGTGAAATTAACCTGAAGAAACACACAAGCTGGAAAATAAATCTGGTTTTGACAGGAAGACGTTTTATAATTTCATTTTTTCACATGGGGTCTTTGTGGTTTTGATTTTATTTTTTTTTTTTAACAAAGACCTTGGAAGTATGTGTTTTCTTTTCCATAAAGAATGCAAAATTATTTCCTTTCAAAACAGGTCACCCCTCAAGGAGTACTTCATATTTCTGGTACTGTGTACCTCTTTTACTTCCCACTGCATGAATCCTTGTGAAGGATATAACACGCATGCTTCATAGGCTTGTTTGAAACCCTAAACAATCCTGAGGGGGCCTTTAGGTCTGTTTATCAATTATAACCCAGAAAGGTACCACATATGTGCACTGATTGCAGAAAGTCTGCATCCTAGCCTCTCACATGAATTCCTATTCCTGTCTGTCCCACCCAGACTTCTTCCTAATATAAACTATCTATTCTTATCATTATAGTACATTTAATCCCCCAATGCTGCTCCCCTCCCCCCTCTTTCCGGACTCACCTAAGGGGTTAAAAGACTAGAGTACATTTGTGACTTGTCAGTGACATATAATACCCAGGTCCTTCATGCAATCAACTTTTACTTGACATGTATTTGCTCATCACAGGACCCGCATTACTACTGGGAAAATGAAGAAAAACCTAAATTAACACTTGACATTCAATATGGTCAAGTCCTTAATTGGCTGGGCTTCCTGAGAAAGCAATTTTCTATTCCCCAAACTGTTCGTGTGTCATGTGTGGAGTGCAGCTCTTGGCCATCACTGCTGTC
The DNA here is from genome assembly GCF_033783945.1 of Neopsephotus bourkii. NCBI lineage: Eukaryota > Metazoa > Chordata > Aves > Psittaciformes > Psittacidae > Neopsephotus > Neopsephotus bourkii. The sequence goes on from NW_026901571.1 coordinate 392,461, forward strand.
CCTCGCTCACTCTAATGAGAGCAGATGAATTAGTGCTACGTGACACGATTTTAGCAGGGCTCCCTCCTTCCCTCCCCCCAGCCCTTTTCCTCTGTTAGTGACAGCTGTGTGGTGGGGGGGGGGTGGGGACAAGGACACGAAGAAATGCCAGTTCAAATAGTTCTGTGAAGACTTAATATTTTTGAAATATGAAATATTTTCTCGATATTCCCAAAGCCATGCAATTTAAAAGTAATAGGTAGGAAGCGGGAGATGCATCATTATAAAGGTGTGAGAAATTAGCTGAGTTTGGATGGGTATGAATTAACTTCTAGCAATCGCCCCCACCCTTCTATTAACCTGTAGCAATCAAATTAAAATGGAAATATACTACACTGGAAAAGTAGTTTTAAAATGTTTAGAGGGTCACAATCTAGATGAATTTGCAAATATAATTTTATATTTCATATAAATAAAGAATCGCTTCTACAGTACGTTTCCCTCTGTGACAAAGATCATGTATGACAAAAGAACATTCATTTGTCCTGTTTGAAAATTACAACCATTGTATTCAATTTATTTTTAGTATATGGAAATTTTTTTCATCCAGGGTGGTACTGCTCACTTTACAATATAATGTCAAATTGTAATAATGGTTTAACTACTTGAATACCAACAGAAATCCCATATGGAATTCAAGTCTTCCCTGAGTTTTTGCCGAGTGATGGGAGAATAGAATTTATATTGCTAACACAAAAATAAATGAAATAGATGTAAATAACTGGAGTTTCAGCTGATATCAAAGATAATAAGTCAGAAGGAACAGAGACTAATGAAGCAGGATAGTCAAAATAGTTACACTGCCCACAAATAAAAAAGGATTAAGTATATACATACCTGAACATTTATTACTGAAAGTGCACAAATGACTACAAAATCATTTCCAAGCAGTTCTATGTGATTGCATAGTTACATGTAACGGAAAAAGCAACAAGCACGTCATGGATTGCAAATTAACTTCAAAAATGTCTGGCATTGCATAACCAATTTAAGCCCAAAATGGTAAAAGTTATATTTACAGTATAGCTGATCTTGCCCCTGAGTCATTTTCTCAGATAAAAACCATGTAGCTTTACAATTTGCAAGTTATCTCTCCAAAGCTGACCTTGTGAAGTTACATTTCTTCAGTAACACAACAAACAAGTGCAGACTGTTATTTACAAGACAAAAGAAGTATAACATTTTTTCTGTAAAACACATTGATAAACATGCATTACCCCAAACAGAAAGACTTTTCACTGTATGTTTCTGCAGCTACGACAAAGGTGTGCCACCTTTTGTAGATATGTTTGTAAATATTTTAGTGAAGTACCAACTTGCATTTTCCTATTTGCTCTTAAAACACCCTTTAGCTATTTCAGTGTTTTCAAGCTGCACAGAAGGTACAAATACAGCTTTGGCCACAAGAATTTCTGGAAGAATTTAAATGTTCTTGTTTCTCAGGTGCTGAAATAAGCCCTCAAAACAGAATAAAAGCTCCAAAAGGAAACTGTGATAAAATTTTAAAAGTATCAGTCATCCTCACTGTTACATCTTCACACAAAAAACCCCCCACTGCACTGAATGAGACCACTGGTCATACCTGTATCAGGACACAGCAGAATGCTAAACTCCAGAGCACTTCACTGACAAGAAACAACTCCACATTTGAAGCACTTGTTGGTGAGGAGAGAAGCGGTTAAGGTTTTCTTTTAAAACAAAACCCAAACTTTTCTCCTATAATTTTTTCTCAAGTAACAAGTAGTGTAGCAGAAGCATCCTCAAGAAACAAAGGGCACAGTGATCTAGCTAATAGTGTTGTGGTGACCTTTGAGACACTGACTAGTCTGTCAAGCACCATCTGCGATATGTACAGTGTAGTTAAGAGGAGGATTATTAACTGGCCTAGAAACTGAAGAGTCATTTTAGTCTTTAAAAGAATATGAACTGAATTCACTGAACTTGTACAGCTCGAGCTTCTGAGTGCCGCCAATCAAGAAAGCTGCCTACTTTACAGGATAGGATCCAAAGGTTATGATGAATATATGGCACCTCTCACATTCACCCTGAGTTTTGGAAAATTAAAATCAAAGAAACACTGTACCACAAGCACCTTTACTATTAGCAAGAGCACCTCTGCTGCTGACAGATCACAGATACAATGAAGTTCCTAGCAAACACAGGACTACTGCCTAATAGAACTGAAAGACGTATTCAAAAAAAAAAAGCTTAGCTTTCCCTAAAAATATTAATTCTACTTGGTGTAGGAGATGCAGCACCAGTATCCTGATTCAGCATCCTCAGATTTTAATCATGCAACCCCCTTCACACTGCTGGATGAGAAGCAGAAATGACAGCAAATAATGGCTCAGAAGAACTACTTGCTGCTAAACTGAAAAGCTCCTTTCCTTACTGCCTAGAGTAAAACAGCCCATTAAGAGTTGCTTTTTGATTAAAAACAAGTAAGTAATTTCAACTATAGCAAAGTGACATGTTTTAACCTGACATTTTGTTAAGGATGAGTACCCTGTGAAGCTCATGAAAGAGCGAAGAGATTCAGTGATATATTAAGATTTACTATGTATATACTCAATGCCACTGTCACTCCTGTGCAAAACACGTCAAGCCGGAAATATCTGACTTAACAGCCCTAAGGTTATTTAGAATAGAAAGTGAGATTTTTACATGTTTCACTTTGATGCCATGAGAGCAGCTGCATTAGGTTCTCTCAGTGGTTTTCAAAACCCAAATAAAATGCTTGCTCTGTGTTTTAAAAGTTACTGTGCAAATGTTTGCCACCCACCCAGTCTGTAATAGCTTACATTCACCATTTTCAGAAAAGATAAACACAGCAGAGAAGGAAATGATAATAAAAAAACAGCCTGGCACGTGAAATGAGGAAAAGCACTGTAGACCGTCTGGCAAGACAAAGCACACAAATGTTATTTTGTGAAAATTAATAGCATCTGAAATTATACTCCCATCCCAGCACTCTTCCCGACTTTGTGCCCAAAATAAAGGTATTTTATCTAATTCCCAGTTGAGAGTTTGCTAAAAGTGGTAAGTCACAGCTGTGTTGACATTGAACTTCTTGAACACAAAATACCAATGTCACACTGACACACTTTGCAGATGCTTCGTTACAAGCAGCACCAGTCACTTGATTTGAAATACCTAACCTAGCTGTAAAATAAACTGTTAATCTCCAGCCTCTTCTCCAGTTAAAGCCTTCTTTACAGTTCTGGAAACACACCAACACCTTATTATGTTTATGCTGAATTTATCTGCATTTTGATTGGAATTTGACAGTGACCAGTAGTTCAACTCAATGGTACCTCAGACACTGCTGAGAACAGGCCCCACTTACTCATAGTTTTAACTAGATTCTGTTTCTTTGTGTTTCCACAGAAATCTGTAACACAGTGACCCTCAATTTAAAATACAAATTCATCTGTTCTGTTGAAAAATGTTGGTATAATGTTGATACCTGACTTGCTTGGAGAATTTCAGTTATGAATGGACATATTTTTCCTTGCAACAGAATAGACAAAGCAGCATTGGATGCCAAATTCTTCACACAGTTAACTGATGCTTCCTTACAGGAGATAGCAGTAGTTGCTTTGAGACACCTTTTTTTCAGAAAATTGTATCATCATAGCGCCATTCTTTAATCAACAAAATTACAACTACCTATGTAAGTGATTATGCTGCAACTGACTTCTATGGAAATTACAGCACTGCAGCAACAGCAATACAACCTCTTCACTTTTTAAGACTGCAAGCATTTCATCCAGTTCCTGATACGCCATTTCAAATTTGTGCTGGAGGTAGAAGCACTGGCTTCAACAACTTAACCAATGATGAGATTTAGTACTTCGATCATTACTTTAATAATTACAGCAACCTCTGAGGTTTTACCTTCAGGAAGACAATTTCTAGACTACAGCTAACATGACAATGCTGACTTCTGCTTCATATTCTGAGTAGTTTTATGACAATCAACGACTATCATATGTAAAACCTACTGCAAAGCTCTAGCAGCACCATTTCTTACAGAGCTGACCAGCAGCTATATTTCACCCCAATTATGAGGAAGAGACCACGTTTCTCCTATCCATATTACAGTAAACCAACTCAAAAACCTACACTGCAATTAAGTTTGCATTTTTTAAATCCTTACTTTATTTTTTAATATTTTAGACTATGGGGTTTTGTATGCTCCTGGGGCCACAGATGCATAGGTTTCTAGATGCCAGCTTCCATATCTACTTTATGGTAGCAGAAGAAAAAAATATCCTGAATACCAATCTAGAGAACATAATGGATAAGAGCAATAGAAAAAAAAAAATTGAACATATTTTATTTGGTACCAGTGACAGCTCTGCAGTTATTTTCAGTGAGTCCAGAGCGCATAACGATTTAACACATTTAATGAATTTAACGATTAATATTATTTATAATTCAAAATTAGAGTCCTTATCAATTATATACTTAAAAATATAAGTAGAAGCTATGTACACCAGATACCTGAAATGATTATTGATAGTACCACAAAAATCCATTTAAAGTAGTAAAATAAGATGCAAGTATTTTTTAAGATTATTTAGATCTCAGATAATTTTAAGGACTACAGACTTAGCTACAAAGAGAAATATTTTTCATATGGACTTGTTTGATTTTCTATAGATACGTCCATACTCTGTGTTACAGTGGTTACACAGATACATTATTCATGTACTCGATACATTTAAAAATTATTTAAAAGGATGCTGTATTATTGAAATGCGGATTTTCTCCATGGAGGCTGGGGCACGTTATAACTCTAATCCAAAAAAAAGAAGAGAACAAGGGTTACAGGATTCATAAAAAGCATGTAGACAAGATTCAGACTGGCATACAGTGTGTGATAAAAATCAAATATGGAACATAATGGGACATATGGAAACATATCTTTTGTGCAGGGAAGGATGAATCACAAGTTCACAGCTGGAATTTATGTGGATCCTTATTCAGTGGAGCATCTGTAGCCACTGTTTAGCTACATTCCCACATCAACAACAAAATGATGCCACAGAAGAGAACACATGCATCAAGCTCCAGCTGGTATCTGTGCCCACCACTCCTTTATTTTCCCTGAAGCCACATTTAGTCAGTTTTCTTTTTACAGTTTGGGGGTGTATAAACGTGCATATGCAAGTCAGTGGATAGGATCAAAATGCCACACCTGACCACTACTGAATTTTGGAAGGCATGGGGATATGGTATAGGAGGGATAGGTTCAGAAAAAAACCCAATCAAAAAAGCCCAGTCATTTAAAATCAGTCTCGTATCTGTAGCTTCACCTTATGCATTTTACCTACCTCATGTAGTTTAAGTGTTAGAAAAGCTTTATTTCAGTTTGGCATTGTTAAAGAAGGCCTTTAGAATGCAAACTGAAAAATCACAGGAAACATGATTTATATAGGTCTATTTGGAGAAAACCAAATTTCAACTTTATAATTACAAGATTGCATATGCCTTCAATTGCTTTAACATTTTCACACCTGACTTTTAGCTTCCCAGCATTAGCAAAAAAATGAAGTAAGAATGTGGAGAAAGACACAACTTCATGTCTAAGCAATTTTCATGCAAAAGATAAACTAAAATTTAAAAAATAAATACCAACTGAAGGCACTTAAAGAAGGGTTGGTTTGGTTTGAGGATTTGCGATGTTGATTTAATTTTTAAGTTCATTACTATATGTGCTATGAGTTAAACAATTTCCCTCTACTGTCTTCTGAAAGACTGCATTAATGAAGATATAGATTAATGAATATACATTTTTATGCAGGAGCAAAACTGCATTTTAAAGTATGAAAATTCCCGGCACTGACGTATCAGAGGATTTTTTTGGAGAGCTAGTATATACCACACAGTTTCTCTTAAATGTGTAATTAAAGAAGAACCTAGATTTTAAAGGTCATACTTCTACAAATATTGGATTATTTGAAACTAGAGTACAATGCTCTAATCCCTTCTCCAAACTTCAATTCTAAAACATTTCTTCACTTAATATGTATTTTAAAGGTGCAAAATGTGTGTATTTTAAACAAACAAAACATGAATTACCGCTTCCTGAGTTAAGACTGTAGGAAAAGTTCTCAGACCACTTCTTTGGATATAGACTATACTTGTATTGATTTTAGTCAGAACAGGACGGGGCACTTAAAATTAAAATTTTCTAGTGTTGTAAAGTTTTTCCACAGAAACCTTTTGTATCAGCAGGAGAGTCTGAGATACCTTGGTTTGGATCTGTAATAGTGTTTGAGGTTGTCACCCTGTCAATACAAACTTTTGCAATGGAAAAGAATTAGAAATTCTTCTAAATAAATTTTCAGGTAAGTCTGATGATGTAGGAAAATCATTAAATATTTTTACTGTTGTTTCAACATTTTCCACGTTCTTGGTTGTGTTCTAAAACCTGGCTTTTACTTCTCTCCTTAGACTGAGAAGCCGCTAATGAAACTACCCCCATTAACAAGAAAATACACCAGTGTGTAGCTACTTCAAATTTTCCTCTATGTTTAAGGAAAAGAAAATAAAACCTTCAACTCTACAATAGGTACTATGCCAAGTAGCATTTTCCTTGGAATGAGAATTCACTTACTATGAGAGAGATTCTACATTTGTGAAGTTCTTGTAAACAACTTATCTTTGAATTACTAAATACTAAATAAATATTACAGCTCATGAAACCATGTTTCCTTTTTAAATATTTAATGGAAGGCAATGTCTCCAGAATGTTATAGCAAAAGGTAAAAAAAGCATACATATTTCCAGGTGGATTAAAATGTGTCAGTTGTCTTATTTATCCTTGCAAAGAAAAATCAACATCTCAGTAAATTCAATAGAAATAGAGCAATATTTCAGGAGGTCTTGCAAAATAGTGTAATAATATTCCATTTAGATAAGTTTTTATCTTTTGTGTTTAAAATTAATTTGTATTCTAGGAAAGGGGGAAGCAAAATGGGAAGAAACTGGAAATTATACAAGAGACAGTTACCCATATACATTTCTTAATGTAAAACAGTGTTTACTATTCAGCTATCATTATTCTAGCAGAAATCCTACATTTTTAAACAAGTAGAACAGTGATAAGAAAATGTAATAAGTAAAATCTATGATAATGCCATCCCATGTTAGACAGACAGATGCTATACCTTATTTCTATACATGAACAAAAACATATATGGTGGGCTGAAGGGTTTTTCCTAGCAGAAGTGACGTGACTGATAGCCTCCAGGTTAAAATTTATTTTCCTTTAACAACCTGATCATTCTTTCTCATTTCCTCTCTCTCTTCCCACCACCCTGCCCTTCCTCCACCCACCCCCCCCGGCCCTGAACTGAACTTTAGCATTGCATTAACAATGGACTGGTGGATAGGAGGATCTATTAAAATGAGTAACTCACTGTGTAAGGTACTTTTCTTGCAGTGTGCTCCATCTGCATGAAGCCAATGTTTTGGTGTGCTGTCTGCTGCTGTAATCAGTTCTCTCCCAGATATCAATGAAGCTGTGCACACATTTTATTTTTTTTATGTAAATTATGGCTTTGGAGAGGTCATGCCTCAACACCATTGAATTAATAATCAGCTAATCTGTGATATAAACAACATATTTATAACCATCAATCACCTCTCAGATTATTGCACTGTTTTAAGTACATTATAAATCTGTTAATTATTGGGCATTTTTTTATGGAATCTGCATTAACATGCAGCAAAACATACAAATAAGTATCTTTTTGGAGAAGCTTTTATAGAGAGCATTTTTCTGCTATCTTTTGGGACACCAGCAGTTAAAGAGTGAGCTGTTTCATAAAACTATTTGTACACCGATGTTCGAGTTACACTTGAGGGACACAGTAATTTAGAAAACAGATTTTTGCTTAAAGCTTTGAATACTGAAAAAAACCCACCCCAGCCCAAACCCTGAAAAAAAACCCACAAATAAACCACATCATTTAATCCTGAACAGAAAATAGAATTCTTACAATCTATAGCACAAACAATGAAGTTCTTATGCAGCTGTTGTTTTTTGGTTTAGAAACAGTAAGACAGAAGTTGGATTTGCTTTTCATACCTGCTTTCCACAGCCCCTTCTTCCGTGCATTGTGATTTAAAAGAAAAACTAATATTAGATAAAGCAACACATAATTTGACAGCCTACCAGTTAAATTCTGACAGGGTCAATAAAATGAGAGCTTGCAGGAGTCCCAGATGAGGAACATTTTCATGAATGCCTCCATTGTGTAAACTCTCCGTATATCCTGCCTGCAAATGACAGTCATATGCCACCAGCTGCAGGAGGCATTCCAGCAATGTCAACTGCTGTGGGGCATTAAGGCAGAGTAGAGGAGTTGGTACTTCTTTATATTTTCCCCTGGCTAGAGCAAGGACTGTCATGCTTAACTCATTTAAGTGTTATTTTTCTAAAGACTGCGGTGTTTATTTAGAAATGTAAGAAAATATATAATTAAAGCCTTGCTAATGGAGCTCCTCATTTTAATAGTAGTTTTATTATATAAAGCCAGCTGGAAGTAATTATTTTTTTTCTTTGCATATTCTTCATTAGTTTGTACCTCCCTCTTCCCCAAGACATCTATTTCAGATATTCTTATCAATTTATGTATTTTAAAAAGTAAACTGTCCAGGGAAAAAAACAGCCACTAAAAGTTATGATAGGAAATGTGAAAACCCCAATGTCCACTACTCAGAAATACAATCGCTATCACATCTGAGGAGACTGTTTTTCACAAAATTTAAGTTTTTAAGAATTCCTGCAAGAAAAAAAGGACTTTGCACATTTTTAATTACAAACTAAATCTGAACACTGTGATGCAGGTTTGTGGTTTTAATTGTTTTTAAGCAACTCACTGATGTCCAAGCTGATTATTTTTGTCTACAAAGTCTGTGCAGGGAAAAAAAAAAAAAAAAAAAAAATCAGAAAAAAAAAAGGAAGTGTTCAAGCATCCTATGAGCTTAATTTTCTGATTTTTCTTGATATTTATTTTGTCAAATAAACACAAAGCTCATATTTGAGATACAGGAGTACAAATATACTGAGGGCTCCTTTTTAAATACTACCTATGCCTTGGTTAAGAAAATGTACAAGGTACAGACCAAACTGAGATGCTTTTCAGCACCTTCCATGTGATAAGCCAGGGCATCACACATTTTTATCATGCTCCTGAATAGAGGCACACTGAAATACAAAACACTGAACCCTTTGCATGTCAGCACCTACATTCAGCCACTATTGGAAGGGGTGCTTCTCCTCTCTGCTCTTCAGCTCTTCCTATAGTCCCTTGTAATCAAGATTGTTTTAATTACTAAATTTTACCAAGACAAGTTTTTCTTTTAGTATGTGTTCATATATTTTTTATATATATATATATATATATATATATATATATATACAGAACAAGAAAAACTGTAAGGTAAGAAAAATGAGAAAGGGCATAAATAAATAAAGAACATCAATAATGATCTATCAGAAAATGACATTTTGCCATTGTACTTCCGCAGGAGCCGTAACATCTCACAAGACACCCCTCTGAAAGCAGCAATAAAACTGCAGTACAGTACACAAGGTCTTGTTCAGTGCAGGCAAAGGGCAATGAATATGCTAAAAGGAAATCAATCTGCATAAAAAGATCTGACAATAACATCTTCAGGTTTGTTTGGGGTTTTTATATTTTTCCCTAATGATAAAACAAAGAATATAGAATACTTTGGGAAGTAAAATTTTTATGTAAATGAGAAAAATACTTTTAAAATGCTACTTTATTGATTAAATTACCTTTTACCCTACTGTGTTGCTACTTTTCCTATGGAAAAGTTGGCAATTCTAGTTAGCAGGGACTCCTGTAAACACGTCTCCTTCAATTTTATTTCATTTTGAATTACACTGCCCAAATCGCATTTTGAGATATCTGGTTCAAAAAATTCAAAACTTCATAGGCAAACTGGAAGCAGCATAATCTTGTGCTGTCTTTCCAGGGTAACCCTTGAAAAACTGAGCCTTCAGTAACTTATCCATAAAATAATACAAACACCCATAATGTCTAAAAGCTCAGACCTGACCAGAGACTTTTAACAGAGAATACAGTTTAATTTCTGGACTGTGATAAAACAGGAAGTGATGCTTAGATTGCATTTAAGAAAATGCAATGCCTAACTTTTTTTTTTTTTTCCTAAATGATGTTCATTCTTAAGTGTCTAAATAATAGGAGATTTAAATACACAACAGCGACTTTCTTTACCACTTGCAAAATACCTGCACATTTAGCTTCATAAAAGTGACACACGTATAGGAGGCTTAGAGAATTGAGCTCCTAGTTACAGCTCACTCTGAAGGCTAATACACTGTTATCTGTAATTCTGAACCTAAACTGTACGCTGTCCTTGATGCATGACAGGGCCTCCAATGACATGAATGGAAAACACATGCTTGGATCACAGTAAGGATATGATCCTTTCTGTTCTATTTTCCTCTCACTGGTACACACCAAATGTTGAATTGTTCATCTGAAAAGAACTACATTATATAACATTTTCATTCAAATTGTTCAAAGCCAGAAGTATTGTGTTTTACAGTTACTGATCCTTAAGAAATACACTATGGAATGCACAGAATCATGTAATCTTTCTCCTTCCCTGGAATTCTGGTCAAATAAAGTTTAAAGAGAACCACCACAAATAAACAAATTGTGTTCATCGGGTGTGTCTCACTGTTCCCTGAGTTTCTAAATTTACTGGGAAAAAGAAGATCAATTAAAGCTCTTTTCAACATCAGTTGCAGTAGGTATCACAAAAAAAAAAAAAAACAACAGAGACATTCACCATGCAATTGCATTTCTTCTATAAGGGGCACATTCCAAAATGCACAGGTAGGCAGACTGCAGCATGAATCTCTGCTGATGTATCTGTGTTGTGGTCCATTTCCAAATAAACATAACCTCAAATATCAAAGAAAGTTTACCTGCCAGTGACAGGTTTAATGACAACCCCAGTATAAATTTTCACTTTTCGTAAAGCTTTTTAAAGTATCACTTATTATTCAATTTATAAGAAAAGCTTGCTGACTTCTGTGCTTTGCACCTAACAAATGGCAGAATCGTAATTGTGTCATTTTTAGTTCTGAGCTCCCATGCTCTGTAAGTGGCAGATGACACTGTCCTTTCCTTTGCACAAGTGCACAGATACGCATCATCGGTAGAGGACAGGGATGCAATGGCTTCCCGAGAGAGTCAGAATAGCATCAATGGTACATTGTTGGCAAGTTCACACTGATCAAAGCAATTCTGGGCTGCTCATCCCCCACCCCCCACAAGAAATGGACTCTCTATGACAAAATGTTATGTGACACAGCCATACAAGTGGCAGTGTTTTCTTTTTCAGTGAAGGAAAATCATTTAGAAAACAGTTGTCAAGTATTTCAGTGAAGGAAAGGAGGCATTAGTGCATTACTATAATGAATGGAGTGAGCAGTAACAAAGCAACAGATGCCTGTCCATAGGCTGATGTACAGTCTCTTATTTTGGACATTTGTTAGACAGACTGATTGTAAGCTAAAGAATACATTTTGTCTCATTAAAAAACTGTATATAAACACACAGACTTCCACTTAAAAAACGCTTTTTGAGTTTACCCCTTTTTACAGGCAGGCTGGGCAAAAAATAAATCCCTTAATTACAGTTTATCTAGATGCTGAAATTTTGTCATTATGCTCTCTGAATTGTAGTAAAAAGCTGCATTAGTGATTCTCTTTCTGAACTAAAAGATTAAGAGACAGCAACAATGGAATTCTCCCTTCCTCTCTCTTCTCTGTTTCAGCCTTCTCTTTCTTGAGCCAGTATGATTCATCACCTCCTGGGTATACTAGGAGCCCCAAGTTTGGAAATTCTTCTGAACTGTGAAGAACCATTAGTCTACAAAGCAAATCCTTTTACAAAAAGCGCAAGCACTATTGTTTGAGAAAAAATAACTGAGCAAAGCAAGCTACACACAGCATACATTTTGAGCATTCCTAGTAAAAAGTAAAAGCTCTTTAAGGCTTTTGTTCTGATTGTACTTTATGACGGCAGTTCTGTATCAGTGAACAGTGTGTTCCTTCGCAATCCACCACAGTGTCACAATGACCTGGCAAAAAGAATACTTTCACTATCACTACAGTCCTTGCAATCTTGCCTCAGCTGTGACCCATTCACTTTTGCCCCAACTTCACTAAGATGCCTTACTCAGCATCTAATTAGTTAGGGAAGATTTGCCTTGGCTCTTAACCCTGACATAAGAGCAGGAGACTCTGCTGCTGCTATGTACCAAATCTGTGCTGTCACTACATTAATCAAATCCCCATAAAACTATACATGAATAAGTAACTACTAAAATACAATGTAGAAAAACAGAAAATAGAAAAACTATGCATTTAAAATGTTAAACACTACTGCTTATTGCACAATATGTTCCAGCATGTGCTTTAATACATGCTTCAGTGCTTCGTGCAGATTTTACAGTTTTGTGCATACATATCTCAAAGTTAAGCAAAGATCTGACAGCGTTCTTAGCACATCATCAACTAAAATATACAATGGCACAAAAATATTCAAACACTGTATGTATACATGTGCAGGATTAATACGGACACAGAGGAATGGGAAATGTTCTGCTATGTTTTAGTTCTCCTGTAAATACTGAACACAGTATGAGAAACTACCGAGAAAGGGTTTTTATTTTTAATCAGGTATCACGTACAAATCCATGTATCTATCACTTCACGTACTTGTGTGTCTAGTGCTATATGTCCTACGAAACATCCTGCGGTTTTGTCATATACACTATGTTCTAATGCTTCAGTTCTGAGGCTCATCAGAAGCAGCACAAAATTCCTGATGCAAACATTTTTAATTTTTTTAAATAACACAAACCATTACAGGTCTAAAGTATACTTTACAGAAACACCAAAAGTGAAGCAAATGTCTGAAATGAGACAGCGTAACCTGATAAAGCTTCTGAATTCGTACCAGCACATGGACTTCTTCATGAACAACAACAAAAAAAATCCAAAACCCACCTGGGGCTAGCTAATCTTTAAAATGGTGTGATAAAAATATATATATTAAATATAAGTATTATGTTAGCTAATGCTTACTGACAAAGGCAATTGTTAACTACCATAAACTACAAAATGCATTTTACCAATGTTCATCTTTCTCCCCAAATGTTCACAATAGATTGATGTATGAAATTATAGCCTGTTGTTGCATTAAGTTTTAACTTTTTTTTTTTTTGCATGCAAACATATAATTAAAAGAATAGTTACATGCTACAGTAAAACAGTTAATTAAAACTGCATACAACCTCTATGACCAGCAGTACAGGAACATTTAAAAAGCTTCTATGTGCAATCCATTAGACATTACACTACACTCCTATTTTTAAATACTGGTTCAATAAACAGTTTATGTGCCTATGTCTACAATAACGTTAGGAACTATCAGACTGAAGAATACAGGTACATCTCAAAGGAGGCAGTGCATGTTGTATACAGCTTAATAATTCTAGCACTATTAATGCATACTCCACATATTGTAAGTATTATTTAGGTTTCTGTGGAATAAGCATGCATTTATGCAAGGAAGAAAAAAAAGCTGAATTTACTGTACCATATCTCTTGTGAACAGATGCATCTATATTAATATACATCATTGATTTAATTTTTAGTTTTCTTGGCTTCCCACTCACCTATCTAGAAGTGATTTCTCTGGTGATAACTAACACATCATGCTAATGAGAGAATCTAATGCACAATAGAGAAATGTCACTACTAATAATATTTGCATGAAGTTAAATAAAGCAACTGTAAGAGAATGTCAGACAGTTGTTCTTTAATAAGATACAGTTACACAATGAAATTATGTTGTTAATTTTGTTACATCATTGAGTGAATCCTAAATTACTATATAATGACGCACAGATCCATTTATAATTCTGATATACTGCTTTTTCACTCTCACATTATAAAAAGCTTCTGGAAAGCCTATTAGCTTTTTATCTGAAATGGATTAAACATACTTCTTTCTTAACAAAATGGTACATGGCTTTGGCATTTTGCATCACTGTGGGTTACAATTTCTCTTACGGTCTCATTTCTGAAATGACTTAAAAGTATTTTAGAACATTACAGCCCTTAAGGTAACGGATGAAGAAAAATGACATTTCTTATTGACAAATACGCAAAACATTTATGAAAGCAGACAATCACAAAAGCCTGCTTTTTTTAGTTAACCAAATCCAGACCTTCTTTTCTGTTGTTAACAACTCCTTGCCAGAACCAGAATGGGCAGTGGGTGCCCTGGACTAAACCAGATGAACATGGAAGAGAAGCCAGGGGTTTCTGCTCATTCTTGACCTGTCACTGATCAAAGTAACCCAAAGAAGCACTCCTTTTTGGAAGTTAAGATTTATGCCCTTTGAGGTTATCAGACATTCTTCTGTAAGCGAATCACATACTTTTACATGGACAAAAGGTGCGTAGGCAGAACAATGCAGCCAAGTGGCCATGTCATAAACTCCTCACAGGTAATTTGGGAGACTATTCCTCTTCTTCTTTCACCCCAACAAAATCTAAATTTGCTCTGGAATGTGGAGATGCCACTTTTTTGCACACCCATTCTCTAAGAAAATAAACCAAAAATAAATACAATCACACTTCCTTTAATAGTCCAAACCTGTACAGTCTTAATTTTTCTAAGACAGAGTTCCTTGTCCTAATGAAATAGGTTTTCCTTTTGTTCTGAGAAATGTTATTTATTCCTATATTATGCAAATAGCAGTGCAGTGAGTTGAGAGGTAAGAGAAGGGACAGATCGCAAGGGTTTTTTTGTTCTAAATCATTCTTCTTGCCATGCTCTAATCCTTGTGCTAAAAACCTGCTTGAGATTAAGTTACAATTCCAAGGAAAAGTGACGGGTCTCTGGGTTTGTTTGCTTCTATAAAACATGCGGAAAGATGGCATTATTCTTAAAAATTTTTAAAAGAAATGTCTCTAGCATTACTATGTATAGCTGGAAAAGTTTCATTAAACAGTTCTTTCAAACCATGCCAAACTTTCCTTGCAAGTTACATACATCTCATAACTTCATGTTACTTGTACTCATGAAAACAATTTTTCTTAAAGCACAGGAAAAATTTTAAAAATACTTACGTTTCTAGAACATGGATTAAAATAAGGAACTTAAAAATGCATGAAAATAGGTAACAGAAAACAGCAGGCAAAATTTTAGTGATTTAGAAAGAAATACTGGCACTTAGACACAAATTTGCAGCTGCACTTGCACACAGTCTGTGCTTGTAGTTTACACAAGCTAGCAAGTTCTAACAGCCCTAACAAATCAGAAATATAGTACAAAAAAAATTAAACAGGAGAGAAATGTATTTAGCAAAATAACTTACCCTCCTTTTAAAAGCATGATAAAAGCATATTTGGACTGAATATGTTGAGCACGTGATAAACAAACAAACAAAATATGACAAGGAGATTAACGTAGTACACAAACATATTAAGTACAGACTTTTAAAAAATAAATCTGTTCGACATTACCACCTTTGCAGTGCTACTGTGTGTGTGTTCCAGTGGAAGGATACACACTGATGCAGCATACACCACACATACAATCATTTAGTACATTACTTCTCTCCTTCTATACAGAATACAACATAACCACACATGTTTAGTAGTGTTCAAAATCCAGTTAATATTGAAGAATAAGTACATTTAAAATATTACTAGAAAAAAAAAGAAAGAAAAAAAAAAGAAGAAAATAGAAACCAAACAGCCTAGCTTACATGCAGAAATGTTTGGCTTGGTCTAATGAGCTAGTTGTCTCAATTATTTGACCCCCTTACACACTGTGATGTTCTTTTATTTAGTTTTGTTTCTTTTCTTTGTCAGTGTGGAACATTTACTAGTATTCCAGAAACCACAGAGGCTAAATCTGTTGAAAAAGGTCTAATATTAAACAGGCAATCTAACACTATCTATGTGGTTCAATTGTCATTTATCAATTGATCGTTATCTGGAAGTAGTTATGTTAACTCTTTTGTGGCTGAAACAGAAAGAACATTTTCTCCCCCCCAAAAATTTAATCTCACTTCTTACTAAAAGAATGCAGCAGGTAATTTGAATAACTGTTTCCATGCTATTGCTCAATATCAATACAACCAAATGTTACATATCACAAACATGCATACAGCTGATAAGGCTTGTAAGCACTGCAGCACTAGTTCACACTTCCTAGTGCCAAGCAGTGTATTTGAAATGTTCATGTCTACCAGGAAATGAACTTTTTTGCTTTCAAGAATGGGAAACTGAACAGAGTTGCTTATTTGCCTTATGTTGATTACATTCTATACCAGCATACTGTATCAGCAGTAATCAGGGTCCCTCTACAGGATATATCAAAATATTCCTTATTCAAATGCCTTCATCCTGTCCTGAGCTGTACTGCTTAAACTATCATCCACTGAAAACTACCGGTTATTAACTATCTGCTTTGGATTTTTACTTGGCTTTAAAGTTTTTTTTTAATTAAATTACCATTTTATGGCCAATATTCAGGCATGCTTTGTTACTATAAACTATAAATACCTAATTACTTTCCTTCTCTTTTCTTACAGTACAACGCCCCTCAGGTAAATGAGTTCATTCATCCTATGTCTGACATTAAATAAAAGTCTAATATTAATATACAAATCATTCACTAACTCCTCTTTGGCTAACACAATATTTCAATTATTATCAGTCAGTGTCAGATCATAACTGGAAACTAGTTTTCAGAAAGGCAAAACATCCCTTGGTAGGGAGTCACGCTGCTAAAAACCTCCAGGTTGAACTTCCCTCCCCTGCTTGAGCCCCGTCCAAGCTGAAAACTTTCTCCCTCTTTTTTTCCTTTTTCTTTTTTCCCTCTCTTTCACTCCCTCCCCACCAACCCCCCTTCCCTTCACCCAGAAGAGCCAAGCAATTGTGCAAGATTAGCTATAACACACAGGGCACGTATCACCAAGTGCATGGTACGGAGACACTGGCTCCTGTGATTAATTATCAGTTATTACTGGCCTTGGAGTAACATTTTCACTTTCCCGTCAGAACCGGCATACCAAGATGCCTTAAACGCGGCCCCTGGTGAAGGAGCAGCTCTGGGGAGGACGCCAAGGCAAAGCTCCGCAGAGAGGGGGGAGAGCGAGCGAGAGGGAGCGGGAGCAGAGAGGGACCGGAGGACTGAAACTGTCTCCTCTAACGACCCTCAGCTCCGTGCTGGCAGCAGCTCCAGCAGGACGGCTCGCGGATCTTTCCTTCTGAATAATACTGTGTTCTGCCACATGAAGTCAATTACTCTGTTCTGAGGGGCCCCCTAAATTTAGTATCAGTTTGATTTGGGGGGTTATACACTCGGAGAAAGAGAGGAGTTTTACTGGGATAGCAGATACTTCTATTTATGGGACACGGAGAGAGCAAGGGGAAGAAGACTGGAACAAAACAAAAGCAAACAAAGAAAGAAAAACAGTGTTACTACAAAGGGCAAAGCTCTATTTGGAAACTTTAAAACAAATGCCTTCATTTTACTTAAAGCTTTAATATTTTTTCCCCCTTTAAAAAGGAGCCCTTAGGGAAGCAATGAAGTAACCGTGCACATTCCAATGACATAGTTATGACAGTTCAGAGGCTAACTATGTAGTGATGAATGAAACAAAAATGAAACGTGGAAAGAAAGAGAAAAAGAGGGGGGGAAAAGAGCACAAAAATGCCATTTTTCAAAATAAACAAAAGTAACATACCTGTTGGGACATTCTGAATAAGAGGTTAGTGTCAGTGTTCTGCCATGTCCCCATGAAACCAGAGTCGGTCGCTGCCGTTCTTGTTCCGAACTGCATGGAGTTGTCAGTGCAGGAGTCTCTTAAAGTCAAGTCTCTTGCCCTCTTTCGCTCTCTGTGTCTCTGTGTGTGTCTGTCTCTCACATCCACTTCTGCCTCTTCTGACTGAAAAGTGAAGGTGGATTTTTGAGCCTCTTGGCAGCCAGTAGCAGGAGTGTAGTGTAGTTAAGAAGCTAGCTGCACTGTACGTTTCATTTGGGAAGGGGGGGATTCAGGGGAGAGGGTCAGAGCTTCTTTCGCACCTTCAGCAGAGAGACCCCTATCATTTATGCATAGATTGTGACTCCCCAAGCTCGCCTTTGCTCAGTTTAACAGCTGCCTGTCAGGTGTGCATGCAGCACTAAGGAGACCCAACCATCAGCTTCAAACTCTCAGCCACTGGATGTCATTGGATAGCAGAGCAAAGAGTCAACTGCACTGCTCCACTGTCAGGCACCAAATGACATCCTGCACTAACCCTTCAGTCTACAGATACACAGATACACACACACGCACATTCTCTCTAAGTAGCACAATGATCTGAGTGAACTGGGAGAAAGAAAAGGCTGTGGCCCTTTCCCTGTCTTTCTCTGTTTTTCCTCAACAATGCTGTCAAGTACAGCATGTAGTATCTGACACTTGCCTACCACACAGAATTACCAAATCTTTTTTTTAAAAAAAAAAAAAAACAAAACCAGAAAACCCCAACAGATAAAGGAGAGAGAAAGCAAGCAAGCAAGCAATTACTCTTAAATACAGCAGTCAATATTCACTCAGGAGAAAAACGTAAAAGTTGGTCTGGTTATTTTCTAAATATTAGTCAGACAAGAACTCTGGGATAGTAGGTTCCTATCCCAAATAAAACTCTTACCAAAGAGGGGGGGAAAGACATGATCCAACTCCTTTTGAAATAAAACCAGAAAGTCACATGCACATTTCATCTCTCACACCACTCTCCTTCCTTGCCCACTGCTGAGTGTCTTAAGCAGCATCATGATCAAGAAAGAGAAAAATGAAAAAGCTAGCCCCTTCTTCCCCTCCCCCAAAAGATCAAAAGTAGGTTTTTTTTGTTTTGTTTTGTTTTTTTAAGTAGCTGGTTGAAGCAGATACAATACACCTTTCAAATTGTAAAGAACAAAGAAATGAATCACAGCAGAAAAGAAGCCAGTTCCACACAGTTAAGAAGTAATGCAAAAGAAACAATATTTTTCCTTTGAGATTGTTCTTCTGTACTTACGGTACAGTGCAATATACCAGGATAAACAGTACTACTACAGTACTGGTTTTAATTACAATGGCTTTTTAAAGTGAATCTTATTTGAAACATTCTCTTACCCACTTCATCCTTTACATACAGACAAGAAACTGTAATTCTGCAAACTTCATAAATGCAAAACAAAATTCATGCAATCTCACAAAAATGCCACAGCATTAAAAAAAAAAAAAAAAAAAAAGGAAAAGAAAGAAGCTATCCTTCTCAATATAAAGAACATTCATCTTCTCATAAAAATCTACAAATTTAGGAGGACAAATGTACCACTCACTGCTTTTTTCTTAACTGAGGAATAACAATACACCTCACTCTCTCAAACAACAAAAGAAACAGAAGAGAGCTTCAGTGGCAGCTCTGTGTCATTAGTGTGCAATGAGAAAAGATGAGAAGATGTACACTATGTTGACACAAATGTGCCTTTCCCTCTAGACCCTACATTTCTTGAAAGCTTTTCTGTTAAACTTTCCTCCAGTTCAGCACCATTAAGTACAAAAAAAAGTCTCAAAAGCAGCAAATTCAATATCCAAGAAGAAACAAGCAAGAACTCCGTGAACTGTTGCCTTAAAATATATTAAGTCCACCTGTGGTCAATAAAAATATTCTCTACTGGGGAGGGGAGAATGACACTTAGAAGCCAAATGTGCCAACAGTGGCTGTACCTTTACAGCTAGCTATTAGCCCCTCAAACTCCCTCTAAAATTTGCCAGGCTCTTCATTTCTGAAGTGGCACTCAGTGCTTCAGTCAAGCTGCATGCTCAGCTCCTGACCTTCCCACTAATGGCAGTTATTTGTGGGAGGCTTAAGGACACTGTCAATAGCAAGCTTCCTCCTCTCCGTTCTGCATCTCTTGCGTGCTCTCGCTTGCTGTCTTTATCTCCATCTCTTACCCCCCCCCCCCGCCCTGTTCTTTTTCCTGTCCTGCAGTCCTTTCCACTCCCAGAGAATAAAAAACACCCACCCACACACAAACATGCATGCACACACGCATGCACGCACATGAACACACCACACACACACACAATCAACTGGCATGCAGCAGCAAGCACCTGCAGTAATAGACTCTTTTATTAAAACTGTTATTCTGCAAGACTTGAAATTCCCGGTGGACCGGGCCATGTCAAAGCCGATATAATTAACTAGAGGCTCAGCAACGGATCAATTACCAGACAAGCAAGTGATAGTGAAATCAATGAAAGATCATCAGCCACATTATCAGTGTTGCAACTCATTAGGGTAAAACTGAGAAATGTGCTCAAAGCGAGCCCAAGCAAGGTGGCATTACAAAACAAAGGGCTAATTTGGAGACCCTGCTGTGAACAATCTGTAACAGAATTAGCCTTTTTTTCCCCTAAACTGCAGAGCTCAGTAACGAAATGTGACAGACTGAGAGAAGCAGTTTATTAAGACACCAACTCAAAGTTTATTTAGTTCATAAACTCTCTCCTAGAAAATCAATACAGTCTGTACAAGGTTATTAGGCTGACTAGCTAATACATCCAAATCTAGTCTTCCCAAGCAGAAATCTTGGCCAGAATGCTACAACCTTACATGAAATCTAAGCAGCTTCAGATCACTGTATCAAAGGAGCACTATCATTTAATTGCCAGATGCGTGAGTTCTACATCACAGATTCAGAACATTTTAAAGAAAGAAATATCTCCAGCTTCATTCACTAAGTAACATGACAGAAAAGATATAAAATTTAGTCTGCCAGTTCCAGCCCAGCTCACGTCATCCTTAAATTTACGCTGCCTACATAGCATCTTGTTTGGCACAATATGCCAGCATATAAAACCAAGAAAACAAATACTTAATGAATTTCAGAGAGGGATGTGAAAAGTAGTAGTCACTAAGAAGTTAAAAGTAATCATTACAGGAAAAATGCAACAGAAATACATCTCCTACAGTAGCAGTTTAAGACTCCTGTAACTGTACAGCGGGGGGCGGGGGGGGCTGGGGGTGGGGGGAAGAAAGAAAAAGAGAAACAAAACTGACATGAAATCTTACAGATATTGTAATAATCAGAACCTAGGCTTAGAACCCAGTACTTCCCTTTGTAATCTATTGCCCCTGCTAATTACTATCATTCCTTTGCAGGCAGACATATTCTTCATTTATGGAAGCACAGAAACTACCTGTTAGTATACAAGTTTGGCGCAGACTGAGTAGAACAGTATTTATTTTTTCTCTCCCCTTTGGCTAACTAATATGAAAATCAGAAGCAGTATAGACAAGGTAAGGGCTCTAACAGCATTTGAAACAAATCCTTTTAAAAGCATAAAAAAAAAATCTCATTTTCAATAGATTTTTAATCATGAATATGTTCTGCAAGTATTTCACTGCTATCCAATGGCATTTGTGCTGAAAGATAAAAGGATCTGTGAAATTATTTTACATTTTCAGCTCCTGGGAATACCCGGGTGCTGAATAGAAGAGGTGGCTACAGAATCCAGGTTCTAATGGAACTTGAAATAGAGTGCAGTTGCAGTTGTCTACTTGTGTTTTCGAGAATTTTAAGTGCTTTGTGAACTGTATGTGAGGTTAAGAGGTTTCTTTTCCTTCTTTTCATTTTAACTAATATAAGTACTATTTAACTATATAAATACTTATTACTTACTATGAAAGACAATTACATGTGTAGCTTTGTAAATCTTTTAAAAATACATTGTTGAATTCATCCCTCCTCTTAAAACTACCAATACAGAAATGCAACATATGGCAAGAAAGGATAGGAAAGGTGATTACAGAAAGCCCAAGTGATGCCTGAAAAGTAAGAAAAGATCTCCAGCAGAATGTGCTATATAATGTAAGCCTATCTTATGTTTTCTAAATTCCATTATTCTGACCATTTAAGTGTTAATTAGTTCAGTCAAAGGGTTAATGTAAATAGTTCAAAATGACTAAACAGTGAAAAAAGTATTTTCTTCTTTTTGTTCCAATTATTCTATATTATTAATTAAGCTGTTAAAACATGCAACAGTTACTATATTCTTAATATTCAATAATATGTAAACACTTTAAGGAGATTTTTTTCCATGTCTCTGCTTTAGATATTAATCAAGAAAATAATTACAGAGGAATTTAGTAAAAAAAATCTACATGCATATAACTATGTACTGTACATGTACGTTCAACGAGGTCCAATTAGTTGGAAAGAATTTGCATTTCAGTTAGTATGAGCTAACAAGACTGCAGGGAGACAATGTGATTCTACTAGCAGGGCAAGAAAGAATGGTGTTTTTCTGTAAGCATTAATTCCCATAACTGATCATTTTAAAATGTTACTGATCTTTACATTATTTGTTTTTCAAACATCTAGGAGTTCAGTATAAATGTTTATATTAACTGTACATTCAGCAGTGTCCCCAAGACTACTCCTGGGGGGGGGGGGGGGAAGGATAAAACAGTGAGACCAGATTTATTGTTTCTGTTGATTTAGTGCTTACATGTTTCTATTTAGTGATAACTATCAATTGATTCTTCTAAAGAAACATTTCTTACATTTGGTGCTCATTCTCAGGATTCATTACATGAACCGGCAAAAGACTCAGAAAATCTTTATGCCTTTGTATGCAAATGTTCAACTTTTCAATAGTAACAATATACACACATGACATACACAGTCGGTAATCTCATATCTGTATAGATAGTTTTATAAATCTCTGTACTGTCAACTGACTTACTGCATAGTACCTGTAATTCCCAGAGTTCATTCTGCTGCAGATGTTAACAGTTTCTGTAATTTGTAATGACAGTAAACTGGCCTTTGCTCTTCCCTTATTCACTATTCATTTCTAGGCTTGGTTAAGTAGATAACTGGGTTAAAGATCAGTGGTTTTTCATGTGACGCATTCTGGTATTCATCTAATAGCTCGTCAGGACAAAACTGTCCCTGTTCTTGCCAAAATAATAAAAATGGTCCTCTACATCGCATGACAATCAGCCCTTGCTTGTGCTGAAACAACCCATCTTATAAAATTGTTTTTAAGACACTTTATAACTGAATATTCCATACAGTCTTCAAAAAGTATTGTAAGTGAGAATTCTTCTGTTTGTCACTGCAATAATATGTGAGCAGAGACTGTAACAAACATGCTTGCATTTTACCCATGGATAACAATGAAGCTGTGAATCGAGCTTATCAGGAGTATAAGCTCATACTTGAAAATTATACAAAGCTATCCTGATGGTCATATTCAGAGAGGTGGTGACTCTAATGTCTGTAATGATTCTTTATCATTCCCTTCTCCCTAAGACTTGTATAAGGGACACACTCTGCAACATCTGTTAGACCCTATGGAATGTTAGCAGATGTCTAAAATGAAAAAAAAAGGGGGGGTGAGGGGGACATGGTAATAAAGGAAACCTCGTCTGAACAGATAATTCACCCAAATTTCCATATCCTACAGAAAAAAAATAATGGCAGCACTGTATTTTCTCTGAAACCTGTCATCCTTACTTTGTAAAACATTTTTGAGTTTTAATAGGCAACTTCTGACTTATAACCAAAATGCACAGGGCTGATTATGTCATCATGCAACAATGAGACTGAATACTTTTTAGTCCCCTTTGTTCCAAATGTCCTTGTTGAATCCTTCTCTACCTTACCAAAAGTATTGTGAATGAAGGAATCTGCTTTTCACTTTAGTATGCATGATAATTCACACAGACCCTGGAAGTGTCCACATATATAATATATATATACACACACATACATGTACACATATTTAGTGTTTAATATATATATACACACATATATATAGGATTTTTTTATATATATATATATATATATAGGGTCTTTTTTCCCCCTCTCTATGAAGAGTTTTCAGGTCAAAGTTTTTTAGCATTCAGATCTTCAGACACTCAACACATGGCAGAATTGTTAAACACCAGTAAAGTTTTCACTTAAAAATAGTATTTTCAAACCCTAGTCTACTCTAATTTGGTTATTTATCTCTATTTTTTTAGATACTTTATTTTTTTCCTATTACACATAATATGACATGACAGGATTTTTGTCCTCAAAGAAGACTTTTGATTATGAATCTGAAAGTGCACATTCCTGCTCTGAAAGCTCCAGTTCCTAGCAAGATGACACTTTACAACTGATCCTAATCATGTCTTTGCCAAACTGTGCATGAGCACCCCATACCACAAAACCCTAAGAAAGACTGCTGTGATAAACATTAGCAAAAAGTAAGGTGAAAACTCTGACCTATTGCCAGTAAACAAGAACCTTATCAAGTGGAGATCAATGTAATTTTAGTCACTCAGCCACTATGTTTCAACAAGTTACAGAAATAGTCAATAGTCAAGAATAGTCAAATACGGAAAAAATAAGCACACAGACAAGATGATGACATCCATGTATGCTGTCTTTCATTGTTTAACATGATCACAGTGTAAATGTTGGCAGAGATGGCCTGTTGCAGGTTTGGAGAATGAACATGAACATGAAGGATACTACACAAATTAGAGGAAAATTCTTCTTAGCTATGGGTGATGAATAATATATACTTTTGTTGTTTCATTTACATTTGTTTGGTTTGTGTTTTGTTTTGTTATTTAAACAAGATAATATTTGGAGTTTAGGTCACATGAAACATTTTTTAAAAAGAAAATCACACCTATGTTTCTCAACCTACTCTGTAGGGGAGGTATGTCAAATACACTAATTTGCCTGCTCAAAACAGAGGAGTAGACATGTGAAGCAGAGAGAATCAAAGAATCATGATTACAGTGGATACACATATGTCAATGACAAAATGTAGATGAAATAGAGGACGCAAAAGCTTACAAAAACAAGGAACTTGATAAAAACCTTGTAAAGACACACAGCCTAATGCCAATAGCAGTTTGTTGATTGTGCCCATTAATTTTTTTTAAGTAATTATTTGACGTTTAAAAGCTATTCTGCTCATGAGCATGGCATTTAACTAGCAATAACTGCTGTCTATATGTGGATAATATCCTAACATAAAAAATAAAACAAAACCCTCATGCTTTTCTCAGAAGCAAAAATTTGGTGCAAACACCTTAACTTGCCGACAGGTAAAGAGGGCAGCTTGTTCTGCACACGTGGCGCAGTTTCACATCTTCATTTCATATCTGTTTGCATTGGTGTCTTTTTTTGACACAAAGCTATTACTTAATTGTTTATACCAAAAAGTAAAAGATAACCATGTTACGGTATGAAAATCTGACTCAAAATAAACTAGAAACAACAAGCTCCAAGACACTTTGATTTAAACTATGCACCTAACGAAATGTCTGTATGGCCTACCACTAAAATAATAGTAGGATTCAGACATTCTGTTTTGATTTACAAGGAATTTTAAGGACAGAGGGCACCTGACATGCCACATAATATAGAAAGATGTATAGCACAAAAGTAAATGCATTTCACTTTTAAAATAAAATATTTCAAAACTGTATTATGTGCTAAGGTGTTAGTTCAGAATTCAACAGAAATAGCAGCAAGTTATCAGCAACTGTTAAAACAACAATGCAATAACCCATATTAAGTCATCAAGAGAGATCATTCTAACATTTCATTCTAAAAAAAAACCCCAAACACCCCCGCTTAAATGTATTTACATCCACAGGTTATCACTACACTATTATACAGGTGTACTACTATATTACAGCATCATTCAGCTATTGATCGTGTGGGGTTAAGCAAGGTTTATGTTTTTAATATATTATTAAACTCAGCAAGTTTTGCTGTTCTTTTCTGAAAAGCATCCTGGAACTGTGGGAATTGTCTGCTGGACACTAGTTTAGTACAAGACCTTTAAAATGCCATTTATCCTCTGCTAGTCAATTTCATTATTCTTATCCTTTTAGTAAACTGTCTTGGTAACGACCAAGGTCTTTGGATCCCACAATAGCCTGAAGGTCTTGAGGGCAGGCTACACTTACGACCTAATTATTCGATAATATAATCTATTGTGCCACTTCTTAGTAACAATTATTTGGTGTCTAAGATGTAAGTTCGTCATAATGAAATAACTAAACTGACCTAAAAATCCCGGTGGTTTATAGAACAGCTGAATTTTAGGTGGCTGAAAAGGCACTTCATGCATAAATGCAAGACTGAATTAAGAGCAGCTACGTTTTTCTAATTACTGGCTCATTCGCAGTACACAGAATTGCCTGAACTGCCCAGTGTCCTAGTAGCTCTCTTGACAATTAGAAAAAACTGCATTAGTAAGATCTCTGCAGCCTCTGTCTCACTTTTCTCTGGAGGACTGGGGAAATGATGAGCTCCATCACCTGGCCAGCAGTAGCAGCAGCCACAAAGTCACCTCAGGGACTTGGACAAAGAGATTCATCTGCAGCCTTGGCAGTGACTGAAGTATGCCTTACTAACAGACAGTCACACGACCACACACTGGCACATAGTCCTTTCATTAAGAGCTGTTGTCTAACTGACCTGTCACAGAGTTTCATAAAGCAACATTAATACTGTGGGCCAAAATGAGATTGATCTTTCAGCTTCATGGTCTCCTGTTGGCAACAGTGCATTATAAAACCAATACTAAATACTTTATAAACAGGTCTCCCTCCAGTGTATTAGAGGAACAGTGCATATTTCATGACCTATAGTTAGGTAGCCACATATCCATCAGACAATTAAATAATTTATAAGATACTCAGAAGTGCAGTAAGACAATAAACTTTTAAATACTTACAAGCTACTATTTTGTTTGAAAACATGCTCCCCCCAAAAGAAAACAAACTCGCTCACCTGATGTATACAGAGCATCAGTAAAATTTGACTTTTATAACATTTTTTCACCTGAAATATCATTGCACACAAACAAATCTACCTCTCCGTTCATTTTTTTTCTAAAAACGACACTTACTTATTTAAAAAATGTTTATAAATTTCCAACAATACTACTTTCATTACTCTATATTCCAGCTTTTCTGCTTGGCATCAGACTCCTTTTTTATCCTTTTGTACACTCTGGCCAACATGGCTGCAAGAACCTTCTCTTCCTCAATGCCTGCCATCTGGAATCACCCTGCTGCATTTCTCTCCCTCATTCTCTATCTATTTTCAGCCTTCATCTGCAAACAATATGTCTCTGTTCTCATGTCTATGTCTCTTAACTTCTAGTAAAAACAAAAAAAAAGCTTTTTAATTTTATTAACTCTGCACAGTGTTTTGGAGATAAAGTTTGTGTTAAAGACACTATACAAAGACATTTCTTTATTAAATCACAAGATTGCGGGGACAGAGCTTACAATAAAAAGGATCTAAAATACTTCATATTCTGTTAAATTTAATGTGCAGACAATAGTTTGGGTAAATTTTTTAAGAAGTGACTTCAACATAAAATTAAAAGAATATTCTTCCTATTAGTAATTTAGTCACATATTCAGGAAAAAAAAAATATGAGTTGGCCTCATAACTTAAAAAACTGTGGAAAACATGCAGTTATTAAAGACAAATACACATGAGAATGTTCAGCACCACTGGAAGAAAATCAGGATATGTAATTCTCTTTCCACCCCACAGAAAAGATGTTCTTTGTATTGCTACCACAGTAGATGAAGAGACACTGGCTGCATATAAACACTAAAAGCATGTTTCTATGTGCCCTGAGTTCAGCAGTAGCAGTCATTTTTGTCCTTCTTAGTAGCTGGTGCAGTGCTGTGGTTTTGACTTTCAGCCTGGGAACAGCGCTGATAACACTGATGTTTTTAGTTGTTGCTCAGTAATGTTTACTCTGACCAAGGACTTTCTGAGCCTCATGCTCTGCCAGAGAGGTGGGGAAGCCGGTAGGAAGCAGAGACAGGACACCTGACCCAAACTAGCCAAAGGGGTATTCCATACCACAGCACATCATGTCCAGTGTATAAACTGGGGGCAGTTACCCGGAAGGGCGAGATCACTGCTCAGGTCGGGGTGGGTATCAGTCGGGGGGTGGTAAGCAGTTTTATTCTCTTCCCTTGTTGTTTCCCTTATCATTATTATTGATGGTAGCAGCAGTGGTTTGTGTTATACCTTAGTTACTGGGCTGTTCTTATCTCAACCCGTGGGAGTTACATTCTTTCCATTCTCCTCCCCATCCCTCCAGGAGCTGAGGACGGAAAAAGAAGGAGAGGGGAGTGAGCGAGCAGCTGCGTGGTTCTGAGTTACTGGCTGGGCTTAAACCATGACACTAAGATATTTGCATATGGGTTACGCCAGCAAAGTAGGTAGGAGATATAAACAGGTTGAGCTCCTATAATATTGACATTACAGAGTAAATAGCTTGTTACTCCCTTGATTAACCTTCAAAACACCAAAATTATGAAGTGTCTGAAATTTTCACGTATAATACGTCTGGATATCTGTTAAAATGAAACTCATAAGCTGATTTTCACATTATCTAAGCCTTTCTGAGCTGGATGTCTGTAAACTTGTTCCTACTAACTTTAAAAGAACAGAATTTCTCTTGCTGGGAGTAGTTCCCAAACCACCACAGGCGTGGACCTTTGTTTAGCATTGTGGATGCCATGGTTTCACAGACAAGCCACATTAATACAGGATAGCAAGCATCTGGAACCCACAGCTGTGTGTGCTCCAGCCCCAAAGTACCCACAGGTCTACGCCAAATCAAACCCGTATTCACAACCCACAAATGAACCACACTGGTTTGCTTTAGGAGCCAGACCTGAAATTGAAGCTTGCGGGTTTTCTCCATTCACACAATTGAAGACAGAATAGGAGCGTTGACGAGAAAGACGTAAATATGCTGTAACGGAAAATTACAAAAGACAGTAAGTAGTCACTGTCTTGGCTTTCATATATAGCCTACTTGGGATGATCTGACCCACAAGAAGCTTAAAAGTTCTACTTTAGGGCTAAACTGGATTTTGTTTCTGCAGTAATTGCAACAGACTTACAAGGCTGACAGCAAAGAAGCATCTACAAGTCTATCTGTTCTGGAAAGACCAAGGATTTGAGGTATGAGGTCAGATGGATGTTTAAGAATGGGAGAAAGAGGTAGTGGAGAGTGTTCCAGCTAACAGTGTTGTTGCTTAAGCCCTCATATGCAAGACACTCCTCTCTGTCCTTTAAGCTGCATCTAAAAAGCATGAAAACAGTTTTCACCACCACTTTGCAAGAAAGCCCTGTGCTGCACCTTCAGTAGTGTTACTAACTTTATTACATGTACAATGGAGAAGAATTAACATGTCCTCCCCCTTACTGAAATACTCTGCATCCTCTGCAGCACAATCCTGAGACCTTTCTGGAGCCAGAGAATTAAAAGCAGAAACTTTCAAGTTACTTCAGCCTGATTTTTTTAAAATCTCCCACTACGTACTAATGGGTCCTAAACAAAAGCCTATGCCTGTTATTCCTTTTTATCCCTGTGATATGAATGTTTCAGCCTTGTACTGTATACCAGACAGAAGCTTCAGCTATCCGACTACTGGATCAGCTGAGATTAAATTGCTTTTCTTACTATTTTTAATCTGAAAACTGGGCTTGCAAATTCCTGTAGGGTACATAAATGTCTCTTCAAAACTTGTCAGTTTTGGAAGAGAGTTTTTTCTTCTGTCAAATACATTTGGAAACATAGGCAAGGTTCAATGACAGCAAAGAATGATAACCCCTAAAACAGAATGGTTACTTGGAATATGTGAAGAAAGGACACTAGCATCAATGGATATCTCCCAGACCTGGCAGATAGGAGGTTCTCCCTGGAAGAGCATTCATACCTATTCATGCACATGCTCTGAAGGAGGGGGAAAACCCAGGGCAGGGAAATGTGACAGTACAGTGATTAGGGATACCCACCCAGCACCTGCAGCATGCCAGCAGTTAAACCCTTTCTCCCTCTCTTTCACAACATGAGTTTCACCATTTCAGTTTCCACTGGGATGATCAAAACTGACCAGCAAAAAGAATAACCTGTTACAAGCATTAGTTCAGGTGTAATCATCAGCTGGTTGTATGCTAAAGACAGAACTACAGAGACAGCCATTATAGTGCAGCATCATTCTAGCATGATAACTGTCAACTCTCTTTCATTCAATTTACTCCCAGGATACCTGTGAACATGTTAAAAGTTAGCGATAAGAAAAAAATAGTTGACTTTAGGAAAAGGAAAGATTTTTGTAGGTGGGATATAACCTGGGAGAATGTCAGTGGTCTGTACACCTGCTGTCCAACCCATTAAACAGTTTCTTGAAGATTTTGCCTGCTGATGAGCTACTGAGTAAGCATTTCTCGAAAGGTGATATGCAGCTTGACACGTTTAAAATAGCACAAAAGTGGTCCACTCTCCACTCTGATGTTAAAACAGCAAGCTAAAGCAAAACCCAGTAAGGATCTATGAAGATTTTTAATCTCCTGAAAATAAAATATTCTCCTGTCACTTGGAAGCAAAAAAATTAGCACCTGAAGTAAAACTGCAAGACAGGCAGGTATGTCCTGTTTTGTTTAAAGGATGAAATTTGTCAGGAGCACATTTGGACAGGAGGAGAAAGTGTGACTTAAAGATACAAAAAAAATTGCCTTTTTTTCTCTGGTGCTAGAGGACTGATCCTCTAGGATTGATCCTTCTAAAGAAGAAAAATCTCAGTGAGTTTCAAATCAAAGAGACTAAAAGAGTAAAACAACGCAGAAATTTTAACAATGAAAACTTTTCCTATATTCTTACTCCCTTCTCACATACAAGATTAATAGAAGTAGAATTGAGAAAAACTACAAACCTGCCAAGCCAAGCAAAATCAGGGCACAAGCAAGTTTATCTGCTTTGCAGGTCACTTTTCTAAAGGAATACAGGATAAGCATCAATGTAAACACATGGAAAACTATATAGTGTCATACACTTAATAAAAAAGCTAACTGTACAAAGGTAATTGAGGTGAAAGGAACACCTAGGAAGCATCAAAGAAAACATCACTTGTTTTCTGTCAAATAATGTAGTGTTTTTAAGAAAAAATTGATCTTTTTAAAAATTGTTTAAGAAATGAACCTTGACCTCTCAGTGCCTATATTGCTGTGAATGTTCCTGCAATCACACTACAAAAATCACCCCATCCCTATACAGGAAATGGAAATAAATTTCTGCACTTTTTTTTTCAATCAATGGCTTACTATTATGTTTTATATTATGATTTTTGTATATGAATGTATTCAAATTGATTTTTTGTTTATTTGTTTTTCTAACACAGTCAAGATTTCACAGAGAGTAATTAGAATCCCTACTCATTTAGAAATGTTATACTTTCCATCTTCTCTTTTGAATTCTGTCATGACAATTTTACTTATTATCATGAAGAGATTATATTCAGAAAAATTGAAAAAGCAATGTTTCAGTATCATAACATGTTGCATTGAATTCATTTGAACTTTACTTCTGATCTTTAATAAACAAGAAAGCATCACTGCTTATCCGGCAAGCTTGGATCCTATACTGTGTACACAAGCACAGCAGCTGATTTTCACACAGTACAAGGCAACAGATCCTCTCTCTGGTTTAGAGATCAGAACCAACCCACAAAATAAGTATCCCTAAGAAGCTGAGATATTTTGAGTTTTCACTTAAATTTATCACAGGATTTACACAAGAACTGAGAGACAGCTTCCTTGTTGCTAGCTGCATCCTATTTGTATTAAACCGAAGTCTAAGAGACTTAAAACCAAGCTCAGCCCATCTCCCTCCTCCAGCTGTGCTGGGTGCTGTACAAACAAAAGGAAGAGACAATTCCTGTCTAGAAAGGTTTATAGCCTGAATAATCAAGAGAGACAACAGAGAGAAGAAAGGAAGTATCTCGTTTTGATTTTTACTATTGGGAAACTGATGCACAGAGCTGGAATTTTAAAGAGTACTTCACACACATAGGCAGATTTCAAAAAGGCAAGAATAGCAGGTATCAGACTACAAATTGGAAAGAATGTTACTAGCCTGATGCTTCACAAGATCTTTAAAATTAACTAAATGTAGAGTTTGTAGTTAAGCTGCAAATGAAACAGTATGGAAAAAATATTTTGAGAGTTTTACAAAATACTGTAAAAATACTGTTGGCTTCTCCCTGCACCCCTCTTCCATTTTTTATCACCTTAAATACTAATTTCACTTAGCGCCTCTTATGAGTCACTAAATTCAAGACATGCACTTTCTATTACAACAGTGAGACAGCAATTAGAAGCACACTGAAACTGCTGTCAGGTTGCCTTCCTAATCCTTAATGTGACATAGTCACTGCAGGTCAAGTGCATGATTTGATACTGATGCCTTGGAGGACAAAGGCAGTGACTCTAAGGTTTTTCACACAGGAGCATAAAGATTCACTAACCCTGTAGTAAGTGAAACATCCAAGACTGGCAAGTAAATAAAACAGGTGGAGGAAAAGCTATATAACACTAGAAACTGAAAGTTACAGTTCATTCATATAGCTGCCCACTTCTAAAACCAATTTTGGAGTACATTTCATTACAATCTAAAATGCATGTTTCTAGTGAATTTCAATATACATTTGATTTACAAATTCCAGTAAAAATGTGCCACAGCTGGCAGAATAAATTACTATAATAAATCATTATTAAATAACTATAAATCTTAAGAATGGCATAATGTCTAATAAATAAATATGTATGCAAAAGTGACTAGCTGTGGAGAAACATTTTTCATATAGTGGAAAACAAATTACAAAACTTACCATCCTGGTAGTACAGGATAATTCAATGAGTAAATGTTGGAACAAAATTCACATAAATAGTGCTTAATCTACTGCAATTTCATGTTAACAACTGCATCTGAACAAATTGCATGGTAAAGGGTGATGGTAAAAGTACTATATTTCAGGACTTTTTTTATGTTAAATATCCACATTTCTGGTTGAAAACTCCAGCTCTTGCAATGCATCATCAGACCAGAACATTTACTTTCCAAATACCATGTAAACGTTATTAACTGTACCTCTGGATTTTAGAAACATTTTTCATCTTTTCGGAGTTGTTTGTTGTTTGTTTTCTGGGTTGTTTTTTTAACAACAACAAACAAAACAGAACAAAACAAACAAACAAAAACCTAAAAAATAAAACAAACCAAAAAAACCTCCACAAAACCAAACCCATAAAACAAAGCCCCAAACCCCTACAGAGCCAAAAACCAAACCACCAAAAAACCCCATCTTTTCCCGAAGCTCAAGAAAGAAAGACCCAAATCCTTTCATTTTAACTTGTTTTTCCTTTGATGTGCAGCAGATGGATATTTACAGTAATCCATTACTGCAGAAATCAGCTGAAGAGCTATTTGCTCGTTCCAAACTTCCCATGCCTTATTTAGTTCTTACAAGACTTCATTTGTCAAAGTGCAGACACAGTGCTGATGTCGCATTCAATGGCACATTTCTATAGTCAGGATGAGCTGCAGGACTGCAACAGGTCCAGCAGTACTTCACTGCTGCGTGTGATTGCTTCCACTACCTCTTGGGATGAGTAAATTATTAACTGACACTTCACAACTGAAGAACTGTCTAAGATAAACCCATTAAAACTGTTAGCCTACAGAACCCTTCACACTCCTAGTCTGTTAAATCTTTGTCAAAGTCATCATTTGGCCAAGCTCTTTAAAAATACATATGCATCTATATAAAATCTATTTATAAAACTTTCTATTATGAAACTTTCCTCTACCTTTCCTTGTCTCATTTTCTTTGTCTGAACAAAGTGAACCTTGCAGTCAGAGGATGGCTTCTAAGGATGGAATTATAAAATAGGAATGAGAAAAGCTTATAAAAGATTGAAATATACTAAGCACCTGTGATTAGGTGATGTGATTCACCTGATCAGCTTACAAAATTCAGTACAAAGACATGGTAAGTAGGTAATGCAGGAAGACTGCCCCACAATCAACCAGTCAGTACAAACTGGAAACAGTAACACAACAGGTGGTGATGGTGGCTGGAAAATTTACCAGCTCAAACATAAAAATCTATTAATACAAAAAAAAACCAAACAATAAAAATACTTTCCATCAATATTTTAAAAAGCTTCTCAGATGAGGTGACAAGCAGATGTTTGCAAAGCCAAAAAAAGTCTGATGATACTACATACACTTTTCTTCTTATCTTCATGAATGCTGAACAGAATCAGGATCTGAATGCTGACTCTTAAAAAAAAAAAAAAAAGACAGACTATTACAGTTACTCCAGTGTTATTTGTACTCTGGTCCAAATTTTACTTTGATCTAAGGAAGCAGACAAAGAAGTAACTTTTTTTGTGCTGATGTATTATAGCATTACTGGTATAAAACGTATTAATCTCCAGTACATACCACACACTCAACTACTTTACTGCCCTACTGCATAAGAAAAATAAAAAAAGAGATAAAAAAAAATGATGAGTCACATAGGAAGCAAAACTGTTTAACTAGCAAATTTCTTCTTCATTCACAGACAAAGTTGCCATGGGCACTCCCTCCAATGTGAGCACGAAAGAAAAGCCACAGTCTAACTCCAAATCCAACTACACTTGCCATAACATGATCATGAAACTGCATGCAATTAAAATCGTTTGTAGACAGTAAGAACACGCCTGAACTTTATGGGTATGCACAGAAGCAACAGATAAAAAATTCTGTGAGGTACCTTTTCTAGTGGATTAAGAAACCAAGAAATAAGCAGTGCCACATTCTAATCCAGACCATTTGATAGCATATCATACAACCTCTTCACAGAGATAAATATACAGTCACCTACAGGGGGTTCAGTTCTGGGGAGTCTCATTTAATGCTCATAAGTACTGATTTGTTGTTCCAGTTGACTTCCATCACAGCTGTGAATGGTTAGAGTAATCACAGCCTGACAGGTCCTAAATGAGGAAACCAAATTTACAAATCACTTCTGAAGATATGACTTTAAACTATGGAGAAAGTGAGAATTTTGCTTTAGCTACCTAACAGGGATACAGCAAAGATTTACATTAAAAAATTACTTACCTACAAATTACTCGTGTGACAAATACTAATTTAAGAATATTGAGTGTGTTGCCCTACAGGAAGCATAGCTGATTTATTAGACCAAATTAGCAGAAATATTCAAAGGCATTACTCCAGTATCTGCCTAACCAAACTGTGCATGAGTCTGTGCATGAGTGTGTTTCTGAGTGCGTGTGTGTACATACATACATACCCACACAGCATCACTGTTTACACACACATTCAGTCAGTGACTCCTGTTAAAATTTCTTTTTTTCCAGCCAAAAGGGAGTGCCTTTTTTTTCATTAAATTGAATTCACCCTGAAGCTCAGAAGGAATTTTGAGGGGGCAGGACAACAGTTTCAACTCTTTGTTTTATCCACACTCTTCTATATTCTTTGCGATAATTTGAGACAGGTAACTAAATTACGGGGTTCCAGGGACTCCAATGATCACAAAACCCACAGAAGTGTAGTCTAAAGGATAACATTATACCCACAGATACACTCCTAAATGCTCATACACATACAAGTAGTGTAATATATGCCTCATTTTAGTGCAAAATCATTTGATCCCAATCTCCTCTATGAACTCCATGCCGTAACAAAAGCACACATCTACTCCTCTATCATCCTCTTGGCGTTCTAGCTCATACTCAGCTGCATAATCCAGTCCCAAGATCATTTTATTCAAAACTTTCTGTCCTGCTTATATGTGTCCCTACTGCCACAGGATGTTCATGAGACCCACTGCTACACAATTACCTTCCAAAAGCTCCTTTGCCTGCATTAGCAGCATTCAGAGACGCTGCCCTGCTAACCTATGGACCAAAACATACAATGCATTTTGGCTGTGAATTCCTAGTTGCTGATTTTCACAAATCATGAGTGTCACATCAGGATTTATTATATGACTTGAATTGCCACATGAAACATTGTGGAGCAAATACCAAGCAATGATGTCTTTAAAATACTGCAATGAAGTATTCCCCCTTATTCGTAATTCAGCAGGTACATAGCTCCATGCAGCACACACCACACACACCATAATAAAGTGGCAGCATAATGACTCAAGTGCATGCCAAGAAAGTAAGAACAGTCAGTCTTTTGAGGCAAACTCCCAAATGTGTTTCACTGTGACAGGAAAGACCCTGAAAAAGTATTTCCTCACAGAAGCAATGTTCCAGTTTTAAGAAGGGACTATATGCACTGATGGAGAGTCTCCTCCAGCTTTGAAATATTTAGGTTTTGACTCCTGAGACTTTCTATGTGTAATGAAATAGCACAGGTGCCATCACTAAGAGCCCAGAACATAAGGAGAGACAGTCTCTTTCTTTTAAAAGAGAGAAAAAGAGAATTGTCAGAAATGGCTATGTCCTTCATCAGACCAGCTGGCATGGAAGAAGCAGCCACATTTTACCCATTCAGGCTTCTCAAGAAGTTATGAATGCATGGATGCTCCTAACATGGCATGCATCAGAAGCTTACAAAGATCAGCCCTGGTTTGGAGAAAGGAGCAATGCAAGGGAAGTGAAAGTCACTAACATATGAGAAAATATTTCTTGGAACAAAAATAAGCATCTACTTGCAGAAGACAAGATGCAGTATTTGTTTCTATCCCCATATGTACAAGCCGTGTGTTACAGAGAGTTTCACCGATGTCAGAAAGCAGGATTCTAGAGGAAGTTGCTCTGAACACCCAGAATTGCAAACATGCATTGAACAAAGCACCTGGCAGAGCAATCTTGGTAACCTCCATGAAATGGAAGCATGGAAGGCAGTGCTGTTGTACTGTTAAGTAAAATTAACATGCTGAGAAAAAAATGCTATGTACTATGTCAGCAGCCACGGAGCTGGCTGCACAGCAAATGGAGAAATAACTTCCTGCTAGATTTGTATTTGTACATATCATACCTGAAAATCTTCTACTATGAAAATGCAAGAGTCTCCTTTGGGAGACATGTGACAGAGAATGACAAGAAAACATAACAAAAGCCTAACATGAGATAATTTTTTTAGTATTTATTTGAGTTACAGAGTATGTGATTGGCATTAAAATATAGCTCATTGTTGCTCCCTAGTAAAAGTTAAATCTCACTCGCTTCCCACCCACACAATGTAATTTTGTTTAGAGACATTCATTTCTTCTGGCCTTATCCCATATGAGGGGTGTGTGATGCAGTCAGTGCCAGTAATTGCTTCCATACAATACAAAAGTTTGAAAACATTCTGCATACTTGTTATGATTATGTATGACACTTATATTGTATTTAAAACTCCAATGGGCTTACAAATTTTTATTTTTGCCTATAGAAAACAAAGACCCAGCACAGAATGTTCCTTTAATATATCT
Source organism: Neopsephotus bourkii (assembly GCF_033783945.1). Taxonomy (NCBI): domain Eukaryota; kingdom Metazoa; phylum Chordata; class Aves; order Psittaciformes; family Psittacidae; genus Neopsephotus; species Neopsephotus bourkii. The sequence goes on from NW_026901571.1 coordinate 429,986, forward strand.
ATGAGAACTAAGTCAATTTTACTTTAAGTTAATACTGCATGAACTCTTAGCCTCTCAACATTTGTTTTTTCCATTGAAAACAAAGTAGGTACATTGACAGTAAAGCTACAGGAGCTATGTACACAAGTTTGATTGCATATACATTCAGACAGCACATGAAACTGGGCAGTTAGGCCAATAGCTGTTCTTTTGTGATCATTGTACATACATTAGGTGCTGACAGAAATATTTATCTCTATTTTGAAAAAAAAATCTGCAAAAACCTTATCCCCACAGATATACATAGCTATTCAATCCCTTAATTTTACAGGTGTAAAACTATTCAGATATCGTTTTCTAGAACTAAGGCTTTTGTTATGGTACTTTAGCACATTAGAACATTTTCTTTTATAGGAGCAATGCTGTACGTGTCTCAAACCACTAATCAAATCCTCCACTTTATCTAATGATACGTTATTTTACTTGAAACATACTTCTGTATTTGAAAAACAGCCAGTTTTAATCTGTGACCTTAGCAAACAATTGCATACTGAGTAATCTATTGTATAAATAATAAAGCCTCAAATTTCCTTCAAATGAAATAATAGGAAATTAAATTAAGAACATACATCATACAGCAGTCTTTTTGTGACATTCCCAAACTTTTTTTGTAGCCCAGATTTAGTTAAGTGAGTTGGCAATGCGCTATTTACATGCAGATTCAGCTTTTTCACCCCATACCCTCCACTGCATGGTTGCCATTCCCTCCTCCTTTACTGTCTGCCTTATAGATGCCACCACTGGTGCCTCAAAGGCAATTTACAGATATACAATGAAAAAACACCCCAGCTAAAGTGTTGCTGATCTGGCACCACAGATGAAACACAGACACTTGGGCTATAATCAGTTATCAGTTTTCTAACAAACAGGGCTATCCCTGAGTGGTTGACAGTCACAACCAAATAGCCCACCTTCTTACTCAAGATACTCAACAGTATCAAATACAGGAAGCTAACATTCGTCAAGTTTGTGATATTTAAGGGCTTATCAGGAGACAGATGATGAACAGTAGCAAAGGAAACTGAGAAAAGTGATTTTTTCACTACTTTCCAGATGAGACTAGGAGAAGAGATGCCAGAAAGGTCATAGAAACAAATGGTTTCCTACAGCTGTGGGACAATCACACATACAGATCTGTAGCAACAAAGGAGTTTTGTTTTAAGGAGAATACCTCAGATTTTTCATTCCCTGATCTTATTTCTCTCTCTGTATCCTGTTCCACTCTTCTCCCACTGCTCCCTACTCATTCACTTTAAACAAGGAAGTCTGAAATCATGACCACTAAGAGAAAAGTCCTCCTGATTGCTCTGCTTTGGTTTATCAATACTAATATTTAGTTATAACCTGCTGCTTATTCTGACAAAAAGAGCTGACATGGGTCATGGCAAACTGCCACTCAAAATCACCACAATCACTGCCTCTCCAGTGTCTTCTAAGTAATAATTATTTCTGTCATTCATACGTACCAGCTTAACCCCAAATCTGTCATAGCCACACATATCTTGTTCCTCTTAACTTCCAAAGCTTCATCAACCTCTCCTCAGCAACAAAGCAGAACACTTGCTTTTACCATTAAAATTCAGATTCTTAAGTTTCTTAAATTTGGACTAACACACAGAAAACATCTCTCAATTAACTGAGGTCCATTCAGTCCTACTCTAACTTTGTAAACATTTGTGCTCTGCTCCACAGCTTGCAGACTTATTACAGTTAGGTCATACACTTTTCTGTATCAGGCTTCATTTTAAGTACTACAAAAAATTACTTCAGCCTTAAAAAAACCATCTCTCTGCAAAGGCTAAGGACTTTCTCATATATGAATATATTTATGTAATACAGAGTTATTAAAAGACATTCTGAATTAAATTACCATAAAGAAACTCTACTTACATTAAACTGAACAAAAAGTTTAACGCTGCTTACATTTCAAAGGACTGTCACTTTTTATAGTGAGGCTTCATTGAGCTTATAGCTGAACCATTCCACTCAATGGGATTCAACCATACTAATTCTCTTGGAACACCTGTATTAACACCTAACAGATGGTTGTGAAATGTGGCAATCCAAAGGAATTATCACTTTCCTTTCTTCTTTGCTCTAGAGTCAGAAGAAGAAAAAAGAAAATTGCAGATTCCCAAAGGAAGAGGTGAGTCCTTGACTACAAGTCTCAGCAGCAGTGGCTCCCAGTAGGAAGTCAAAAGAACCGATTTATCCTACTTACATTCTCTTTTTACCAGAAGTGAGTATATGTACTTCAATTGAAATCCACAGATTTAACAGTTACAAATATAGCCTTTAAGTGCTTCAGATTATGACTGGCTTGGGCTATTTCCTAGGCTGCAGAGGACACTGCTTTTTATGCAGGTACTAACTTGTTGTGTATAGCTTCAAGCTATCAGAAAACTTCTACCTAAAGCATATTCCTGTTGAACACAGTGTGTCAGCAGATGATGGAGAAGAACAGAGTTCTGCCGACAAGGATTGAAAGTGAACATACAAACAATGTTACCTGTTATCTCTTGATCTGTATGTCCATATGGCCAACTACTAAACCTAAGTGACTATTACTGCCACTGCTGCCAAAGGCAATTGAAGATTTTGGTGGTTTTCTTCATTTTCAATTAGTAAAGCCAATGTTAATTACAGCTGAAGTTCTAAGGTTCCAGTCACACCTATATACATATATGTGATTATTTTCACTGTCTAGTAGGTAATTTCCTCATATGACTGATAGCAGTGTTTAAACCATCATTTTATGTCTACAGAACTTCAAAGACTTTTATCTCAGGGAAAAAAAAAAGCCTAAGAAACTAAGCACAAACTAATGTAAAACACAGAAGAGATACTCATAGCTGAAGTGGCCCAGATTTTCAGTTTACCGTATTTAATGACTGCTGAGCAACAAAATCTCAGCAAATCAAAATGAGAATACACCCTGAAGGATCTTAATTCCTTAGCTCAGTAGGAGATGTCCTTAACTAGCTCCTTACTGTGTCCTGTTACGGACAGATATTAGAAAGAGATGTAAACAACTTTACATTTCACCCTCTTGGGTTTAATGTTTTCTATCAGAACTTTAATGTTCTTTTAATGTAGACTTCTTCCATGAGCCATATATCATATTTAACTTAGTAACTATCAATCAATATTCCTTTTAATTGAGGTTAATTTCTTTCAACTTCCTTGGAGCACTGAGGATTCTTGCACCTGCTGAAGAGCTTATTTCACAAACCAGAAGTGTCGTCTTCTCTCACTCATAGACATGACTGTCCCCAGGTTGTGTAAGACACTGTGATAATGTGACCTAAATTAGACAGCAGCTTTAAAGCTATATCTGACACCACAGTGAAGAGAACGGAGAGGAGAAGAGCATGCTGAAAAAACCCCATAGTATAAGATCCCTTACAATTGTAACAGCATTTAATAATATCACTTTGGGGCAGAAACTCTGGTGAAGTAAAGTACAAGAGTGTCTTCTCATACACATTCACACACAGACTTGAACATATAAAAAAAAAATCTTAATTGATTTCTCCAAACAGAGAAATATAGAGGAAAACTTGAGATAAGGATGCCTTTCTTGCTTGGCTCTCTCCAGAATAATTTAATAGGTCTCTTTGCATTAGGGCAATATCAGCCCACACTGTCAAATAAAGTATTTGTTAAAGGAATAACTGCTAAATGATTGTCAATCACTATCCCATTTACACTAACACCTTTCATGCACACATTTTGAGAATGTCTTGACTACCAGTAGCAATATTAAGGACTGTAAGGAAACAAAATTATTGGGAATAGATGTGAAAAGATGTGGAAAAATGCCAATACACAAAATTCTTGAATAGTTCTTTAAAAGTTTGCTTCCAGCCTAGATAGCTAAAACCCTGTATTCCCTAAATCAGGCTGCAAGGTAGCATATAAAAAACAGACATTCACATTGATGTTCTTCTGATGTTTGTTGTAATATAGTAGTGCCTAAATCAAGTACCCTAAATCAAAGATGTGAGCAGTACTGTACTAGTCACTGTATGAACACTATTATCAAAGACCTCACAACTAAGGACCAGATGGAAAACAACAGGGAAAAGGGGGAAGGTGAATGTAGGGAGGGGAAAAGGGTGAGTGTGAAGCAGAAAAGAAAGGGAATAAGGTGAAGAGAACAGATGGGAAGGTGCAAGTAGTAAAATTAAAAAAAGGGTAATGGTAACTAGTGGTGTAGCTCAGGGGTCAGTACTGTTTTCCCATCCTGTTTAATATCTTCATCCATTTTATCCAGTTATCTGGATAAGAGGGCAGAAAGTACCCTCAACAAGTTCACAGATGACACCAAACTGGAAAGAGCAGCTAATATGCCAGAAAGTTCTGGTGCCAGACAGCATAAACTCAGCAGGTTGGAGAAATGGTCTGACAGGGACCTCATGAAGTTCAACAAGGGGAAGTACAAAGCCCTGAACCTAGGGAGGAGCAACCACATGCAACAGCGTGTGCTAGGGAACAGCTAGCCAGGAAGCAGCTTTGTAGAAAAAGGATCTGTGGGTCCTGGTGGACACCAGCATGATCCAGTTTTGTGCCCTTGTGGTCAAGAAGGGCAATAGTATCCTGGGTTGCATTAGATAAGCATTGACAGCAGGGTAAGGGAGGTGATCATTCCCTTCAGCACATGTGAGGCCACACCTGGAGTCCTGTGGCCAAGTCAAAGAATCACAGAATCAACAAGGTTAGAAAAGACCTTTGAAAACATCATGAAGTTCAACCATTACCCCCACAATGCCAAGTCCACCTCTAAACCATATCCCTGAGGGCTTCATCTACACTGTTTGTGAACACGTCCAGGAATTCCACCACTTCCCTGGGCAGCCTGTTCCAATACCTGAGTACCCTCTAAGGTGAAGAAATTGTTTATAATATCCAATCTAAACCTCCGCTGGTGCAGCTTGAGAGAGTTATCTCTTGTCCTCTCTCTTGTTAGTTGGGAGACAGGCCCCCACCTTGCTACAACTTCCTTTCAGGTGTTGCAGACAGTGATAAGGTCTCCCCTGAGCCTTCTCTTCTCCAGACTAAACACTCCCAGTTCCCTCAGCTGTTCCTCATCAGACTTGTTCTTCAGACCCTTCACCAGCTTCATTGCCTTTCTCTGGACCTGCTCCGGTACCTCAATGTCTCTATAGTAGTGAGAGGCCCAGAACTCAACACAGGATTTGAGGTGCAGCCTCCCCAGTGCTGAGCACATGGGGATGATCACTGCCCTGGCCTGTCTGGGAAGTCTGGGCTCCCCAGTATGAGACAGAAATTCACATACTGCAGCAAGTCCAGCAATGGCTCACTAAGATAATTAAGGGACTGGAGCATCTCTCATATGAGGTAAGCTTGATAGACTGTTCAGCCTGGAGCAGAGGAGGTTTAGAAGAGAGCTCATCAACATGTGTACAAACATCTAACGGAAAGGTGCAAAGAAGACCAAACTAGACTGTTTTCCCTGGTGCCCACTGACAGGACAAGAGGTAGTGGGCACAAACTTTTCCCTCTGAACACAGAATCGTAGAATAGTCAGGGCTGGAAAGGACCTTAAAATCATCTAGTTCCAACCCCCCTGCCATGGGCAGGGACACCTCCCACTAAACCATCTCACCCAAGGTTCTGTCCAACCTGGCCTTCAACACTGCCAGGGATGGAGCAGTCACAACTTCCTCGGGCAACCTGTTGCAGTGCCTCACCACCCTAACAGGAAATAATTTCCTCCTTATATCCAATCTAAACTTCCCCTGTTTAAGTTTTAACCCATTACCCCTTGTCCTATCACTACAGTCCATAATGCAGAGTCCATCCCCAGCATCCCTATAGGCCCCCTTCAGATACTGGAAGGCTGTTAGGAGGTCTTCACGCAGCCTTCTCTTCTCCAGGATGAACAGCCCCAACTTTCTCAGCCCACCATCATATGGGAGGTGCTCCAGTGTCCTGATCATTCTCGTGGCCCTCCTCTGGAATGGTTCCAACAGTTCCATGTCCTTTTTATGTTGAGGACACCAGAACTGCACACAGTACTCCAAATGAGGTCTCATGAGAGCAGAATAAAGGGGCAGGATCACCTCCTTCGACCTGTTAGTCACGCTCCTCTTGATGCAGCCCAGGATACGGTTGGCTTTCTGGGCTGCAAGCGCACACTGAAGCCGGCTCATGTTCATTTTCTTGTTGACCAACAGCACCAAGTTCTTCTCTGTAGGGCTGCTCTGAATCTCTTTTTTGCCCAACCTGTAGCTGTGCCTGGGATTGCTCCCACCCAGGTGTAGGACCTTGCGCTTGGCATGGTTAAACTTCATGAGGTTGGCATCAGCCCACCTCACAAGTGTGTCAAGGTCCCTCTAGATGGCATTCCTTCCCTCCAGCGTATCAACCGAACCACACAGCTCGGTGTCATCGGCAAACTTGCTGAGGACGCACTCAATCCCACTGTCCATGTCACTGACAAGGATGCTGAACAAGACTGGTCCCAACACTGATCCCTGAGGGACACTACTCATTACTGGTCTCCAGCTGGACACTGAGCCATTGACCACAATCCTTTGCGTACGGCCATCCAGGCAGTTCTTTATCCACCGAGTGGTCCACCTATCAAATAGATGTGGTTCCAATTTAGAGACAAGGATGTTGTGTGGGACAGTGTTGAACGCTTTGCAAAAGCCCAGGTAGATGTTGTCAACTGCTCTGCCCCTGTCCATCAGTTCCATAGCCCCATCGTAAAAGGCCACCAAATTGGTCAGGCGGGATTTCCCCTTAGTGAAGCCATGCTGACTGTCACTCAGCACCTTGTTTTTTCATGTGCCTTAGCATGCCTTCCAGGAGAATCTGCTCCAAGATTTTGCCAGGCACAGAGGTGAGACTGACTGGTCTGTAACTCCCCGGGTCATCCATTTTCCCCTTCTTGAAAATGGGGGTTATATTTCCCTTTTTCCAGTCATCGGGACCTTCACCTGACTGCCATGATTTTTCAAATATGATGGACAGTGACTTAGCAACTTCATTTGCCAGCTCCTTCAGGACCTGTGGATGGATCTCATCAGGTCCCATGGACTTGTGCACGGTCAGGTTTTTAAGATGGCCTCGAACCAGATCCTCTCCTACAGTGCGCCTAAGGTCTCATTCTCACAGTCCCTGCATCTGCCTTCCAAGACTTGGGTGGTTTGGTCAGAGCATTTGCCAGTGAAACCGAGGCGAAGAAGTCATTAAGAACCTCAGCCTTCTCCAAATCCAGGGTAGCTAGTTCTCCTGATAGCTTCTGGAGAGGGCCCATGTTGTCCCTATTCTGTCTTTTATTTGCAGTATACCCACAGAATCCCTTGCTGTTATCTTTCACATCCCTAGCCAAGTTTAATTCTAACTGGGCCTTAGCTTTCCTAACCTGCTCCCTAGCTTCCCGGACTACATCCCTGTATTCTTCCCAGGCTGCCTGTCCTTGCTTTCACCTTTCATAAGCTTCTTTTTTCCCCCTCAGCAGCTCCTTATCCATCCAAGGAGGTCTCCTGGCCCTCCTGCTGCACTTTCTTCTAGCTGGGATGCAACACTCCTGAGCTTGTATGTACCAGGTGATCCTTGAATATCAACCAACAGTCTTGGGCTCCCCTGCCCTCTAGGGCTATATCCCATGGAACCTTACTAAGCAGGTTCCTGAAGAGGCCAAATTCTCCTCTCTTGAAGTCCAGGGCAGTGAGCTTGCTGCACGCTCTTCTCACTGTCCTGAGGAACTCGAACACGACCATCTCATGATCGCTGCAACCAAGGCTGCCCTGGAGCGTCACATTTCCAACAAGCCCTTCCCTGTTGGTGAGCACAAGGTCAAACATGGCACCTCTCCTTGTCGGTTCCTCTATTACTGCAGAAGGAAGCTTTCTTCCACACAATCAAGGAACCTCCTGGATTGCTTGTGCCAGGCTGTACCATCCCTCCAACAGATATCAGGGTTGTTGAAGCCACCCAGGAGGACAAGGGCCTAGGAGCATGAGGCTTTTCCTATCTGTCTATAGAGTGCTTCCTCCTCAGGTTCTCCTTGATCAGGCAGTCTGTAACAGATCCCCACAGTAATGTCCCCCATAGCTGTTCTCCCTTTAACCCTGATGCACAAACTCTCTGTTGACTGATTACCTGTCCCAAGACAGAGTTCCATACTCTCCAGCCTGTCGCTAACATAAATAGATATTTGCCCTCCCCATCTGCTGGGCCTGTTTTTTCTAAAGAGCCTGTAACCTTCCATTCCAATACTGCAGTCATAGGAGCCACCCCAGCATGTTTCTGTGATACCTAATATCATATCCTCGTGGACATGCACAATCAGGAAACATGAGAAAACACTTTTTCCTGTGAGGGTGACTGAGCACTGGACAAGATGCCCAGGGAGTCTGTGGAGCCTCCATCTGTGAGGATATTCAAAAGCCATGTGGACATGGTCCTGGGCAAATGCTGGTGCAGTGGGGGGTGGACCAGCTGACCTCCAGCAGTTCCTTCCAACTTCAGTCAGTCTGTAATTTTGTAATTCTGTAAAGAGAAGAGGAGAAAAACAGGAGAAAGAAGGAAGGAGAGAAGGGTGAAAGGAGGGGGAATGGAGGACAAGAAAGGAAGAAAGGAAAGAGGACATGAAAGGAGGGAGGACAGAGAAAGAGGAAGAGAGTAAGACAAGGAAATAGAAGCTACCTGCAGCATCATCATTAATTTGTCAGCTTCTCTGTTGTTATCAGTTGTCAATACCACTTAATAAGAGCAGTAGAGGTGAATTTTATACAAGGATTAAAAGCACGCATAGCTGCCTTTCCTGTATATTGAAAAAAACTAGTCTAAAATGATAGCAATAAACAAAATATCATGGTTACCATCTCAGATACAAACAACCTCTGCCTTCCAGTGACTTGTCTGAAAGCAACAACTATGTGACAGAAGATCAGCATAAGTTAACTCTTCAAAAGACTGCCAAGCATACTGCAAAGGAGAGAAGCATACTTTGACATTGTAGTGGGTGTCTATTATAGGCTGTTTGACCATGAAGAACAGGTGGACAAAGACTTCTACAAACAGGTGGAAGGAGCCTCACATTTACAAGCCCTTTGTCTTCATGCAAGACCTCTCTCAGATGACTCCTGGAGGAACAAAACTGCAGCAAATAAGCAGCTCAGGAGGCTCCTGGAGAGCACTGATGACAACTTCCTGACCCAAATGGTAGAGAAGCCAGTTAGGAAATGTGCTCTGCTGGACTTCATAGTCACAAACCAGAAAAGGCTTAGCGGGCATGTGAAGGCTGAAGGCAGCCTTGGCCGCAGTGACAATTAGAGGTAGAGTTCAGGATCCTGGTTCTAGGTGACCCCACTTAAGGAGGGGAGTTGAGTGAGATGACTTCCAGAGGTCCCTGCCAACCTCAACAATTCTGTGATTTCACAATTCCAGTTCAGTCACATCCTGCTGCCTCTGAACACCCACACAGGTTGCTAAAGAAACCTTTTTCTGTGTATGTCTGGTAAACAAGCTACATGAATGACTTCTAGATTTGTGTAACAGAATTCTGGGGCAAGAAACACACCTTGTTTAAAAATATGTATAAATAAATACTTAAGCTGCCTGTAGCTCAGAATACAGAATTTGTCAGTTTACTAGCACAGGCTGTTGATGGTACCTCAATATAGTGTCTTCCTCACATTTTCTTAAAGGAGCATTGGACTAAATTTAATGTTAAGGCTTAAACACTCTAAGAACCTGTTTCAGAATTCCTCAGGTTGCTTCAGGAAGCATCCATTACTACTGACAGTCAACATGTGGAGGAAGCAGTGTGTGCATCATCAACAGAGAACCCTTGATAGTTGGCTCACAAATGTGGAAATAAGAGGTCTGGCTTTTCTGAGCCTCACAACCCTAACTACAATATGCAGGTCTGGCTTCTAAGAGACCACCTTCTTCATACAATAAAAGACCAAAGAAAACCACACAGTACTGCTAGGGCAAACCCCCCCACCCCCCCACCCCAAAAAAACCACCCACGCATGAAAAAGAAAAAAGTGTCTGTGCCCTTCCAGATAGGAATTACACACTACAAATGTGCTTATATACATACAGTACTTTTGATGGCTTTCAGTTTCCATTGCCATGATATAAGAATACAGATGGCTAGAGAGAAGAGTCATGGGAATGACTTGGTAACTCAGACAATGACAAGCACATGGAGAAACAGAATTCAGTGGTACTACTACTACTGCTGAGTAACAAGCTCTGGAGGCATGAGGGAACTATTTACATTTTCATCTGTCAGTCACTCTTCAAGAGATACCATTGTTCTGGCCCAGGACAGCTGAAAGGGTACAAAACATCCCTCATAGCTAGTGTGGCCTATTTTTCTTTTCTGTTGCAATGAAGAAAGTGTAAAGAAACTCAAACAACATCTTACTGCTCCAGGATTGTAACTTACATGGTACACAATACCACCCAGCCAAAAAGAAGTTAGCAGGCAGAGCAGCCACCTTTTCTGCTATGGATTAGATGGAGTTTGAGCCTGTGGTCTTCCGAATGACAAGTACTGTTGCTTGTGCCACCCCCTCTGTATAAGAAACACTGGTGAATATTAAACTATCAAAATAAGAAGAAAGAGAAAGCTACTTGTATGGAAGCACACTGGGGAAAGAGAAAAGAAAAACAGGAGGAAGAGTAAAAGCTCATTGTCAGTAACACCACCACTACACCAAGGCATTTTTAGAGCATCCACAAATTAAACCAGTATCAGTGCAAGTATTACCACTTGTGCAAATGCAGATGAATATCTACATTCACCCACTCCATTAAAAAAAAATGCACAATTTAACATATAATACTAATTCATAAAAAAAATCTATAATGTATTCAGCAAACTAGATTTGCTTTTTGTTATTTAATGAACATTTTTATGTGCAGAAGGCAGTCACAGGCCAAATTTGGCTAGACCAAGTTATGCTTCATGAACAGTCAACAAAATGGTGATAGATTTTTGAAGCCCCCAGAATACATACTCCATCAACCTCATTTTTACAGATTAACAACAGTAATTACAACTTTCTTACCTTGAAATAAATAAAAAAATTATTTGCAATCACAAATTGACTATTTCTGAATTTCTGCCAAAAAAGTAATTTAAAATTTTCTCATAATCAGTAGCTACTTGAAAACAAATATACATGTCTGTGAAAAAAACCCCAACAAACAAACTTAAAAGCAATATAAAACCACTCCAAAAGAATAATAATCACACCACTAAAAAGCAAACAAGCAGGACAGTAAAGCTTAGGGGAACAGGAATGTTTTCTGCAGCATTAAATAAAAAGTTAAAACTGCATATCTGTACTAGGCAAGAAAAATGAAAAGAACCCCTGAAGCATTATCCATCAAGCATAAGTGAATAATGAAATAACGAATATGTCTATACCCTTGGTCCTTAATCTTACAGCAAATTACAGTATTCAAATATAGTATTTTACGCATGCAGTCTGATAACACTTTCTATCTTTCTTGGAGATTTTGCGAACGACATGATATGAAACACAATGTATTTAATGAAAGGTTTCTAAGCTGATTTCCCTACAGGTTATTTTCTTTCTTTTCTCTGGAACCCATACGAAGGATATACAGCAGGGACCAGGGGCGTATATAAAAATAAACTACCAAGCAGCATCAGAGCCGATACCCCATTCCTACAGGGGCAAGAGAATTATTAGATCTGTGTCATGATTTTTTTTTTTTTTTAATATGCCATTGTTCCCACTTGAGCACATTAAATTTTCCATATCCACTTTTAAAACAATATTACCTTTTTTTCCCCCCATGGTCATAATGTTCTAAGTATACATTAAGCCAATCCAACAGCTTGAGTCATACACCAGTTATATGTAAAGTAGGATAAACTATAACCTTTTGATTTTCCTCTCTATGAACTTATACTTCAGTGCCTAAAGAAAAAAGAAGCAAAACAAACCAAGGTGCCTCATGGGAAAAAAAAAACCCACTAATATTAATTTTATATGTGGTCATAGACAACATTTTGTCTAACTTTGTATATTCATGAAAGTATTTTACAACTGTATATATACATATTTGTGTTACAACCATTTTAACGTATATGAGCCTTTCAAATCAAAGGTGAAAGTATTTTTTGTTTTGAAGATGTGATGGCCAATTATTTTTGCACTAGTGCACATAAACAGGAAGGACAGATTCTTAGGTGTGAGTTATATATTCCTGTACAAAATAATTGTATATTCTATGAAGACTGATTCTTTTTCTAGAGAAATATACAACAACACAAGGGAAATCTTGTACCAGCAGCATAACTGAAGTGGCAAGACACAATATTAGAAAAACAGAGCTACTTTCATTACTGTGATACTGTGTGTCAGAATGTCTCTCCTTAATGAACCTGTTTGCAATAAGACTCTGGGTGCAAAGAGGCTATTTAGAGAGCCTATTGTGTCTATAGTGAGTCCTTCAAATATCTTCCCACCATTAGACATGCCGCATTGACCAATTCTGTCCTGATTGCTGTTCTTTTTAGTATCAAGGGACATTCTTGCCCAGACAGACCGATGGATCAGAAACTGCACTTCATAAAATGTTTACACTGTACACACATTCACACAGTGATACAAGCACCAGAGTCCCAGATCACACAGCATGCTGAATGTGCCAGTGTCATCTCAAGGCTTATGACTTTCCAATATCTACAAAAGGATTTGGGTTAAACTTTGCTTCTGCTGTCTGCCTGTCATTCTAACAAAAGCCATGTTTTTTTTCACCCGTTCAGTGTAACCAAGCCCATAGCTCACATGGGAACATTTGAGGCAAACGGTCCCTGTATTACAAAGCCTTTTTGCTCAGTTGAGACCATCTTTAAATTGCTGACAATAGGAAAGGACCACACATGTCATGCCATCAAAGAGCAAAAAACTTTTCTGTGAATAAACAAAACAAAGTCTTCCTAAAAGATTACGAATTACTACTCTCAATGACAGCAGCAAAGAACAAGGGACTTTTCTCAACGGTAATTATAGAAATACTTTGTTACTGTGTACAGCCCTGTAAATTAGTCCCTTTGTAAGAGATTTTGTGAGGGTGGTTTGATGCAGTCTCAGTGCTCCTATCTATCAAGGCAGTGGTTTACTTATTAGCCACTAATTAATGTGCTTTATTCTCACCTTTCATGAACCTCATGTCAAATGGGCTATCTACAAGAAGCCTTTTTACATTTTAACTTTTTTGTGGTCTTACCCTTTTATTCTCCTAGGAATAATTTACCTGTCACCTCCAGTTGAAGGTCCCAAGCCCCATGCACAAGTGACAGAAAGCATATGGTATATGAAAGACCTGACTACTAGTTTGCTAACACAGATCAAAAAATATGCACCTTATGCTTGATTTAGTATGGGATACTGTGTTACCAGTTGAACACGAGGGGGGGACCTATGAGGGAGAAAATTTGATTTTTTTTTTCATGCTAAAGGTGAAGCTAAAACATAAGCAATACAGAAAGCTTTCCTCCAAGTCAGAACTGGGAGACTGTATATTCTTTCAGAGCAAGTGGCAGGTGCCTAGAAATCTCAAGGAAGAAACCCTAATGTTTCTAGGTTTTGTTCAAAGAACAAAGGGAACTCTTATTGCCAAGGGCAACCTGTATAGACAGGTGAGGCACAGGAAGAAGGGGGTACAAAAAGTATTTTCCTGCCTATTTTGTAGCTAGGAAACTGAGACACAAGGATTAATACACACATCAAGACAGTGTATAGCACTGAACAAATGAAGAGGCTATTTAAAAAAACTTTCTGCCAAGTAGCACAGAAGTGTGACATACACCATAGTTACTGTTGATAAGTTTATGAAAAACGGTATCATGTGTAAGATGACTGAACAATACAACAGGTAGAAGTAGAGTTGTAGAGAGAAGTAGAGAAACACCCCAAAGTGTAATTACCCTTTTATTCTCCTCACCTAAGTCACCAGATGAAGTCACTATATAACAGGTTTATGAAATTGAAAAATTATACTGGTTTGGGCTAAATTCTTTCCTCAGACACACTCAAGTCTCTCTGAGCTCGGGAATATTATCTGATAGGCAAATTTGGCCAACAGAAATTATACATTACCTACATTATAGGCATGGGATAAATATTTTCAGAATTAGCAAACAACCCATTTTGTTACACTGATGACATCATCTACATGCATTATGCATCTTCTATGAATTGTAATTAAATCCTTCTAGTCTTTTTGTCTGTATTTCCCATGTACAAACATGTTCTTTCAGTGTTGTGCCGTCTTTACATCAAGAACACGTCCTTCTCTCAATCCACACTTTTCCATGCTTATTTATGCACCAATTATTCTGCTCACCATGGGAGTAGGTGTATCTCATGGATAAATTCTTATAGGCTGCATTTCTAAATTAAAACGTTGGCATACTTGACTGGGTTATCACAAAAGAGCTCTTACACAGCTTTCCAGTTTGGCAACTCCAGCCAGACTTCCCTTTCCATCATGAACATTGGGCATATTAAGGTTGCAAAACCAAACAGTCTCCTTAGGTCGAAGTCCTCTAACTCATGTGTATGCTATTTCATCTGGAAGAGAAGTATCCTTTCCATTCCAGAAGCCAGTCACAAAATACTGCTTTACTCCGCATCAGACAATGGGGTTCAAGGACCTTTAGCAACATGGTTTCTTCAGTGGATTGCTGCTACAGACTAGATGCTGAAGCCATCCCTCCACTACGTTTAATCATATCTGTATGGCAACCCATGAAATTTCACTTGCAATACAATTCTCTGAGATACTTAATAACCAATAAGCCTTCCAGAGGTTCCAGGAAAACAGTGAAAAATTAATGTGAAATTTGCTGTACTAGTATCAACAGCTATGCTATTTATCTTTTTTTTTGCCAAAGCAACTAGATCTAAGTTAGCCCTTGTTCCAAGTAGCCACCCTAGACTTTTCCTAATGTTTCTGCCATAATTTCACTTGGCCTTTAATTAAACCATTTCTGACAGGTCCTATGTGACTTGAGACATGTTTCATTTTACATTAAAAAGATGCACATACTGAACATGCTCTAAGGCCTACAACATCAATATGCAAAATTTCAACTACAAACTCCAGTGTTTTTTTCACACCAACCTAAGAAAAGGGGGTACATTTGGTCTTCTGTCATGGGGACTAAAGCTTTCTAAGATCATTGAGAATAGATGGGTCTCATGTAAAACACCCCTTCTCTAATTATCAAACAGAAGTTCTTCAGATATGCCTTATTTAATCACAGAATTTAGATACTCTTTTCCCATTTCCATCAGATTTCTTGATGTGTAGTTGTAATCCTAGGTGATACACTGGCCTCCTCTTCTGGAGCTCTGTAAGGGAGGTTATCGTGCTTTCTGAATAGTTGTTAAAGCCATTTTTCATTCACATCAGACAAACAAAAGCAACCTCCCTCCATCCCCAACAGTCAAATTTACTTTAACCTGGAAAATTTTGCCTGAAGTAAAAGTGACAGCATTCATATACATTTTTTGACCAGCAACGTGATGGGGCAATAACAAGTAACCTCTTCTGCATACAGAGTCAGAGAGAGGGGACATCTGTTCACAGCTCTAATTTTTAGAAATAAAGCATGTCTCTGATATGGATGAGACAACAGATCTTTGTTTTATTACAAATGATGGTTAAAGGTACTTTTTACGAACAGATAGAATCTGTCTGTTATGGCATCTTATGATGTCTAGCTCTGAAGTGCCACTTTGGCACTGCAGGAAAAAATTCAACAGACTGAATGAACAGGTCACATCTTGTCCACACGGAAATGCTAAATTATTATGTCCTTTCTACACATTCTCACACACAGAAGAAAAGAAATTTTGCAAATTACAACTAAAAAAATTAAAATGTGCAAGTTTTCACAAGAATAGACAGTGATAATATGTACGTAAAACAAAACAAATATTAAAATTAAGTACATCACTGGAAAGTGAAATACAACCAGGAATCAAGTAATAAATACTGTAATGACTTAAGTACAGAGCTAGCAAATAAGCAGATGGAAGGTGCAATTAAAGGAGACAATTAGCATCAAATTATGCCATATTTTCTGAACTTGGTTTCCAAAGATCAAATTCAGATGTTGTGTGACTAGTCTTTGAAAGAGTAAATAAAACATCCTGCACATTGCACTTAATAAATCTCATACTTAACTTACCATACAAATTAAATCCAAACACAAATATAATTGTAAAACCTCTTCCTTTCCCACAAAGCAATCACGTAACCAAACCAATCAACATGTTAAAATTATGAATGTTAATGATCTAGTTTCAAATTGAAATTATTAAGCAAAAATTTCATTAGTGAAAATAAAGTATAACTAGCTCTTGGGTACAAGAATATCTGAAAAATTCACATCAAACTTGGTCTATCTATACATTAAAGTCATTATTGACAGTAGTTTGCACATCAGCTGATGGGACTCCTGAGTTACATTGCTGCTGCTGTCCCCATGGTAAAACCTGTCAGATTTCAACAGGTATTACTTCTGTAAGTTAGCCAATTCTTACTGAAATTATCCTCTTTGGTATCCAGAGATTTTTTTCTAACTAACTAATTGCAGAAAAGCTGATATCTTTCTTCATCTGACATAGCTTCTCCATGTTCTTTTTCCTGGTGTATTTGCTTAGCATACATGCAGATAGAAATACAGAAGCTCTTTGCTATCATAGAAGTATTTTTAATTGTATTCGATAAAAAAAATCTGAATTTTTACTTCAACAAATGGACCAATATCTATTAAAAAGAAAAAAATATGATGCTGTGTAAACAGGACAGAAATACAGGTCTCCAGAGATGAAGAATGAATTTTTCTGAACTGATGCTTTCCAGGATAAGATTCTAAATTCTGTGCAGTTAAGATTGTTATCTTGCATTTCACACCTAAATAAATTCTGATAGTTTTACAAAAACAAAACTACACAAAATGAACCAGAGTCCAAGCCAGAATATATATTTGTAAGCCTTTTTCCAAAGCAGGATCAAGTACTAAACAAGAATAATTGACAAGACATATTTTAGAGAGTTTCTTAGATTTCGTAAGGGAATTCATTTGTTATGACTTCAGTGGAGCCAGTCTGATTTACATCAGATACTACCTGTTCTTTTGAGAAACTGGTGAATAACATAATCAAATTAATTTTTAACTTACAAATACAACACACACAGCCTACAAAAAAAAAAAAAAAACCAACCAAAAAACACCAAAACAAAACCAAAAAACATTTTACCACCTAAATACCATCTAAGGCACAATTTTTCCTCTTCTCAAAAACATAGAAACTGGCTAGACTTTGCAGCATACACAAAAACTCATGAAATGCATACTACAGACAATGGAAGGAAGATTTTTTACTCTGACCTTTCAGAATTTTACAATATTCCATTACTCATTGCTGTTTCATTCCAAGAGAAAATCTACACATATTGGTTCACATGCAGGTTTCAGGCCAGCTTAGATTACATAAAAGGAGGTTCAGAGATAAGAAGGAATGATTTGTTGCTGAGCCACAATTCAGCATCTTGTGATGGATGTGAAGTAACTCTCACCCACTAACAGAAGTGGAGAATGGTGTTTGGGTTTTTTTGTTTTAAAGATGGTATAAGAAGAAAAGGGGGCACTTCCCCCTTCCTAAGAAAAAAATACGTTTTTCAACATATGGAGTGTATTTCTACACAGAATCCATCAGGACTGAACAAGAACTACACCGCAGTGCTTGATAACGAATTCTTTTAAAGAGCAGGTGTCTCCTTTATAGAGCAGTAGACCCTTTTGCCCAGGCCGCTGCCATTGAGAATAGTTTTATTTTCTTTCCATCTGATTTAACAGGTGACTTATGTACTTCACCATCTCAGCTATCTCGTCCATGTAAGTTATGACCCCCAGACACATAAACACTTTAGGAGAATGGATAACACCACAAAGACTGACTTTTTAACTGTGAGCTTGTCTACACATTCAGCTATTTGGGAATAAAAATTCAAGGACAGCAATTGCAGAAAAACTGTTACTGAATGATTCAGTTCTTTTTATGAAGATCCTTGCTCCAGGAACGTCAGTCAGTAATACTTACTTCTGCAATACCAAATACCATTAACTTACAAAAAATAGATCACTACTCCTATTCCAAACTTTGCTAAACCATATAAATTTTAGGTACAGACAAACCAGTAAGCAAAGCATCTTGAAAACTTTCTACAAAGCCATATTATACTGCAGGACAAAGTTTTTTTATGAGACCTATCTGGAACAATTTCTTCACCTATAGAAAAAGCAAAACAAGAAAATGTAAAAATTAAATAGAAAAAAAATATTTCAGGCTTTTAAGGAAACATTCTATCATCAGAGCAACAAAAGAAAAATTCTTTCATTGATAGCTGCCTTGCTCAGAAAGCAGTTTTGGTGAAGTGATGGCAAGTAGAAAATAGATTTTGACAGACAGACAGAAAGTAGTAATGGATTTGAAAGGCAATGCTGTGGAACTTGTTGAACTAGAGCAACTCCCATATCGTTAAGAGATATTCTGTTTGAAAGCAACTTGCTACTGCAAAATATCCAGCAGCTGTGAGGCTATATTGACATGGAATACCACAACAGAGAGTTGCTCTGATATAAATGGCTGAAGCCTTACTACTATGGAGAGTTGTAAGAATCCTAACACAGCGGTAAATTTAAGCTTCTTGGTTCCAGATAAGTATTTTTGCCCTCTTATTACAGCTTAGATCATGTGATGCAGAGCTGCGTTAAATCTTGTGCAATATCTGGATTTTGCTTTCACAAAACCATATGCTGATTAAGACTTCTTTTTAATCCTTTATCAGATGAATGACAATGATAAAGATTAATCTGAATAAAATGGCTCTAAAATGAGGAGCTTCCCTCCATTTAGCAAACGCAATGGCAATTTCAAGAATAGTCATGTGCACGGTCCTGAGCAATCTGCTCTAGGTGGCCCTACTTGAGCAAGGGGGTTGGATAAGACGATATGACCTTCAAAGGTCCCATCCAACCTCAACTATTCTGTGAGTCTGAGAATAGCTTCCTTAGACTGAAAACAACAGCTTCACAAGGTACATGAAGATTTAGAAATGGTATGAGAAGGCATGCAATCCTTTCAGCTATCTACTGGTGAAAGTGTTTCTTTGTAACACAAAACCCATCACAAGGATCCTTGATACAGTAAAAAACCTCCTGATCAGGGTGGATGAATTTCTGTGCTTCCAAAAGAAAGCCCTGCTGACCTGGGCACCTGGGAGGGAAGGAGATGGCTTTCTAAGATGTATTTTCCACTCAATGTAATGCATGAAGGAGAAGCCACTTTTGCATAAAGCAAGAAGTTTAAACCTCAAATGCTCAGCTTCCCTGGCTGAGTTTTCTTACTGGCCTAAAAGTAATAATGACATCAAAACCAAGAAATTCTTCTCTAGTATACACTGTTCATGAGTATGGCTCGTCAAAGAACAAAAAGACCCACAGAGGCGTGTGAAAGATCTAAACAGAGAATGGGGTACTGCAGAATCTCAGGCAGAAAGAAGTTATGGGTGTAATTTGACCTTAGTGTTCCTCAAAAGCAACATCAAATTCAAATATGATGATGAAGAAAGAATAACACCAGTGACTGACTAAAAAGGTCCATCTACTTCTGCATGGCTAGTAAAACACAGTAATGGATTCAGATCTTTCAGCCCTGACATATGACATTCTTTTCACTGAACTGTCAGGTAACCCTCAGAGTCTTCCTTAAATCAAAAAGCAGTATTTATGTTGAGCCTCTGTCCTCTATCAAAACAAACACACATATATTTTAAATTAAATTCTTACTGACTTGTTTTTCAAAAGATGAAATATCAACTATATGAGCTTAATGATGCTTTTAGACAAGGAGTAAGATTTACAGCAAGATCTGCACTTTTAAGAGGAGTTAGCCCTAGCCTGATTTCAACATGGAGCTTCAAAGGGATCACAATCTGCACAGAGATGCGTTGTAGCTACAATCAAATTCACATCTGTGTAGCTACAGTAAGGACTGGTTACACAAAAGTTATATCACTTGATACTATTTGAAGAATTTAGTAGACCAAACTTCCTATTGGTCTGTACAATGTAAAAGGAGCTATACAGTATGGCATAAATATTTTTATTGATCTGCAAGAATTGTAGGATAGTGGATTATGTGGATTATTAGGAGGAATAGTGGATTATGGACCTAACATCTAGAATATTACATGTGAATTGAATCTTAAATTCACAACAATTGCTTTTTTCAGAAACCTACAGTAAATCACTTCACTGAATACAGTATAGTATAACACATTTAAGTACAGATATACATCAAAATATTTTATGGTAGTTCAATTTACAAATTAAATAACAGTATGTTGCATTATCAACATTCTAAATATTAAGATAATATTTTATGACAGAAACACCGTGTTTCACTGAAGAAAGAAAAAAAAAAAACCAAACAAAACACCACCAAATAACACACTTTCCCTAAAGTAGTAATTTTTGTTTTCTGTAAAAGCTGGCAAAACAGTAAAGAAATGCCAAGGATGAGTTTAATTCACCTACTAGGCATAGCAAAACCAGAACTTAGTTTTATTATAATGCCATTTAAGTGATGCTTTTCTGCTGTGTTGCCCAACAGCAAACCAGAATTAAAAATATATAAATCAAAGTTGCTTGCCTGAATCTTAGGTCTTGTCATGTTCTCATTTCCATTTATACTATTGCAGCATTTAAACTCATCAATCACCAACCCAATACAGTAGGTACAGTAGAAAATGTAGATGATAATCAATTCTAAATTAAGTAAGCATCACTCCAGCTTAGAAGATATAAAACCAGTTTAACTGTATCACTGGAAATTCCCTCTGCCCAAAAGGAATTTCCACAAGTATTGCAGAATTAGCTCATGGTACAGTAGTACCAAAGCCTCAAGCATGGGAGGGGTGGTTCAGGAAATGTAAGCGTTGTCATGGAAGGCTAGGAGCCAGCATAAACTAACCCTTCACATCACACTGAAGGCCAAAATGGTCCACAGCAGACCAAGAATGGGAAGGCAGTCAAGTCTCCTCTGTTTAGTCTTCACCCCTCCCATATTTGCACTGAACTTACTCAGACTACAGGACTGCTCTTGCTTTGCCCAATTGCCCCACAAATTAAGGAGGAAAACACAACTCTACAGAGCATATTCAATTCCTACATCATAATTTAAGTGAAGAAGGATGTAAAAGGTAACAAACCAGTGAGAAATTTTAAAATGACAAGTTTCTTAGGACAAAAGAAATAGTAGGTGACCCAAGTCAAAAATTGACTTAAAGGAAGAATGCATGGAAAAAGAATTTACTGTTTTCAAAAATGTACTAACAAATGTCTAACGGAACAGCATCCCTCTTAAGGAGACAAAAATTCCAAAGGCAGAAGTAAAGAAGCAACAGAAGAAATATTGATGAAAAATGCAGTGTAGATGCAACTAAAACCATCAAAAAGAAATGATTTAAAGGAAAAATACATGTTGTGAGCTAGGCTAAGTAAAAAAATAAAATTACACAGGAGAAAAGTAGAGTATCAGAGGGGACAGCAAGCAATATAGTGAAGAATAATAAGGCTTTCTACAAATACATAAAAGGAAAGAAGACAGTAAAGGATAAAATGAACGCATTAAAGTATAAAACAGATGCTTAGATACAGGATGATGCAAGGTTGATGGCAGGATTAAACACCTCCTTCACAGGCATAATTCTTTTCAGGAACTGTGAAGAAAATACCAGACAACATGAGGCTAGTACTGGCCTCCCAGATCAATTAAGCAGCAGCATGTTGTTTTTACAGCTCACTACACATTAGTAAGGACAAATGTAAATTAATATACTGTTTCACATTGGAATCATCTGGTACAGTCTGGACTGAGAACTCATCACTCCCTCTGCCTCTTATTTGGGGTTTCATGTTAATCAGACACAGATCAGTCAACTGCAAGTAGCCTACTCTGTGATTATTACATATAAAAACATATAATTTCAACACATCTGCAGTAGGATGGGATATCCAGATCAAAGGTATTAGGTAATAAAGAAGACGAGACTCTAATTTCATACAAAAACATATTCATGGGAAATGCCTCAGTAATGGAATTTACTCAAATTTTTCCAAAGATACTAGATTAATACATGAATGGACTTCAAGGAGCACATATATATGGATTAGCAAAAGCACCTTAAAAAATATTGGTACGTTTTCCATTCAGTAGGAAAGAATAACTTCAGAATTCAGGTGATAAAGTGAACAAAACATTAGCTACCTGAAAGGAAAAGTATGTATCACAGCTGGTTTTGTGGAAAAAAAGGGACACCCCTAAAGTTCCACAGTCCGCACACTGAAGCCAATTCAGCCATATTTTAAAGGTGTCTAGCATTACTTTGGTATTAAAATATCAATTTTAAAATGTTTTATTGATCGGCAACACTGCATCCTCTAGATCAGCTTGATTTCCATTTCAAAAGTACATTCATAAAGATGCAGTGACAACATATACAGAAGATGGCACTGGGAAAGACGTTTGGTACAAAACAAGATCTATTGAAAAGACAAAGGAAGTTACTCAGGAGACATCTGTCCAAACAGCAAGTCATAACTGATATATAAGTATGAAGGTTGGTCAGAAATTTCTTATTAATTCTGCCAGAAGGCTGTAATGACATCTCTAGGGAAGTTTTGGGAAAACAAGCTATCGCAAGTTCCAGTTCCCACTTCTTAAGAGTAAATGGAGGTGATGACACACAGCTCTGTTCACTTTGCTAGTCCCAACAGGTCTCTTTGAGCTGGCACCATCAGAAGACTGCCACACTTACTTGGAAGCAGCACATTTCCCATTTTGCTGAGATGAGAAAAGCAGGCAATAGTCCGCTGAAGACAGATGGGTTTAGAAGGCAAAACGAGGCTACCAAGGAAGCAAGGGAGGAGTCAATGTAAAGAAAGATAATAAGGGAAAAAAAAGTGAAGTGGAAGGAGGTAAGAGAAAATGGATATAAGACAGTGGAAGACAGTAAACTGGGTAACAGCAAAGGAGAATGAAGCGAGAAGACAGCAGCACAGACAAGAGGCCTAGCATGGTTTGTTTACTAATGTTACTTAATGGTTTCAGTACCAAAATATTCTGATAAGCCCCAGATTAGGTGACTGAGAGAAGACAAAATTAAAACATTCCTTTGCTTCACTGGGATTTCAGATGAAAGGAAGGTGCAACCTCTACATTCAAAAGATTGAGTACATTCACGTTTTCTGACAGGAGGAAAAACATTTAACTAGTTTTAAGAAAAGTCTTTTATGTTAGGTATGTATCAAACTCTACTGAATAACAAAAGAAGGGAACATGAAAGTTACAGACAGGCAGAGAGGCAAACAGATAAGTTTTTTGCAAAGAAAAGGGGGAAAAGTGAAAAGATTGGGTAGTTAAAGGGGATAAGACAAAGATTGGTTTAAAAATGGGTTCCATTATTATTCTTTCTCAAAAGAACACCAAAAATATGAATACATGCAAGTTGTTTATGCAGTTCAGAGATGAAGAGGGAATGAGATGTACATCAATGTTTCTCCATAATGTAGTGTGCTCATATGTAGTCTCACTTGTACCACTCTTCTGGCACTCACCTGCTGTGCTGGGCACAGCTGACAGCACTTGTCTGTGGATCTGGCAGGGATCTGGGTTAACCTATGGAGGATGGGGTGTGGGACTCCCCTGAGAAAGTCCAAGCCTCTTCCACAACGGACAAAACAGAGCCACCACCACATGCCAAAATACGCCCAACAAAGAGCACACAGTGCCTCTGCGAAAATACAGGTAACTTAAGATAAAAGAGGCAGTGAAGATTTGCATATGCAAAGTGAGAAGAATAGGATGCAGATTTGTAATATTAAACACAGGAGCTCAGGATTATCCTAAATTTGTCATCCTACCTACTTAGAGCATCATCTCCATACTACAATCTTTGCCCTAAACCGTAGATGCTTTTTCATTGTTTTCTGACTCAGACCCCAGTACCGTATTTCCCTTCAGAGACACATGCTTTTCTTACATATAGACTGAAGTAAAGTGAAGTGCATATTGCACTGTCTAATAATTTCATTGTTTCCTCACCTAAAAATCAAGCACCTAGAAATGGGAGGCTGACCTTTACTGCATTTCTTTCAAATGAGTAGATATTGCAAGAGTAGACTAGTATCTAGTATCTTAAATCAGGAAAGTAAGCGGCAATTTATATTTGAGTCATCAATTATGGCAGCATACCTTCAGCGGATGGTAGCATGGCTCTGTAAAGCTATCAGCACACAATAAAATCTACAGAAAATAACATGCAACTGTGATACAATCTTTTGAATATAGACATTAACATAAATGTCATACGACTAAGTCTGAATCCCTGTCTGATGTGCAAATATATGACCAAGTCATACAGGTACACACACATTAATCGTAATTTAAAGTCCAAAGCCACGGGGGGGGGCCCCCCCCCAAGCATCATGATTTCAAAACATGCATTATTGTATGACTACTTCTTAAACAGATAGGTTTAAAAAGACAAGCAAACCCCTTTCTCAGTACAGGAATACTAGATTATAGTACTTCAACCATAATCTATTCTAAGTCTCATAAAAACTAAACTGCATCTGTATAAAGGCATTGTCCACAAAACTGAAACATGGGAAGTGCTATCATCTTCAATATATCATCACCTAAAAATTCATCCATGTTACAAATACACAATTGTAAATGTAATGATGAATCAAAATTAAATCATAGTGTAGTAATTTCTTTGCAGGTCAGATAGAAGCCTGAAAGGATCTTGTACATAGAAACCATATTTCCATACAGCTTACTGATTGGTGAACACAGCCCTAAAATTTTGCCAGTGCAATTTGCCAGGGCCAGTACCATCTTATTCCCACAGATTAGCGATTTTAGATGTCCTGAGAGCCCTCCCCAAGCAGCCACTCTAGCATATAAATGAAATACAGTCTAACAAACAAGTTAAAACCCACATTTTTTTCATAAAGTGCTTTATGTATGTTGTTAGTGAAACAGTATTGTCACATAAAGTAAAATACAGAAATGGTATAGATTTTAGAAATTGCAGAATGAAATAACTGCTGTGAACCATACTTTGGATGTGCCTGTTGTACCATAAAGAGCAGATTATACAAAACAACATGAAACACAGCTAGAAGTCACCTGATCAGGTGAAAGTGATTACAAAGCCAGGTACACTTGCCAACACACTTCAGAATTCCAATGCTTGTTTGGTAATCAGATCATTACACTATTCCATGTATTTTTCAATTAACCTCTATACTGCCTTCATGTGTTAATTGCCATTATAGATATTGTGTATATGGTGTGGGGAAAGCCTCAAATAACTTCTCTGTCGTAGTACCTCTCAATTTCTTTTAATGATAGTCTGCTGCTTCTTTAAGGTCTATGAACTTAACAGGTTGGACGAGGCCTCCCAGGTTGGATGAGGCCTTGGGTGATATGGTTTAGAGCAAGGTGTCCCTGCCCATGGCAGGGGGGTTAGAACTAGATGATCTTAAGGTCCTTTCCAACCCTAACTATTCTATGATTCTATGATTCTAACTAAATTCCACTTACACTGTAATAACTACAGCCACTACTGTTGTGAAATTTGTAGCAGAAAAATCAGACAAAACCAGTATATATCTTCCCCATTAAGCAGGCTTTTTGGAGGTATTAGCAAGGTGCAAATCACTCCAACATTTCTTCTTAAGCAGAACTACTGAGACCTTTACACAACTCCATTGAGCGAAATCAGCCTCTGAAGTCATTGTAACTGCAATAGTGAGCCAAACCAGATAGACAGAGCTTGCTCTTCAGTGCCCTTTAAGCTAATTTCATGTACCTACATGTACCTAAAGGACAAGGCTTCACATCACTACAACTTGCACAGAGGTCAACAATATCATAATAAGATTAAAGAACTCAGGTTTCATTTTCTTCCACAATCTATAAGTAAATCTATTTCACCCCAGAACCCCTTCCCACAAGTACTGTTTATTCTCTCAGTCTTTTAACTAGGGACATATGCTAGAATTTCCACTGCTGAAATTTTCACCACATTTCAAAGAAGCAATAAATGTAACCCATTTATTACAAGGAACAATAAGCAACTGCATGGACAGGAAAATAAAACTAGTCCTCCTTTCCCAATCTGTCCTCTCTATTATGGGGTTATCATGCAGAAGGGAAAGAGGCAGGGGATGCGTTCAGGCATTGATGAGTCACTTCATTAGCAACAGAGAGACTCCAGATATTTTCATTTGTTACCGTAATAATCACCAAGTTTATCTTAAGATTACTAACCTTTATTCTTTTGATTCTGTGATGAATTTAACAAAACGAAAAAAATGGTATTTATATTTTCAGTTGTTGATTACTCTTAATTGATTACAAAGCAAGAACTGCATCAATCTCAACATTTCATCATTCCCTCCAGGGGCTTGTAAAGCTACTAGGAAGAAACAGGCACTTGACAGGTGGTAGCAGAGCTTTAGACAAACTCAGGGCAAACCTGCAAATGCAGAGTGGCTTCAAGAACAATGCCACACAAATTTGTGTACTGGGACACCTAATTTTTCCCTTAAATTCAGAGCCTGTCTATCTTTCACGGGCAGTTTTTCCAGAAACACTAAGCAGACTCTGAATGAAATTATCATACTTTTGCACAGCAATTTTCCTAAACTAGTATGTCGTGTTACAGTGGGATAGAGCAGGTGGACGTAGATCCTTCAATGCACCATGGAAGGTGCATTGCTTCCAATACCTTATCTAGCAGTTCAGAATTAACTACACTGCCCTGCATTCCTAATGAATTACTATGCAACCCTGCATTGTACAATATAGAGATACATTAACTACTCATGAAGAAAGTAGCCTATGTGGTTAAAAAACACATTAAAGGGAGTCTTTCACCTCTAAATTGCATTTCTCAGCCCATCAAGATTAATTGTTTTCCTTTATCGTAGCTTGAAGTAAGTGATTTCAGGAAGAAAATTATAGCTTCGCTGGCCAAACAGCAGTCTTAGAAAGACAAATTCATTTGATACCCATTTCCTGCCTTGCTTAGAAGGGAGTCTACTTACTCCTTCCTTTGTAGAGGGAGGTAACAAAGGTGCCTAATCAAACAGACATTGTTGAAATGACCAGCATGCAAAAAATGAGATAGTGTATGTGTTATATTCTATAGCTATAGGAAGTAATCAGAAGTCTTTTCTTTGTATGAGGCAACAACAACCACTAAAACTCAGTGCTGATGGAGGAGAATCCAAATCCTTCACCTTGCCTTTGAAAAATAATTGTCACCTTACAGTATTAAGAAAAAAATCT